>NC_080025.1:148646117-148947836 GCF_030020395.1 Manis pentadactyla
GTGAGCACCGGAGAGGATGCTCCGCCTCGCGGTCACCACCACTGCCCCGGGGGAAACCAGCCTGTCCTTCCGAGTTGCTGCCCGCATGGGGCCACCCGGCCGCGTGGGGACCCTGCTCGCACTGAGCCTGCATGGTTGGCTGAGGACGGGAGCCCGGCATTCCCGCCCCGAGTCCCAGCTTTGCTTTTCCCGGGGCACCTTCTACAATAACCACTTGGAGCCGAGTCCAGGGAGAGGCTCTGACTTGGGGGCCAGACACCTTACAAATAACAGTGTCCCCGTGTGTCCCCTGCTCGCCCCGGCCAGGGACAGAGGCCTAGCCCTCCTCCCATGGCCCATTTCTGGGTCTGTAATAAATCTCGTGACTACTTCCTTTGTGCGTATTGAAACCGTGTCTTCCATCAAAATGACCCCAAGGTTCTCACTTCCCCCAGGTGGGAGCTCGGACGCTGGGGGCGCTCCCTGCCAATCATGTGTGGGTGGCCTGCGCCCCCTCATTCAGTGGGTTAAAATCTATTTTTAATTCAATGCACCAGCTTTGGCTCTTTACCACCACTACACACCCATGAGAACAGCCGGGACGGGGGACACCGACACCACCAAACGCCGGCCGGGTCGCGGAGCTGCAGGAGTTCTCTCTGGCTGCTGGCAGAACGCAGATGGGCAGCCGCTTGGAAGGCAGGGGGTCTCTTACAAAACTAAACATGTTCTTATCATACATCCTAGGAACTGTGCTCCCTGGTATTTATCCAGAAGAGCTGAAAGCTTATGTCCACACAAAACCTGCCCATGGATGTTTCCAGTAGCTTCACCCATAACTGCCCAAGCTTGGGGGCACCCACGGTGCCCTGCAGTAGGTGACGGGTACTGTGGCCCATCCGGGCTGTGGACGGTATTGAGGGCTCATGTGACCCGAGCTCCGAGGCCTGGAGGAGACACGGAGGAACTTTAATGCGCATCACTAAGTGGAGGGGCCCCCTGGACATGATTCCACCTCTGTGACCTCCTGGGAAAGGCACCACAGTGGGGACAGGGTCTAGGGGAAAAAGGGAGGTCTGACGATTAAAGCCCAGAGGGTGTTCAGGGTCTGTGTGATACGGTGGTGGGCGTGTGTCATAGGTGTGCCACATGCACAGAATACACAACACCAAGAGTGGCCCCAGTGCGAACCCTGGACCAACGTCGGCTCACCAAGTACAACAGAGGTGCACGTTGGTGCAACACGGTTCTAAGGGGGACATGGGGGAGGACCTATATGGGAACACTCTCCACTTACACTCAATTTTACTGCAAACATAAAACTGCTCCAAAAACAAAGCCTATTATAAGCAAGTGAAAAACAAAGGTTAAGAGCCAGTTGCATTGTCTGAAGTGCAGATGTCCCCGGGTGGATGTTCAAGTGCCTTAAAGCTTCAGGTATGGCGCGTCCTGTCGTACAGACATGGCTGCTGCACAGGAGTGTTCCAGAGAACTTTCAAGAGCATTATTATTTTCCAACTCAACTGACTGGGTTTCTGTGTCTTACATGGCAATATGGGTTTTTAATTTCTAAAAACTGGGAGAGAGAGGCAAAGGAGGAGAGGTGGCCGCAGAAGGGCCTGGCCCTGGCTGGCTCCTCTCCGCTGTGCTCCGGGCCTCCCGACATACAGCTCATGAGAACGTGGGCATTCAGGCCGCAGTCCTGTAGTGTGAGAGGCCGGCGGTGGGCCCTTCAGACAGCTCTGCAAAACCGGGATCACACCGAAAATGACAGCTGGCACCCGTGGCTGAGTGTCCGTCGCACCGCGTGAGGGCTCTCGGTGTGCGCACCTGGGGGAGGACGCTGATCCGGCCAAGATCGGGTTCTTCCCTCCCAGGCCACGTGAGCTGGGCTGCCCTTCCTACTCATTAGGAGGGGCCACGCCATGCCGTCACGCAGCACCCTGAAATCAGCCCGAGTTGGGAAAACATTCTCAATATTTCAACTGACTGCTTCACTAAGTCACAAATAACACAGCTAATCCATAAGGTCACTGGCTTACAAACATCTATTTGCTCTGCTTCAGAGCAAAATGAAAATATACATTACAAATGATGCCACTGGCTTCCAGCCGGCCTGGGACCAGCCATCCCCAGGGTTCCTATCACTGGCAGTTAAAAAGTACCTCTTCTCCTTAAAGTCGTTTCAATAAAGACCCCAGAGACTGTTTACTCAGGTGAACAAATTTATCTGTAACCAGGGTTTAACATAAAGTTTAGCCTAAACTGTGTGTGTTTCAGTGCAAGTCTACGAATAAACCATCACGTGGGCTTCTCACCTCCCTCCCGACTCCCCGCCCCAGAGGGTCAGGGCAGCCTCACTGGGAAACTGTTCTGACCCCGCAGAGTAAAAATCAGTCAAGTCACCTGGAACCTTCCCACAAGCCAGTAAGGGTGGATGGGAGCAGCTGGCGATTTGTCATTGCCGTCCTGTGACAGCAGAGTGGGGGCTCTGGGGAAGGACGAGATCTCGGGGAGCTCTCTAGGGGCTGCCCACACTTGCGGGGCTGGCCTGCTGGTGCTGGGGGAAGTGCTCTGTGGGGGCCAGTGCATCCTTCAGAGGAGGTGGCGTGTGCCACATGTGACCCCCTAGGTTGGAAAAAAGACCAAGAAACCACCTATATGTTCCTGCATGTGCCAATTGGGAGAAACCCACCTCTGAAGACTAGGCACAAATCGTTTGGGGCAAAGCCGACGAATACCAGACCGTGGAGGCCTTGCCTCCTGTGCCCTTACCTACCAGACAAAAGGCCAGAGACCCGGAGAGGCTGTCACTCTGCAAATGTCCCTGATGGGTGGGACTCCGGGTCCCAAAAGCGGTGAGTGGGAATCTCAATGGATGGAGTGAAATCTTTGCCCCCAAATCAGGAAAAACCCGAGTGTGGTTTCCAGTTCCAGGGCCGCTGTTTGGAGGCCCTGTGCCCCGTGGCAGACAGCAAGGGGCACTGGGAGTGGGGGCCCTGAAGCCCCTGTTGGCTGTTGGGGAAGTTGGGGGCAACAGTCTGAGCAGGCCCCGGTCCTGGGGGAGCCGGGTGCCAGGCGTGGCCCTTGCCAAGGCGTGCCTGGGGAGAGCCCTGGGGGCGCCCCGGAGGCTCGCACGGAACCACGCACCCATCAGGGCTCCCGGTGACGCCCAAGGAAGCTCTGGGCAGGAGTGACCCTGGTCTCGCACGGAGGACACCCCCTTACAGCCACGGAGCACAGGCGGGCAGAGGCCGCTGCCCTCCCACGTGGAAGCCCCATCCCGCGATGCCGTCTGAGGCCCTGGTTTGGTCGGGGGTCGGAGCTGGTCCTGGGCAGCCGACAGCGGGGGCTGCTGAGGTGGGCCCCCACCCTAGGCTCACCAGAGGATGGACGCAGAATCCACCCGGGGGCTGCCTCTATTTATCCCGGCAACGCCGGGGGTGGGAAGCCCCACGAGGAGATGTAAGGCCTGCTGGGCCGGGCAGGAGTCGCCCCTCGGGCCCTGTAGGCTCCTCCGAGCCTGCACCACCCAGCTCTGTCACTCTCACCATCGGAAGTATGAAAACACTTCACCGATTCCAAAGAGGCGACCACAGCGCCGTGTGCTGTCTGGACCCAGGGCACCTCTGCGCGGTCTCTCACCCTGGCAGCCTCAGTTCTCCCGGAGTCGTCCAGCTCCTGAAAGGCTACACACCTGCATTCGCCGCACCCAAGCTGCTGCTGTCAGAGCGGCTCCCTGCCGGTCCCCGTCCACCAGGCCAGCCCCGGCTCTGCTCTCTGGAGCTGCCACTGTCCCACGCCCATGGCTGGAGGCCAGCAGGAGCCACGAGGCACCACGTGGTGGCACTTCTCCAGCTGTAGAGCCTCTTGTTAAAATGCAGTCCGCTGTGGGAGGCCGGGAGGGGCCTGGGATCCTGCATGTCTGAGCCGCAGGGCCTACTGCCCCAGGGCGGCCGGTCAGGGTCAGAGGCGGATCACGGAGACGCGTCCGTCAGCCGTCACAGCCCGCAACAATCGGAACTAATGAAATGACATTTAAAAGGGACGCAGTGGAGGAAAACAGGCAGAAAGCATGCCACAGACTTCTCTCTTTTTCTGGGCAATTCTAAAACCTCTTCCCCTGAGCATGAGGATTACTTCCCTACAAAATGGCTTAGGTGTCATCATTATTTTCAGTGCATTCACTGCAGTCGTGGCACAGTGGTACACACACTCATGAGGCTCATGAGTATAAAAGTGGCACAAACGAATGGATCTGAATTCCATTATACATCCACTATCAATCACCTGTGTGTCTGTTACCTATCATCTGTCCTTCCATTATCTATTTCTGTTTGTCATCTATTTATTCTTCCTATTTATCCCCCTATCTAGTTACCTGCCTACTTACCTTTACAGTCACAATAAACTGAAGATTAAAGCACATTTTATCAAGCATCTGCTTTACCCCAGCACTGTACTAGGGGTTTCACACATATTAGCTCAAATTCTGAATTCTCGTGGGATAGTAGTTGCTCAATTAAAAATTATCGAGAAAGCAAGAAGGGACTTTGACCACCTTGCCCGACCCCCTTCTTTGCAGGAATGGGAAGGGGAGCAGCCTGCATGCCACGTGGTCTCTGGGCAGCAGGGTGGGCTGGGAGTCCAGCAGGCTAAGCACATGCAGCGCCCTCCCCGAGACAGCCCAGAGCCATGTCTGCTTGTCATCCTGCGGCAGCTGGCTTAAAGGGTGTCCTCTTTTGCTTAGCACTCAGCCCTGGGACTGCAGTTCTCTGCCTACGTGCTCTGGAGGCCGTGGGCCCTGACACACTCACACCCGCAGACCCTGTCTGCGCCAGCCGAGCCCTGCCTCCCTCTGCCCATGGCTCCAGAGGTCTGTCGCCAGAGCGCTGCAGGAGGCAGGGCCCCAAAGACAGAATGACGCGTGGTGGGCGGGAAGCAGACGTGGGCCTTTAAAATGCGACTGCTGTCTCCGAGCAGGAGCTCATGTTCTCCACGCAGTTCTGCCAAGCCTGTGGGTCTGTGGCGAGGCTGAGCATCTATTCGCTCTGCCACGTGTGACCATATGCTTTCAGTTCTCATGGGGACACAGGGGAAGTCGGGCAGATGGGCTGCATGCCCAGTGACCTGCTCCTGGAGGTGGAGAACCTGCCGTGGCTCAATCCCACAGTGCAGGGCCACTAATCTCAAATAACCTGGGTCCAAGGAGTTGGTGGGGGCACATACACTGACTGCAGAGGAGTGGGAGCAGGGTGCACCCGGCTGAGAGTCACCCCAGGGTGTCCCAGAATTAGGGCAGGACAGCCAGACGTGCTCTCATGCAACACTCCCACCTCAGGGGGCAGAAACTGCAGCACAGCAGGTGGCTTGCTGAAGAGGATTGCCTGTGCCTGTCCTTCAGCCACCATGTCCCCCACCCCAGGGGGACCTCCACTCCCATGCCCTCGGTCAGCACACACCCATGCTCTTTCCTGCTTCCCTGGCTTGGCTTCCATGACCCCTCCTGGTGGGGACCCTGGATGGAGTTCAGGAGACCCAGATGCCAAATCTAAGGACTCCGGGTCACTGGGGACGACTCTCCCGAAGGCCTTGGCCTCGGCTTGTGCCCCTCGCAGTGGGGGCTCCCGGCCCTCTCCTATCCTCAGACTCACAAGAGCCGACCGGGTGGGGCTGACAATGTTGGCTCTGAGCTCGGTCACCCTGGACACAACCTTCTTTTCCTGTATTTGTCACTTCCCGTCCCCACGTCCCTTCAGTGTGCAGGTCACCTCCACCTGAATTCAACATGTCTACTTGCACTCCTTGGACCTCTGTCTGGACCGAGCCCCCAGTGAGCGCCATCCCTCTCACCAGCTCGTTTAGTCCTGAGGTTGGGGGCCGTCCCACCCGCAGAGGGGTCCCACCCTGCCTGCTGCAGTGAGTCGTGCCCGAGGCATACCCTGTCTTTGTGCCCTGGATGACAGAGTTTCCACAGACCTGAGTCCTAGGGGGCAGCCATCGTCGGCACGTCTGAGAATGGGAAGGTGGCCGCCCCTCAGGCTGGGCACGATGCAAAGTCACTCAGCACCACTGGCACCTGGGCCCAGCTCAGCTGCAGAGGATGTGGTCCTGGGCACCTGGCATTCCAGGGTGGGGCCTGCACTGCTTGCAGGCAGAAGTCCTCACGGTGTCCCACCTGACGGCAGTCCTAAGGCATTCCTAGCATCCAGTGCGTCAAATGACGGCAGTTAAGCGGGGCTGATTTATTTGTATCTGACCGTGTCACCGAGTGCCCCTTCGCCTCTCTGGCATCATCACATTCAGGCCCGAGGCTCCACTCAGCTGCTCTGATTGCTGCTCCGGCCCCTTTGTCGGCACGTCTGTGGGTGCACAGATGGCCCATGATTGCTGGGGTCTCCCCGCTACTGAACGTGGTTCTCTGCTGCGGGCTGGCCCAACTTCCCCTGGGAATGAGGCAGAGGCCAGATGATTTTTTCTTCTCCTGTTTCCCACCAGCTGGTGTGGTGCCTGAACGACCTTCCAGCACCATCCCCACTGCAAGGGCTTCCCTGGGCAAGGCAGGGCGAGGGGCAGAAGAACCAGGCACCCTCCGGGGTGCGGCCTCCTCAGGGAGGCCAGCGTGTCAGTGGAAACGCTCCAAATGGAGACTGTCATGCTTTCCAGGCCTATTCACAGGGTGAGGACTATTTGGATGAGATGAATATTTGTATGAAAATGTTAGGGCCTTTTTGTGATCCAAATATCTGAATCTCCTCCTTATGTTTGGAGAGTTTTGGTGAGAAGCGGAACCAGCTTCCCACCATCGAGCTAAGGCGCCGGCCCAGACAACGGCCTTCTTCCCCCACCTTCCCGAGTGGGTGCAGGCACGAGAGGCCCCCTGGGCTCTGAGTGGACCAGGCACGGGGAAGAGGAAACGGAGCATTGTCCCCAGCAGCTGCAGGGCCACAGCCAGGGGTCCTGAACATGGGCAGCGGTTCAGGCTGCTCCTGGCGCCCGGCTCAAGGACACGGGTCAAGGGTCTCCCAGGCTGCCTCGGCCTGGCACCCTCGCATCCCAGCATTTCTGTGGACTGACAAATACCTTTCCAAACATGTGCTGCTTAAAGCAGGTTCCCCTTGCTCATCAGTAAGAGTTCCGGCTAACAGAGGTGCTAGGGGAGGGGGCGGGGTCTCCCGGGGCTGTGGCCGCGTAGCAGCCGACGCCCTCCTGATGCAGACTGGGAGGCCTGTGCCAAGAAGGGCACGCAAGCTCAGGGCCCAAGCAGGAGTGCCAGGCCGTCAGCCTGCCTGGCTCTCTGCTCGTCACACAGCATGTCGCCTTTCCCCAAATACATAACAGGCAATACAGGAGGCAGCTGGAGTGGGATCTGGGCCACCACCCACCTGCTCCTGGGGGGTCTGTGCCAGAAAGGGGCTGAGGGTAGGCTCGTCAAGTGCACACGCAGCCCCTGGGGCACTCGAGCGGCACGGCAGCGAGTCATGGACGCATCAAAACAGGCAGGTCCTTTCTAAAATCTCTATGGGTGATTCCATGAACTCTCATTTTTATATGTGTGACTAAGGGCTATTTACTTCAAGTTGTTGAGATGGCTAAAACCTTTGCTTTAGTAAACGAGACTTTAGCAAATGTCCGGGTTTGCAATGGCCTCCAGCTCCACGCGCAGCACTCGGCAGCGTCACGGAGCCCCCGCTGTATACACGAAGCTGAAATTCCACCAGTCGGAAACGGTTTCAGTTGGCCACGGTTTCCTAGTGCTACTCTAAATTGCTTTTTCCCCTTATTTTTAGAAAATGTTATTTTGACATGTCAGATTTACAGAAAAGTCGTAAGAACCTCATTCTAGACTCTTGTATACTCTCCATCCCGATTCCCCAAATGGTACCATTTTATCACACTGTGCTCTCCACACTCTGAATTTACACTTATATTTTTATTTTTATTTTTCTGAACCATTCACCAGGAAGCTGCAGACCTGGTGTTCCTTCAGTCCTAAACCCTTCAGTGTGTATTTCCCCCAGACAAAGGCAACCCCCCGCAGAACCACAGCAGGCTGATGAAAGTCAGGGGACGACACGGACATGGCCCGCACGCCTGATCCACGGGGTCTGCTGCTGTCTGCCCAACCACGCCCGTAACTTTTCTGTAACGACATAAAAGCCTAGACCGTGTGTCACAGCTGGTTGTCATGTTTCTGTGGCTTTAGTTAACTAAGAATAATTCCTCAGACTTTGTCTTTCATAACACTGGCACTTTGAAGAGCGCTGGCCAGCCATTTCTACCACGACCCTCAGTCTTGAGTTTGTCTGAGGCTGCGTCCCGACTAGAAGCAGGTTTTGCATTTTGGCGAGAATGTGACGGATGTGGTGTTGAGTCCCTCCTGGAGCACCACCTTGAGAGGCAGGGCTGACCTGCCCCGGCAGGAGGCGTGCGCCCCCCTCACCGGTGAGGTAGTGTCCGCCTGTCTGTCACTGTAAACGTCACTCTGTGCCCGGTGGAGTTAATATGTAGTGGTTATTCTTGTCGGAATCAAATATTATTCAGACTTATTTGATTTTAATATGAAGAATATCAAATGTGAGATTTTAAGTATGAATAGCTACAGAGGGCAAACACGAGAAGCGTTCGTACTTGAGTGGTGTGATGGGCAAGAGAGGGGGATGAAGTCGAATGGACGGAAGCCAGTGCCCACGCCAGCTCACTGCGCCGCTGCACGCACATGAACAAACATTGGAAGGCTCTGAAATACTGACGCTTTTTTCCACTGCAGCAAAATACTCCACTTTGTTCTTACTTTTTAAAAGAGTAAAGTTGAGTGTGTTTCTGTTTCCCAGCCTATCTCCCCTTGCAGGTGCGTGAGAGGCCCCCTGCGAGCTGCCGTGGGCACCGCCTCCTCACCTGGCTGCAGACGGGCCTGCGTCCTCGCGCCCTGCGGCCCTCCAGCTCCGTGCAGGCCCTCACCTCCTCCGGCAGTGCTGAAGGCCCGCCCTGCCGCCCTGCTCGCTGAACCTGCCATCTCCCGGGCTCTCCGCTCTCTCCCAGGGACCTGGGCTTCCACCTGCTGCTCCCCATCAGTCAGAAGGGTTCCCTCGGCATTTTGCATAGTGATGGTCTAAAGCTGCAGATTCTCCCCTGATGGGTGGGCATGAAACTATCTTACTTCACCCTTATTTGGAAGAATACTGTTGCTTTTTAATGTTAAAAATGGTAAACTGTCTTTCTGGCCTTTACTGTTTCTGGTGAGAAATGAATCAGTCGTCATCCGTGCTGTCACTCTTCAGAAAGTAACACGTCTCCCTCTCCAGGAGGCTAAGACTTTCCGTCTTGAAGCTTCAGCAGCTTGCTGACATTCCTGCTCGACCCTATTCTCATCCGTCCTGCCTGGAGTTCTCTGAGCTTCTTTTATCGCCCAGTCGAGGGTGGGAGTGTGTATATCATTTCTTCTCGCTCCCCTGTCCCCTTCTGCCTCTCTTCCTGGAGCCCCACCGCCTGTCAGGCCACCCCACACTGTCCCACAGGTCTGTTCGGCTCTGTTTTTCCCCCAGTATTTCCCCTGTGCTTCAGGTTGGGTGACCCTCTCACCCATCTTCCAGCTTGCCAGTCCTTTCTTCTGCAGGCTCCAATTGCTGTTAAGTCCATCAGTGAATTTTTTATTTTACATATATTTTTCTTTCCTAAAATTTCTGTGTGGCTTTTGTACAGAGCCAGTTTTTCAGCTGAGGTTCCCCATGTATGTGTCCAATCACTATGGTCATATTTTCCTTATAAGTTCTTGAATGTATTTGTAATTATTGTTTTAAAGTTCTTGTGTGCTTATCTCAAGGTCTGGGTCTGTCGACCACTTTTTTTTTCCCATTATGGATCACATTTTCCTGTTTCACACATTTAGTGATTTTTTATTGCATGCTGGACATTTTGACAGACATCATCTTACACAGGAATCTACTTACACATTATCACTTGCTTTTAAATGAGGGGTAACCATGAGGTACTAGCATCTACATCCATTAGTGCCCATTTTTATTTCTTCAGAGCTGCTCAGTCACGTGGAGAACAGCGCACCAGCACAGCCCCGACACGTGTGCGTCGGCTCCGGAAGTGAGTGGGTCAGACGCCTGCTACCGAGATGAGTGCAGATGGTCTCCTCGCCTTAGTGCCACACTTTCTGCCCCAGAATGCTTGCTGGTCATCACTGAGCCTCACTGAAGTCACTACTACACTACCACACCGAAGTCCAAAATGAGGGAAAGATGTTTTGCCTCAACTAACTAAAAAACAAAAAGACTGAGTGTCACTGGACTAAGCTGTTCTGTGGGGGAGAAAACGCCCTGGGCCACAGGCTCCGTGAGCACCACCACCACCGTCTGCACGGCTTCCCACGCCAGCGCCGGCAGCCACCCCCTGCTTCGCCATGGTCCAGAGCTTCACCGAGGCCGACGGCGATGCCACCAATGGCTCTCTGGTCTCTTCTACTGAGACGGCTTCACGCACCTGGGTTGTTGCCACAGACGCCGCAGCGCCCCCAACACCACCACACGACAGCTGGCACAGGTGCCATCAAGGCTCCTCATTCCCTTGAGTGCCTCCGGGTTCCCTGGCGGCCATTCGAACCCCATCACGACTGCGACCTCCTTCTCCTGCTGCTCAGCCTGCCCTCCTGCATGCCCACCACATGAGCTTTCCTAAACACGCCAGGTCCTCGTCCGCTTTTGGAGGTACCTGCCTCTTTAGAGGGTCTTCCTGCCTCCTTCGCCCCCACACGAGCCTCCTTTGCTCAGTAGGTACCTCCTCTTTCAGACTCACCCTGGCACCTCCTCAGGAAGCCCTCCTGGCATTTCCATGGACCTCAGGGCAGAGGTTGAGGCCGGAGAGTTGTCCTGAGCTCCTTCCACACCTTTGTGGGCGTCCCTGTTGTAGGTCCCTCACAGAAGTGACAGCATGAATTTGGAACTAATCACACATAGGAGTAAAGTCCAAAGAGATTTTGGAGAGGGATGCAAAATCTTCCTGTCTGGGCTTTAAGGGACCCAAGGATTTCACTGAAGAAATGAAAAGGCAAGAGAAGATGTTTACCTGCAATCTCTTGAGCGGGTCCTGTGGGCTATGGGTAGGTCCCTACCATCTAAGACAGAGCCTGACACAAGCACTTGATAAGAGTAAAACCACCTGCACTCCAAGCCCGAATGGCTTAGCACTTCCAAGGCAATGCCCAGGTGACTCGGGAGCTGGCATCCAGGGGGGTGGCTCACCTCTTATGCTTCGGAGAAAACACCTTAAAAGCAGAGAGTTGCTGGAGTCAGGTGCCCAAGGCTTTGCTCCTGGCTGTCACCAGCTCTGCTCACTGCTGAGAATGAGTGCTGGGGTGGGTCAAGGCTGAGAGGCCGAGCATGCTGGCCCAGAGCCCGAAGACGGAGGGGTGGCACCCACACAGAGCTGCACCTGCCGGGACGCCGTGTCCCCTCGGCCCCACACACCGCGACAGGAGCCCAGCCATAGCCCGCGCCCTGCAGCGCCACCCGCCGCGCTGTGGCTCGGGAACTGAATGGGTGCTCAGCACTTCATCACCCCCAGCTTTACTTCCCTCTGACAGGGTCATGCTGAAACCGGGAAACAGTGTGACACGCGGAGCCTTTCAGATCTGAGCGAATGCGCCGTGGGGTTGTCTCCGCACGCTTAACGGGCAACCTGGCCCTGGCCGTTCAAACCCCCAGCCGGAGGGCCACCTTCGCCACAGACCCGAGTGCTCCGGGTGGAGGGGGCAGCCTCCCAGAGGGTTGAGTCTTGTGGAAGGTCTCTTGTGCTTGTAGAGTTGGCAATTTCAGAAAAAATGGAGCCCCCGCTGGGTTAGAAGGCCCATCAGCTAAAGTGAAAGTGCCAGGGAAACGCAGCCTCTGGACTGGGAGCCGCGGTGAGATGGCCTCGAGTGGCCTGGGGGGCGGGCGCCACTGGCGGTCCTCGGGAGCCTCACTTCTGCCGGGGCCACGGCCACAAGGCCTCGTGTGGGAGGTCACTGTCCTCTGACAAAATGCAAAAGCGGGATTGGAACGCAGGTCTGTCTTGCACCGAACACCACCATTTTCAATATCAGACTTACCATGTCAGTACATTACATATTAAATATTTAAGTTGTGTTAAAGTGGTGGAAATTATGGGTAACTCTCTCCCCCCAGAATCCTACTTAATATCAAGGACACGTCATCTTTCTGATAGATGAAACATGATCACCGAGTGAACTCAAGCCAGATCAAATAAAAATGCATCCCTCAGTCACACTAGCACTGTCTCAAGTGCTCAGCAGTCACATGCAGGTGGCATAGAAAGTTCTAGGCCAGCACCCCCTGGGACTCAGGACACTGGTTCTAGAAGCTTCCCCTTCTCGGTGCTGCGAGCTCACCAAGGATGAGAAGTCACTCTGTGGGAAGAGCTGCATCTAGCGTGAAGGTCACAGTAGGCGCATGAACCTAATTTACCAGAACCAGCACTCAGCGTGGGGGTGAGGCCGGAGGCCCCACACGGCGCTGCACCTGCTGCGGCTCTTTCCCCAGGAGGAGCGGGCACAGGACTGGCCCCCTGAGCCCTAGCCCTCTGCGGTGTGACCTGAGATTTATGTTAACACCAAGGCCTTTAAACATGTCTGTGCATCTCCCCCATCAAGAAAGCAATTATAAAAAAACGAAGAAAGCCAGTGCTGGCGAGACTGTGGAGAGGCCAGAGCCCTGTGTACCGCCGGTGGGCGCAGCGCACCGAGGTGGTCTGTACTGTGTGTGCAGGACGTCAGGGCACTGAGCGGACAGCATGGCGGCTCCCCAGAGATCCAGACAGAACGGCCACCCTGTCCTGCAGTCCCACTTCAGGGCATTTCCCCACAGCAAGCGAAATCAGATCTGCTAGACACTCCTGCTCTCCCAGGGCCACTGCAGCTCTACTCACACCAGCCAGGACGCACAAGTCACCTGCGTGTTGCCAGCGGGGGAAGGGTGAAGATGTCACACACACGCATGGAGGCGGACGCCCCACATCATGAGACAGCACGGGTGGACCCGGAGGAGTCGCGTGTGTGCTACCGCCTGCAGAGGGATCCAAGGGGTCAGGCACACGGAGGCAGAGCGGGGTTGCTGGGCTCACTGGACACAGGGCATGCTCAGCAACAGGCACAGAGGCTCGGTCTGCAGGGGCACGTGTCCTGGGGCTCCATGCCGCGCTGGGCTGGGGGCAGCAGCATGGCAAATCGTCCCAATGTGGTGAATGGGGCAGAGCTGGTGTTGTGCTTTCACCACAATAAAAGAAAAGAAAAATGTGTTGATAGGCAGTCAGTTTTGCAAGGTCCTGTGTGGGTGCAGAGGAAGGGGCGAGGAAGGGGTGCCTTGCTTGGGAGAAGCGGGTGGCTGCGTGCGTCCACAGGTGGCACGTGGGTCTCCTGGCCGGTGAGCTGCTGCGCGCCTGGCCTCTGGCATGGGGCATGAGTGCACACAGGTGCATGAACGCGTGAGCTGCAGAGGGAGGTCTCACTGCATGGCTGCCAGGACAACAAACCCCCATCACGTTCCAGGTGTCAACCCCAAGGGTCACACTCCCTGTGCACCCCTCTAGCCGCCACCCCCAGAGGTGCGGCCGGCTTGCTAGATGCTCGGAACCAGTTTGGGTTCAACACGGGCTCCTCCGCAAAGCCCAGAGGCAGACTTTCTCTCCCTGTCATAGTTTCACTGTTAAATTGTAGGTCTGTGTTCATTCCTCTTGGAAGAAATCCTTGTTCTTGCCATTGAGATGCAGGCCCATGTTCAGCTAAGTCTCTAACATTAAGATACTTGAATTTAAACAATAACGCAGCTAGAGTCTGTGTGACGACCTAAAGGTCGCCCCATTGTGACACAGGCAACATTCATTGCTGGACTCTCAGCACCAGGGTCTTCAAAGTCACTGAGGTGGGGCTGGGCTTCCAGACAGAACAGTCCTGCCGGCCCCCAGCAACCTCAGGCCCACAAGCAAAACACAGGAATTCTACTGGGAGAGGGGTCACCGGAGGTGGGCTCTGGGCGTCGCGCGGGGTGCGTGTGGACGTGATGAGTGTGCTCCTGCGGGCACACATGTGGGTGCACATGTACGTGTTGTTTTGCACCAATGCTAGAACCAGCCCTGGCTGGGCTGACATGCCTCTTGATCAGTTGGACCCAAACCCAATCCCTGGCAAGTGTCTTTTCATGTGTTTTGATTTCCTATGAATTTTTTGTGGTATTTCATCTTTTATTCAGACTATGATATTCTTTCTCTGCCGCTTTTTACATTTTAAGGATTTAAAACCAATTTTTCTAAAGGTGCATCAGGATTAATTTGACATTTCCAGTAAGTATTTAAAAATGTCATCCCCTGTGCGTGACAGGGCCCAGTGGACACCACACCTCCGGGCCGGCCCGCCCCAGCCTCCTGCTTGCACGGCATAAATGACCTTCAGAGAGGAGCTTGAGCTTATTTTTCTTGCTACAGCAATTATTCCAGTGGCTTCTGACACGAGGGCGAGCACAGTACGGCCTGAACAGCTGGCCGCTCCCCCGGCCACAGCCTGGCCTTGTTCCTGCACAAGGGCGTGACGATTTTGGTCAAGGAGAGCAGACTGCTGCCCCACTGCATGTGGCGCCCACCAGGGACCGGCCAGACTGGGGCCGCTGCAGTGCAGGGCAGAGCGATTCACCCGAGTCAAGGTGTTGAGTAGCATGACTAGGCATTTAGGAGAGAACCCAAAATCTGTGATGAAAGGGTCCATTGGCAAATTTTCTTAAAAAAAAAAAATGCAATAGAGGAAGATTCCGGCAGCTACTCATAGTGCTGCGAATCTAATAATTATCTGCAAAGCCATAACATCCCTAGAAGTACACCTAGACACGTCGGTTAAAAAACATGTCAAAAGAGCCAAAATATGTCAAAAAGACTGACACCAAAATGTTTGCAAGCATTCTGAAAAGAGCTGATTTTAGGTGAACCGGTCACCAGGCGGTCACTCAGCCGCATGGAGTGAACTGGTCACCAGGTGGTCACCCAGGGCTGCACGGCGTGAACCGGTCACCAGGCGGTCACCAGGGGCCGCACGGTGTGCCTGAGCTGGTGAGACGCCACCTCAGCTGCTCCCGAGCAGCCCTCCTTCCTGGGCCTCAGCTGGTCCTGGTGGGGCACCTGTGTGCGGTCCAGGCAGGGTGCCCCCGGGGGCAGGAGCTACTGCACCCAAGACAAGAGCACTCAGTGTAGAGTCCGTCTTCCCGTATTCCTACACTCTGTAGAATTTATGGAATGTGGAAATGCAGAGTTTAAGTAAATATTCGGGTATGGAATAAACACCAGCTTTGAAGTAAACTGTGTCAAACAGACCCTGCCCCCTCCCAACACTGGAATCCCTCACGCGGGGAAAGGACCATCACTCGCACACTCCAGGTAAAGTGCCCTTTACTTGCCCCTAGGTGCCCCTTCCGCAGAGCTAAAACTGTGGACAGCTGTCCCCCACACTCTGCAGACACGTTTGGCAGGGGAGGGGTGAAAGGGGCAGTCAGGGTGCAGGGGGCCCAGAGCCGGGTGCAGATGCCCAGGCCACAGACCAGAAGCCCCGTGCCTTCCCCATGGCTGGCACCCTGGCAGGGGGCCGTGAGCCTCTCAGCCTCCCACAGCTTCTGCAGCACCTGCCTCCACCCGCCGCCACAGGCTGGCTCTTCCCAGGCATCCAGGCTCTCAGCCACCACCTACCTGCCTTCACCCACCGGCTCCCAGGCACGCGGCTCGGAGTGCCCCCTGGGGCCCCACGCCTGCCCCCATCCCCCACTCCTCTGAGCCGCAGCACCTCCTGCCTGTGTTCCCAGTCACTCTCCCCCAGAGCAAGGCAGCACGGCCTGGACTGGCTTCAGGGACCACGGTCAGAGGTGTTTCACTCGCCCCTGCGGGTTTCTGTGAACTGACAGGACGGCCCAGAGAGGGGCTGAGCCTGGCCGAGTCCCCTGGGCTCCGTGTGGGTGGGTGACCATCAGACCACTGGCCACTCGGGGGCATAGCATGGCGGCGTCTGCTGGTCGTCACCCTCAAGGCTTCGTCCTTGATGTCGAGAGGCCGTATTAGGTGAATCCAGGGTTTGGTGAGTTGTGGAAACAGGATTGTTTGTAGCAGAAGTGTTTATGGTTGTCACACTTACACTCAAGTGAGAGCCACAGACCACACCCTTTGTGACCAGGCAAGGCTGTGTGCTGAGCCCCAGGCCCTGTGCAGCCGAGCCAGCCCTTCAATGAGGGGGCGGCAGGCAGCTGGGGGTCCAGCCGGGAGGGAGGATTCGTCCAGGGCAGAGAGAATCAAGCTGCAGAGTGCGCTGGGGGGACAGGGGAGGGAAGGCCGATGGCCCTGAGCCCCCAGAGCCCCCTTGCTTGGCCGAGGGCACACGGGGCCAGCACTCTGCAGGCTGCCTGCCCAAAGCGCCTCTGTGGGAGGCGGGCAGCAGGGTGGTGGACACCGGGCAGCCACAGGAAGAGGGTACAGAGGTCAGCTCTGGGAGGCCTTCTTTCGGGCATCAGGGCCCAGCCCCTCCAGGCGCCCGCAGCTGAGCCTTGGGGTGGACTCACTGAGACTAAGCATCCGATTGGCTGCTCTGGCCTCGCAGACCTGGGCCCTCCCGATGCCAGACTTCCCTGTCCACCCTTTGTTGCAGGATGGCAGGATGGCCGATGGGTGCTGTCTGGAGAGAAACCATTTGAGGCACGCTTGGCTTTCCTCACCCCCTTCCACCTGCCTGGATGTCTGAGCTCAGCCGGAGCTCCTGAGGAACCCCAGCTCTCAGAGTCTCCCATCAAGAAGAGAAACCACTAAGGCACCAACTTCCGTCAGCCATAGCTGGACTGCCTCGTGGTGAGCCACCAGCAGAGCGCCCAGCCAGAACAGGTCTCCTCCGTGCGGCGCAGAAGCACGGAGGGCGGTGCAGCCGTGTGAAGGGGAGTGTCCCCTGTAGGAGCAGAAGGCAGCAAGCTGGCAGAGGGCTGGGGGCCAGCCGATGCCCCTGGACAGTGCCGCTGTAGGTCAGGTACGATTCCTGTCCAGGGCACCTGCCCCCTCGCTGACCTTGCTCTTGATTCAGCCCAGGTGTGGTGGCCACAGCACCCAGCTCACAGCTGGAAGAAAAGCCACCAGACAAGAGTCTGCCTGCTGGGGGTCCGTCTACACGCCACCGCCACCCACCATGCCTGCTGCCCCGGAGTCCTGGTCGCAGGTTAACCGAGGGTGCAGGGGTCGGGGAGGGCGCAATAGGAAAAATCAGAACACAGCTCTCTGCCAGCAAGGCAGCAGGCCTGGCCTCGTTTCCGAGCAGGAGGACAGAAGCCAGGAGACAAGGAGAGAAAACTCGATCATTCCCCAAAACGATACAGCAAAGGATTAGTGACTCCCAACCTCCGAACACACCTCTGAGATGTGGAAAAAATGACTTTTCTTTTCTTGTAAAATAACCAAACCAGCTATCTGAAGTCAAGTCCCTTTAGCTGCTTCATGCCTCCTGGGAGTTTTTATAGATCTTTCTTGCAAGACACTAAACCCTCCCTCCCCCCAAAACCAATGAGATCCAGCTAGTCCCTAGAGAGGAGGTTCCTTCAATCTGGGAATAGACTGCCCGTGACTGAGTGGAATCCCCGAGAGGGGACACAGTCACGTTCCGCACCATTTCACACATGCCTATTTCTGTCCCAAGGCAAGGACTCTGCACTTCCCCACCCTGGCTTATCTGTATGCAAATGAGAAGCTTTTAATTATTAACGTGTAACCCAGATGTGAAGACCCACAGACAACTGGGGGCCAATCCCTCAAGGGACAGGCGTCGGCCGCCTGCCCAGCCTTCTGTGGACGCGCCTGCCACAAAGAATGCTGCTGGTGGATGCCAACCTCACAGGCCACAGGCACCAGGTATCACTGCTGTGGGGTTAAACACTTCAAGGAGTGAAGGAAGAGATTCTTTTAATTGGATTTCTACAAATACAGAACCTGAAATAAGGACATGCTCCCCAGGAACACCATGAGGAGTGGGGACGGAGCCGGGCAGGGAGGATCCAGTGGAGAGGCCTGAACAATCACGAGGTCAGCAGCAGGCCTGGGCCTGCTGGGTCCTCGAGACCCTGTGCGGAATATGCTTCTGGGCCATCTGAGGAGGGAGTGGGCTGGGTGTCCACCAACGCCCACCCCTCATTCTTCGAGGGGCTCTCCAAGGAAGCTGAGTCCTGAGCAGTGCTGGCCGCCTCGGGCACAGGCAGATGTCCTTGTCCAGCCAGAGAGAGGTGGGGGCTGAGGGCTGTAGGCCGGGGGAGCTGCAGGTGGGCCAGGGGGCAGGGCTGCTGGGCCTGTTACAGAGTTCTCCCAAGGTGAACTGGGACGCTCCATCACACGGCACCATGAAGACAGCTGGGTAGGTGACTCTAAGGACCTGTCCCTCTGCTGAAGTGACCATTAAGGTGACAAAAACAGACCAAACAAACTCTTCCAAACTCTGGATGTAATTTAAAGAAATGCAGAGCAACCAGTAGTGATTAAAGAAGAAAGTGACTGCCAAGTGTGGTGAGAAAGCATGGCCTTTCACTCACGCATTCCCCAGCTCAGAGTGGCCATGAGGACAGTGGCCTGCATTCCTGCGGTGGCTTGCTGGCACCATGGAGCAACACTGACCTCATTCTCCAAAAATCGTGGTTGTTGGTCTGACCCATCTGGTTGCTCCCCGAGGGTCCAGTGCAGAGGGCAGCCTTTGTTTGCAACCTTTGGGCTGGCCTGGCTTTCCTGCACCATCTGTTGACAGCATTTAAGGCATATACTGACTGTGACCACCTAGAGCAAGAGATGGTGGAGCCCATGCCTCAGAGAGACCTAAGGCTGGGGGCAGGGGAGGCTGAGAGGAAGATTCTTAGAGCAATAGGGTCTTCAAAGTCCTGCTGCATCCAGGGAATTTGGTCCATAATGAACATGCCCAGGGCCAGATGTGTGCCCAGGTAAGACCTGAGAGGATCTGGGGCTTGCACCTCTGGCTGATCTTTGGACTTTGCACAAGCAGGAAGTGAAGACGAAGGCAGAGTTATGGGTGGCCTGGAATAGTGTTGAAGGAGTGACCTGCTCCCAGCCAATCTGTAGGTGGAGAGAGTGGTTTTAGCCTCCTGGCTGCAAGCCAGGTTACTGGCTGACTATGGAGATAATTGCCAATAATACCCCAAATTTGATGACAGACACAAATGTACATATCCAAAAAACTCAACTAACTTTAAGTAGGAAAAATTCAAAGACACAAAGCATCTTGATGGCAGCAAGAGAGAAATGAGTTGTCATGTACAAGGGATCCTCAACGAGATTGACAGTTAATGTGTCATCAGAAACCACGAGAAGGAAGACATACTTAACGTGCTGGAAGGAAAAAACTATCAACCAAGGACTCTATATCTGGCAAAACTATCCTCCTGAAACAAGCATGAAGCTGAGACACTCACAGATAATCAAAAGTGAAGGAATTGTCGATAGCAGACTTGTTACAAGAAATGCCAGAGGGAGTCCCTGAGGCTGAAATGAAAGGATACTAGACAGAACTCAAAGCTGTATGGGGATAAGGACACAGGAAGGAGAACTGATAGGCAGACAGCAAGGCCAGCATGAGTGTTTGGTTTATACCTCCTCTTTCTGTCTCCTAAAGCTCTAAAAGACAGTAATTATAAATTAATGTTAATGGACACACAACATACCAAGAGGTGATTTGTGACACAACAACACAAGCTTGGGGAGGAGCAGGTTTTCTTATGACTTTGCAGGTAAGTTGTATTAATTCCAACCAGATCCTTAGAAATTTGGAATGTTAATCGTAATTCAACAATAACCACTAAAAAACTAACAAAAAAAAGTACAGAGAAGGAAATAAGAGGGAATCAAAATGGTTGGCAGCCTAAATAAAATCAATGGTAGCCTAAATAAAGTTGATCAAAAACCAAAGAAGGCAGTACTGGATGAATCAAGGCCTAAAAAGGCGTAAGATGGAGAAAAACAGGAAAATGGAAGAAGTCCTTCCTTATTGGAAACTACTTTAAATGTAAAGGGATTAAGCTCACCAATTAACTGGTGGAATAGATTTTTTAAAGGAAGTATGATCCAATTTTATGCTGTCGATAAGAGATCCTCTTTATACCCCAAGACACAGACAGGTCGGAAGTAACAGAATGCACTCTGGGATGATGAAACGTTTGGTAACCAGATCGGGTGGTGGTTACACAGCCCTGTGAATGTACTAAATGCACTGAATTGTTTACCATAAACAGTCAATTTTATGCAGCATAAATTTCACCTAACTTTTAAAGCCCCACTGATTTAGTCGTGTTGTTCGATCGATTACGGTTCATTTGCTCCTCCACGGAGCGAGTATTCTAACAGCCTGGATGGGGCCTTCCCCTCTTCCTGCCCATGACAGGCTTGCAGGCTCAGTGCTGGGCACGCAGATGATCCGTTGAGCACCCATGGGCGGGGAGTCTAACCCCACTGAGTGACGCTGCACTCCCAAGGGATGAGGAGACCGCGGAGGCTTGGCCCCGCCTGTCCTGGCCAGCCCCGCCTGTGCCTCTGGGCGCCCCACGCACTCCAGGCCCAGGCACCTCCTTCCGGCCAGCAACAGACCGGCCTGCCCTCCTGCTGCCCCCCTCTTTGCGTCCATTCCTTTGTGCCTCTGGTTCCCCCAGCTGGGGCCTGAACAGAAATGCACCATTGTGAGGAAGTTCTGGGGTAACTGTTTTACACCGTTTCTAATGAGTCTGTGAGCCCGGGTGGCTTTGTTACTGTGCCGTTCTCACAGTACGAAGCACAGGAGACCCTTCAGGCCCCCAGTGACCACCTGAAGGGACAGGCGGTGTGTGGGCTGCACACCCCACTCTGCTCCCTGTGGCACAGGCAATCCTGAATTTCCCTTGTTCTTGGGACTGATCTTTGACTGTAAAAGATAGACTATCCTGAAGCCACCAGAAAGGCGGGTGGTGTATCTTCTCCTGCACATGGCCACACATGTTCATGCCAGGGACGATGTGGGAAGCAAGGGTTAGTGTGTACATACGGAAACTGAGAAAATTGGTTTTTTTTCCTACAGATTATGTTCATTTGACAGGACTTTCTTCATGCAGAGTCAATACACCAGCTTCGTTGGAAGCCACAGAAAGGTAGGGAACATATTAAAAAATGCTCAGTTTTTCATCTAAAAATATTTCCTTTCAAATATCTAAGACTCTCTACAGGCTTTTAAGTTGTGCATTTACATATAAGAAAATGGCTGGCTTGGTCCCTATGGAAACATGGCACCCAAGGAAAACAGAATATTGGACACATTTGACAGATCTTCCAAACCAGAGGGGGGATGTTCATGACTACTCTGATACATGGACCACTGTCCACAGGTCAGGTGCAGCTCTAAAACAGACAAAATCTGTGCCCTCACAGAGATGGTTTGAGAAGGGGAAGCAGGACACAGCTGCAGGTCTGGCATCCCCAGCAGTTGACCTTGGAGGTCAAGCTGTCCAAGGACCAACACCTGGCACAGGAGAAGCTGGCCCCCGTGTGGGCATTCCCTGTCATGCCTGGTGCTGGTCCGGCCCCGTCCTGGCTTTACAGGCACCTTTCCGGTGGAAGAACATGAGTGGAAGTCTCTCCAGCCGGGTCCCTTGACGGACGGTGCGGGAAGGCTCCGCAGCACGTGGACCCGGCAGTGCAATGAACCGCGGAGGCTGAAATGTGGAGTGGGAGCCGCCCTCCTCGAGGGGTCCCCGGGCTTTGCCCTCTGCCCGCCCCCTCTCAGCCCTCCCTGCCTGGCCACTTCTGCTGCCCGAGATCTTCCCAGCCTCTCGCGCGTGCGGGGGTGCCGAGGGCGCGTTCTGTCTGCTGGGGATGAGGGATGAGCCCTCACCGAGGCTGCACAGCTTCAAGACCCGTGCGAGTCCACCGGTGGCCCTCTGGACTGGTCCCCCCTGAGGCCATAGGAGACGACCCCCTGGAAAGGTATTCAATCTAACTGCAGCCCTTTCAGGACAGATTGCCCTGGGAGGACTGTGGCGTGAACAGTCTCCTAGAAGTATTCCCAGCGTTGCAATTAGTAGACGGTGTTACACCCTAGAGCAGTGCAGTCACCCACAGGCAGCACGTGGATCGGCTGCAGAGCTGACCACAGAGCCCAGGGCCCTGCGCCCGGCTCGGCACGGCTAAGCCAGCTGCTTAAGCTCCATGGTACTGGGGTCCTCAAGCTGAACAGTCATCCTGAGGGATCGGGAGAGACAGGTAGCACGAGGGAGAGGTGGCACTGAGAGACAGCTAAGCAGGAGGGCAGGGGTCAGCACAGGCTTGTCCTGGGAGGCTGGCCTTTACTGTTTTGCCTTAAATAAAACAGAAGATCCTGAAAGGCCTCCGCTTCCATCTGCCCTTGCACCTAAGGGAAGTGACTGCTACCTGCCACCCTGGTGGCAGGGGAGAGCTGAGAGGAAAACCTGCAAAATCCTTGGAGTGGCCCCAGGGTACGCCTTGGCCGGACTGAGAAGCGCTGCGAGCCCATAGGAGCCGCCATGTTTGTGAGGACGTGGCACGAATGCCATCAAACACCCGAGCACAGTGGTCTGGCCAATCACACGTGTCCGTGTAAACTCTCAATCGTCACTGGCATGAAATGCAGATTATAAAATTGCCACAGAGAGACTAGAGCCCTCTGAGTACACCTCTGGCCCCAAGTGTGCCTGACTTCAGTTCTAAAACTGTGGGCACAGAGCAGCCTCCGGTCCTGGGTCGTGCAGGGCAGACCACTCAGGAGGCAGGAGCCCCAAGGGTGCTGCGGGGTTTGCCCCCAGTGTAGTCAAGCTGGCGCGGCCATGCACCTGCCTCCGCCACCTGGATGCCTGGTGCGGGCACGAGCACCCCCCTCCCCAGAACCCAACCTGTTTTCCTGAGGTGGGGGTTCAGGCTCTTCTGCGGAGCCCCACGCAGAGTGTTTGGCTTGTGTTTTATATGAAAAATTTATGTTTCTAAACCCCAGGATAAAGTTTGGGGAGATGTTCTCAGCATGAGCACAGCAGGGAGAAGAAAGGATGCTGGCCCCTCTCCACAGCGTCCCCATGGGGAGAGCAGGGCTGGGAGCTGGGGAGGCTGGGAGCTTAGCCTGCAGGGGGCTGCTCGGCACTGCCCCGCGTGGGCACGCTCGGTGTTGCCAGGGGAAATGCAGGCTGGGTGGGGGAAGGGCCTGGAAGGGTGGGTCAGCTGCCTGAGCAGGACCGGCCTGGAGGGGTGCCTCAGTGGGGTTCTGAGGGCAGCATAGGAGGACTGGGTCCTGGGGGAGGAGGAAGGACCGGGTGGGGCCAAGGGGGGAAGGGAAAGGGGGCGCGTCAATCTGAATTCATCTAAGGCGACTTTCAGTTCTGCTGGGGCCCAACTGCCTTAAGGCTTTGCCTAAGTCTCCCCAAAAAGCCAACACTTCACAGAAATGAGCCCGCAGACACCTGTGTGGCACACCTTCTACCCTTTGCATCGGAAACAGTGCAGAACGCAGCCAGAGAGACCTGGTCTGGGCCTGCCACTGGCCGGCCGCTGCCCACCATGGGTCTGCCCAGCTCCAAGGACAGGACGCTGCCTCATGCAAGCCATCTGGGAAGGCAGTGCCACCATCGGGAAGGCGGCCTCACACGGGGCCCTCAAACAGGCCTGCGCTGCGCACGGGGAGGTGTCCGCGGCCTGGCCCTTGAGCTGTGGGTCCGGAATAGCACTGGGGACACCCATCGAGCCCCTCCTGTAACTGCAGCCCGGACCCCCCCAACACCAGCCACTACCCTGAGGGGACAGCCACACCTTGGGGGTGGTGGGGGCCTCTCTGGGGCTTCAGCGAGTCATATGCCTTTAAGCCTTGTACCTTTTGTTGAAGAATGGAAGGTCCTGTTCTCCAAGAAAAGGATTTCTGGATGTTTCAGGAGAACGAGGGCATCGCTTGGCTTGGTCTGGGGGATGCTCCAGTCTTTCTGAGTCACGACAGCTTGGCTGCCCTGCCTGGCACCAGGGGGACGACCCAGTTTCTGAGAGTCGCTACCCCTTCCTCGGATTTTACTGCCTATTTTGTCTGTGTGTGGACTTTGCTTCCCCCCACCGTCCACTGGATGCCAAGCTGTTCCATCAGGTACTAAAGCCCATGACCTCCCTGTGCACAAAACCTGCCGGCAGAGCTTCCTGCACGCCTGGCGGCTCCGGGACTCCAGAAACGCTGCGTCCAGGGCTGCTCCTGCCCCCGCCTGTCACCAGTGTTTACACGTCCAGGGCTCCTCTGGGGCCTGGGCCATGGGGCAGTGGGCAGCCACGTGTACATCCAGCCCTCAGGGCGCAGGATCCCTCTCCGGGCAGTCTTCCCATTGCTCCCACGGTGGCAATTCTGGCCCCCACCCCCTCGAGCCCACTTTCCACCCAAACCCCGGAGGGCAAGCTGCAGGTGCCCACCAGTCTGCAGCCCCTCAGCCCACAGTGTTCACCGGGGGCCCTGATGGGCACTGAGGCGCCGAGGGGGGTGAGCAGGGCTCCAACCGCAAGTGACTGTCTCCTGGGCCCGGATGGGACGCAGGGCTGGGACTTCTCCAGGCTCCCTGGCTGACCTCTGCCTGCCCAGGTTTAGACTGGTGCCAAGTTTTAACTGGTTGAGCTACAGGCACGGTCCTGAGACTGTGGCTGATATAGATTTTCCTTAGCTTGTGGGATACCAACATTTTATATCTTGGTAAAAAAATGATAAATTTTTTAAATGTATGTTTAGCAGATTAAGTATTTTATGCTACCCTGTATGCCACAAATGAAGCAATTTTCTTATTGTATTGTCGGTATTTGTTTGCCATCTTTCCACGGGGCTGTGAAGGGAGGGGCTGCCCTTAGCAAGAAGTGCAGACCCCACAGTACGTAGGCATGGGAGACGCAGCCTGCAGCTGGATTGAGCACTCGTATCCAGCCCTGTGTGTGTCCTAAATGTTCAGATTCATGTTTGGTTATTTTTGATAGTGTTTGGTAGTGGTTCTGGCCTGACCTCCTTTTCTCTCAAGTCCCTACACTGTTCTGTTACTGTGGCGTCACTTCTATTGACCTTATGTGCAGACCACAGCCTGCATCCTTTGGCTCACGGAGCTAGCCTTGCTCTGGCACGAGTCACAAAACGTGAGCTAAGACTGCTTGACCGTGTCTTCCACACTGGAGTCTAGAAATGACGCATTGAGTGGCCCCCCGGAAACGCAGGGTGCAACGCGCCTGAGCTCTGCCGTCCACTGTCAGCCCACTGCCGTCCGCACCAGCATCACCATTCCCGCGACGCAGCGGCTTGAATCAGGTGGAACACCAGGTAGGGCTTCCCAGCCTTCTGCCCACAGTCAGCCCACTGGACACTCACTGGGAATATCCTGGGAGCCTGGCCTACAGCTGTTCAGCGAATTTCATCCGGGCAGCTGTACTCTGTGGAGGGCATGTGTGCATAATGGAAGGACCCCACAACAGAACAGAGACCCTCCGGGGTCCAGTCGGTCCCCCGTGGACCGGCCGACCCCATGTTCCAATCTCACTCTTGAAGTCACAGATGACGCGCACACCGATCCCCAGCTCACACGGCTCAGCCCAGGGAAGGGCCGCCTGAAAGTGCCACCGCAAGACCTCTGATCGGCTCGCGAAATCAGAACTTTACTCCTTGCAAAGAACCCCTGGTAGAAAGAGCAAACACAATTACCGTATTCCTTGGGATCTGTAAAAACAGCAAAAAAACCCACAGGCTCTGCCCTGGGACCATGTGTGGCTCATGTCAACCTTTCCCACCATCCAAGCTGTCTGCAGTTCTGGACCATGACTGATGTTCCAAACGACAGTGAGGCTGGCACGGTGCAAGGTAAATATAAAGTTTCATCACAGTCTCTGTGGCCCCACTTCTAGTGCTGGAAAGTGGACATAAGCCCTTCAACAACATCTCAACAAGGATTAACACAGGAACATTTTGCCATTAGGTGACTCTCATTTAATCAGAATAATTAGCTGATTTCAGCCTCTGGCTCCTGGGTTCTAGAGTTTGGCAGGTTTGAAGGCTTCTGATGCCACCATGACTTGTAGCAAGTTCACCGTCTTGTCTTGCTTGATCAGACGGCGTTTAGGGTTCATCCTGCAATCTCCTTCCCACCACCGTCTTTCCTGTCTAATTTCTCCTAAGTTCTCTCTGAATCTCGTGTTTGCCTTCCCATCCCTGGTGGAGATTGAGTCCAGCAAAGACGCTGACAGATCGCAGCTCTGAACGAGGCACCGTCCGGACGCCGCTCGCCTGCCGGCAGACTCAGGGCTGCTGCTGGCTTATGTGGCTCACCTCCCATTGCAGCTTCAGACAGACTGGGTCTCATTTTGCAATTTGCTGCCCTATCATTTCAAAGCTCAAGAGCTGGCTGTCATATGCCTGCGATCCTCATTCTCTGTCAGCCTCCGCATGCCTTGCAAGCAGGGGGAGGCCTAATCCCAGAAAAAAACCCGGAGTCGAGCTGGAGCGCTGGTCATGGGCTGGGCAGGAAGTCAAGGCAGCTGCGCTTGGTGCCAAGGGGAGCCTGTCAACCAAAGCCCCTCGGGAAGTTTGCCAGCCGGAGCCGAGCTTGGCACCTGCAGGAGGTTTGGGTGCATGGAGTGAACCTGGGGGGGAGAGAGAGTCTTGGACGCAAGAGGGACATGGCAGGGGGTTAGAGGGGTGTGTGTGTGTGTGTGTGTGTGTGTGTGTGTGTGTGTGTGTGACAGAGACAGAGAGACGGGGAGGGCACCCTGATGCTTGCTCTGAAATGAACTACGGGTGAGAAACTAGGGGTTCCTGTACATGAGATGCAGGCCCAGGAGCTGCAGGAAGGAAGGTGACCCCCAAAGGCAGGCCCTGAAGACTCTGAAGCATTTGTTTCCTTTCCAGGTTGAACCATAGCTGTCTCCCGAGTGAACGGTGCACTCAGACCTGCACGGCTGTCCCTGGGGATGTGCCGGGGCTGAACCAGGCCACAGGGAGCATGGCTGGCACCTGCGGGTGTGAGCCACCTGCATGGACCCTGAGCTGCTCCTCCCCAGAGAAGAGGAGCACCCCCCCACAGCCTGTCTGACCACAGGTGACCGATTCCTCCACGAGCTCTCCACCTGTAGCTTCACGTCTGCAGCCACACCTCACCTGGGCCCCCAGCCGATGCCTACTGTCACCACTGTCCAGGGACCCTCAGCCTGGTCCCCCTCCAGCCCCAGAGCACAGCCCCAAGACGAGGGAAATGAAAGCCGCCCCTCCGCACCGCACCCTGCTTCTCCCTGGATACCGTGGGGCTCTCACCAGGAGTGCACCCCCAGATCCTATACATCCCCTGCCCACCAGCTCTACTCCACCTCTCAGGCTGGAGAGACCACCCAGCTCCTGTTCCCCGGGTCCTCCATGGCCCCCCAAGGTGGACGGCGCTGTCACAGGCCAGCCATGCCTCACGCGCAGCAGCGCCGGATGGAGGTGTGGGGGCAAAGCAGGTGGCCTTGGGGAGGGTGTGGCAGGTGTGCCACCTGCTGTGGGAGACAGGGGTCAAAGCCAGAGAAGGGGAGGCAAGGGGCTGTGGTGGGCTGAGGGAGCCGGGGAGGGTGATGTGTGGGGCTGTGGGAGGCCTCTTGCTGAAGCAGAAATCGCTGCCTGACTGCTCTCCGGTCCCTCACCCTGGACGGGCGCGCATTGAGGACACATAAGAGTGGTTTCATCCATAAAATGCTCGTAAATGCAGCTCAAAGAGGTACTATTGTTCAAATGCCATATTAGAAGACGTCCCAACAACATGAGCCACTCGCAGTGTCTGGGCTAAAAAGTGAATGTTGTCTATCTGATCCTCATGTCATTTTACACCTAACTACCCGACTGCCCAGCCAAGTGACACCGCCGTGAAGACATGAAGAGCCTGCCGGAGATGAGGAGGAAGGGGGCGTGTGGGGGCCCGCAGGTACCTGGTGACCGTCCCCGGGGATGGCTGAGGGCCTCGGCCACACTCAGGTTTCCCGCAGGAACGCACCCAGGTCCTTTCTGGCAGCTCTGGGGCCAAGTCGGGAGATGTGTTTAAAAATTCCAAGTGTTTTTCAGTCATTATGTCTACAAAATTCTCCATTCAAATAAATTAAAAGAATAACAAACCAAAGTAACAGATTTAAAATGTGCAAATCTGGGGCTTTCTGGCACCCCAGCCCTGCAAAGCACCTCTTTGTTTCTTATTCTGCTATGGAGAAGAAGTAGGGTACATCTGGGTCAAGGCAAATAAACCCCCTTTTCTGTGAGAGGACGGCCCTCTGAGGGTATGTCCCAGACCTTCCTGCGGGGGCCACTCCTGTGCACAAGCACAGCACACGCTCCAGTAACTCAGCGAGAAACGGGCTCATATAACTCGGATAACTCTAGAATTTTCCATCCACGTTGCTTTGCTCTCAATTAAGCAATCTCTTTTTGCCACAAATATCCTAAATTTATGCCACATCATACAGTTTGGTGGAGAAAAACCATTCCAAGTGCTGCAGCTAAAGGTAGTCATGTCTGTGATACTTAAAATTCCTCGCAGCTGGGAACCTGTCATGAACCGTGAGCTGGGCTTACATCTTCCCTGGTGGGAGCCACTTCTGGATCTAAGTGCACAGGGAGGCCCTGGCAGCGATTTCTGAACCATTTCAACTTCTCTAAAGGCAGAAACTGGGCAGGCACTGCTGGCCTATCTCAGACCCCCCGAGAGCAGTGCCTCCTCAATTCCAGACAGCAGGGGGCCATCCCAGTACCGAGGAAATGGCCTCCGGGGTCAGATCCCTTCTTCAGACAATCCTAACCATTCGGTCTCAAGTGGCAGGGCCCAACTCGGAGAATAAAGACAGGGAGGGAAGGTCAGTATAGCAGCCGCACCGGGCTGGCCGGGAGGGTCGCATGGCCCTGAGCCTGTCCTTGGGTCCCGCGTGGCTGTGCCAACAGCACGCACATGCCGGCTCCCAGCTTGTGAGGCAGAGGCTGGGAGGCTCCCAAATAGCACCTCTGAGGGAGTCCTAAAATCAGAGCATATTCAGCAGCTGAAAGTGGCCTTTGTATATTTCTAAGGAGAGCTGGGGGTCAACAGGAACCCAGGAACCCAGGAAAGAAACATGCAAATTTTGTCAAGTGTGCTCTCTAATCATGACATCAGCTGTGGACATCGTCCTGTCCATCTGTGTGCCTCTCACACCAAGGTCTACATCCCAGGTTCGTAGGACGCATTACTTCTGCTGCTTGCTGGCATTCAGTGCCCTGCCACTGACAGCTGTGTTGTGAGAAAGGTGTAAGGAACTGCTGGGTTTTCAGCCATGCGTGCGCCCTCCTGGGCAGCTCCCTGACTGCAGAGCAGCGGGGGCAAGTGGGGAGTCAGGGAGGACACTCAGGGCCTGTGCTTATTAAGGCACAAGACCAGGGAGGGCTCCTGTGCAGAGGGCAAGCGGCGGCAGTGTGGGCTCCCATCCCTCTGGGCTCAGGCAGTAAGTCACTGGCCATCTGTCGAGGGCATTCCGTGTGCCGAGGGGATTCTGTTCGGAGGGGCATGAGCAAACTGGGTAGCAGTCAGAGCCTGCTGTGGGGGCTGGGTCCCTGGTTTAAGAAACATGGAGCCATCTCAGGCACCAGTGAACACAGGAGTCCTCATGAGCCACACACACACGTCAGAATGCTGGTGCTCAGAGCTCCCCCTTGGGGGCCCACCATCCTCCTCCCGTCAGGAGTACCTGCCTGTATTCAGTCCTTAGCCATGACGTGTGTAAACACACAAACCAGCTCAGAGCTCTGAGCCCCTGGGGAAGGAATGACAGCAAGATGCTGAGCTGGGGCAGTCCTTCCTTGCCTCCCAAATGTCTAGCTGATGCTGTGAGAACTAAAGGCCAGCAGAGGTAGCCAGGTGTCAGGGGTCACTCCTTCAGTGTTTAATAAAAGTCTTACTTTCCCAGAGGATATAAATTTATATACAGGGCCTGATTTCTTTTAGCTGCCTAAGCCTGTGAGTGGGAATTAATTTAATGAACAATTCATGTCAAGAATTCACAAAAAGAATGTGTTTCAATTGCCACAACCCAAAGGGATCATTTAAATATCCACTCTGGATAGAACACCTAGTTCATCCCATTGTAAAAACCTGCATTTGAGCTCATTCTGTGTTTCAGTAATGGTCCCTTAAAGAGAAATGGGGAGGAAAGTGCCGGGGAGCACCCTCTCCAGTGGGAGAGGCAGCCAAGCAGACAGCCCTCAGAGGAAGCAGGCGTGCTGGGAACTGACACCTCGGAAGTGTGGAAGAGGTGGGAGAGCATGCAGAAGGCTCAGGGGCTGCATCCCGAGCACACGGTGACCCTAGTATGGGGAGACAGGAATAATGCAAGGTGGCTGTGTGATGTGCGCTTCCCAGACCAGCAGTGCCCCCATACCAAGTCCCATTCCCTGCACAACCTAGCAGGGCATCTGAGCTGTGTGCTTATGAAATGCCCACAGTTGGCATCTGGGACTTGAATATTAATCCTACGGGTGAATCCTATAAATGAAAGACTAGGCAGGCAGTGAGGGGATACAAGGTTTAAAGGGAAGTATATTTATAGAATGAGAGAGGAGTCTGAATGTGGTAAAATAATACCTAGAGAAAAATATTTATAATGCACACAGATAAGAGATTAATAATAATTAAACTGATTTGAAAATGCTTTGAAAATAGTAATATTTGATGTCTTTAAAAGTATGGTAAGAAATAAAAAGTGTTACAAGAGAGCACTATGAAAGTTTATGTCAACAAGTTGGATAACCCAGATGAAATGCAGAAATCCCTAGAAACACAACCTACCAAGACTAGCTCGTGAAGAGAAAGAAAATCTGAACAGACCTATAACTAGTAAGGAGACTGAATCAGTAATCAAAACCTTTCAACAAAGAAAAGCCCTGGATAGAATGGCTACACAGGTGAATTCTTCAAAATACTTAAAGAAGAACTCTTCCAAAAAACTGAAGAGGAGGAAACACTTTTTCATTCTATGAGGCCAAAATTATTCTGATGCCAAAGCCAGATAAAGAAGAGAAAATTTAGAATCAATACCCCTTATGAATATTGATATAGAAGTCCTCAACAAAATACTAGGAAAGAGAATTCTGAATTAAAAGAATTATACACTATGACCAATTGGGATTTATTCCTGGAATTCAAGGATGGCTCAAACAAATGAAAATTGATCGACTAAATATACCACTTTAACAAAATGAAGAGAAGAAAACAATCATTTCAATTGATGGAAAAAAAGCATTTGACAAAATTCAACCAATTTCATGATAAAAGCACTCAACAAACTAGGAATAGAAGGAAACTACAACATAATGGAGGATATATAGAATAAAACTGATAACAAACATCATACCCAGTAGTAAAAGATTGAACGCTTTTGCCCCAAGATCTGGAATGAGACAAGAATGCCCATTATTGCCACTTTTATTCAACAAATTTTTGGAAGTACTAGCCACAGCAATTAAGCAAGAAAAAGTAATAAAAGGCATTTACATTGGAAAGGAAGAAGTAAAAATATCTGTTTGCAGATGACATGATCTTATATGTCAAAAATCCTAAAAACTCCAAGAAAGTTGTTAGAACCAATAAATGAACTCAGCAGTGTTACAGGATACAAAATTAAGATGCAAAAATTAGTTGTATTTCTATACATGAAAAATAAACACTCTGAAAAGGAAATAAAGAAAATTTCATTTACAATAACATCAAAAAGAATTAAATACCTAAGAATACATTTAACCAAGGAAGTAAAAGATTTGTATACTAAAAACTACAAAACACTGCTGAAAGAATTTAAAAAGGCATAAACAAATGGAACGACATCCCATATTCATGGATTGTTACACTTAATAGTATTAAGATGTCAATACTATTCACAATCTACAGATTCAATGAAATCCTGCCCGAAATCCAAATGATTTTTTTTTTTGCAGTACCTTCACTTTTTTCAGGGCTCCTTAGGAAAAACCCATCCTAAAATTCAGATTTTGCAGTGCCTCACTTAGGAAAACTCCATCCTAAAATTCATATCTCAAAGGACCCTGAATATCCAATCAATCTTGGAAAAAAAGAACAAAATTAAAATCACACTTTCTGATTTCAAAACTTACTACAAAATAACAGTAATCAAAAGTAGTGCGGGAGAGCAGCGGAAATCTCCTCCCAAAACCACATATATCTATGAAAATATAACAAAGACAACTCTTCCTAGGAGACCAGAAGACACAGGACAACATCCAGACCACGTCCACACCAGCGAGAACCCAGCACCTCGCGAAGGGGGTAAGATACAAGCCCCAGACCCGCAGGACCCAAGCGCCCCTCCCCCCAGCTCCCGGCGGGAGAAGAGCAGGCAGAGCGGGAGGGAGACGGAGCCCAGGGCTGCCGAACACCCAGCCCCCGCCATCCGGGCCAGAGCGCAGACACAGTGCGTGCGCGGGGGGTCCCTGGATGCTAGGGAAACAGGGCAGCAAGAACGGTGAGCGGGCACTAGAGGCCTGGAGCCGGAGGACATAAGAAAAGCGAGCGGCCATTTTTTTCTTTTTTTTTTCTGTTTTGTTTTGGCGAGCACTTTTTGGAAGTCTTAAAGGGATAGGGACCCCAATACTAGGAAAACAGGGCAGCAAGACTGGTGAGCAGGTGCCTGAGGCTGGCGACGGAGAATAAAGAAAAACGAGCGGCCATTTTTTATTTATTTTATTTTTTTAATTCAAAAAAAAATTTTTTTTTTTTGTGGTCGTTGTTTTGTTTTGGCGGGTGCTTTTTGGAAGTCTTAAAGGGACAGGGCGGGACACTTAGTCCAGAGGTAGGGAATCCGGGGATCTCTGGGCACCCTAACCCCTGGGCTGCAGGGAGCAGGGAGGCCCCTTACGGAGATAAATAGCCTCCCAGCAGCTCCTGCTCCAACGCGACTCCACCATTTTGGAGTAGCTGCCCGAGCCAGGCCACGCCCACAGCAACAGCGGAGATTAACTCCATAGCAGCCGGGCAGGAAGCAGAAGCCCTGTCTGCGCGCAGCTGCGCAGCACAAGCCACTAGAGGCCGCTGTTCTCCCAGGAGAGGAGGGCCACAAACCAACAAGAAGGGAAGTCCTTCCAGCCGTCACTCGTCCCAGCTCTGCAGACTATTCCTATCACCATGAAAAGGCAAAGCTACAGGCAGACAAAGATCACAGAGACAACACCAGAGAAGGAGACAGACCTAACCAGTCTTCCTGAAAAAGAATTCAAAATAAGAATCATAAACATGCTGACAGAGATGCAGAGAAATACGCAAGAGAAATGGGATGAAGTCCGGAAGGAGATCACAGATGCCAGAAAGGAGATGGCAGAAATGAAACAAACTCTGGAAGGGTTTATAAGCAGAATGGATAGGATGCAAGAGGCCACTGATGGAATTGAAACCAGAGAACAGGAACGCATAGAAGCTGACATAGAGAGAGACAAAAGGATCTCCAGGAATGAAACAATGTTAAGAGAACTGTGTGACCAATCCAAAAGGAACAATATCCGCATTATAGGGGTTCCAGAAGAAGAAGAGAGAGGAGAAGGGATGGAAAGTATCTTGGAAGAAATAATTGCTGAAAACTTCCCCAAACTGGGGGAGGAAATAATCGAAAAGACCACGGAAATACACAGAACCCTCAACAGAAAGGATCCAAGGAGGACAACACCAAGACACATAATAATTAAAATGGCAAAGATCAAGGACAAGGAAAGAGTTTTAAAGGCAGCTAGAGAGAAAAAGTTCACCTATAAAGGAAAACCCATCAGGCTAACATCAGACTTCTCGACAGAAACCCTACAGGCCAGAATATATTGATATATTTAATACAATGAAACAGGAGGGTCTTGAACCAAGGATACTGTATCCAGCACGACTATCATTCAAATATGACGGCGGGATTAAACAATTCCCAGACAAAAAAAAGCTGAGGGAATTTGCTTCCCACAAACCACCACTACAGGACATCTTACAGGGACTGCTCTAGATGGGAGCACTCCTAGAAAGAGCACAGCACAAAACACCCAACATATGAAGAATCAAGGAGGAGGAATAAGAAGGGAGAGAAGAAAAGAATCTCCAGACAGTGTATATAACAGCTCAATAAGCTAAGTTAGGCAGTAAGATACTAAAGAGGCTAACCTTGAACCTTTGGTAACCACAAATTTAAAGCCTGCAATGGCAATAAGTACATATCTTTCAATAGTCACCCTAAATGTTAATGGACTGAATGCACCAGTCAAAAGACACAGAGTAATAGAATGGATAAAAAAGCAAGACCCATCTATATGCTGCTTACAAGAAACTTACCTCAAACCCAAAGACATGTACAGACTAAAAGTCAAGGGATGGAAAAACATATTTCAGGCAAACAACAGCAAGAAGAAAGCAGGGGTTGCAGTACTAATATCAGACAAAATAGACTTCAAAATAAAGAAAGTAACAAGAGATAAAGAAGGACACTACATAATGATAAAGGGCTCAGTCCAACAAGAGGATATAACCATTCTAAATATCTATGCACCCAACACAGGAGCACCAGCATATGTGAAACAAATACTAACAGAACTAAAGGGGGATATAGACTGCAATGCATTCATTCTAGGAGACTTCAACACACCACTCACCCCAAAGGATAGATCCACTGGGCAGAAAATAAGTAAGGACACGGAGGCACTGAATAACACAGTAGAGCAGATGGACCTAATAGACATCTATAGAACTCTACATCCAAAAGCAACAGGATACACATTCTTCTCAAGTGCACATGGAACATTCTCCAGAATAGACCACATACTAGGCCACAAAAAGAGCCTCAGTAAATTCCAAAAGACTGAAATCCTACTAACCAACTTTTCAGACCACAAAGGCATAAAACTAGAAATAAACTGTACAAAGAAAGCAAAAAGGCTCACAAACACATGAAGGCTGAACAACACACTCCTAAAAAATCAATGGATCAATGACCAAATCAAAATGGAGATGCAGCAATATATGGAAACAAATGACAACAACAACACTAAGCCCCAACTTCTGTGGGACACAGCAAAAGCAGACTTTAGAGGAAAGTATATAGCAATCCAAGCATATTTTAAAAAGGAAGAACAATCCCAAATGAATGGTCTAATGTCACAATTATCAAAATTGGAAAAAGAAGAACAAATGAGGCCTAAGGTCAGCAGAAGGAGGGACATAATAAAGATCAGAGAAGAAATAAATAAAATTGAGAAGAATAAAACAATAGCAAAAATCAATGAAACCAAGAGCTGGTTCTTCGAGAAAATAAACAAAATAGATAAGCCTCTAGCCAGACTTATTAAGAAGAAAAGAGAGTCAACACAAATCAACAGTATCAGAAATGAGAAAGGAAAAATCACGATGGACCCCACAGAAATACAAAGAATTATTAGAGAATACTATGAAAACCTATATGCTAACAAGCTGGGAAACCTAGGAGAAATGGACAACTTCCTAGAAAAATACAACCTTCCAAGACTGACCCAGAAAGAAACAGAAAATCTAAACAGACCAATTACCAGCAAGGAAATTGAAGCAGTAATCAAAAAACTATCAAAGAACAAAACCCCCGGGCCAGATGGATTTACCTCGGAATTTTATCAGACATACAGAGAAGACATAATACCCATTCTCCTTAAAGTTTTCCAAAAAACAGAAGAGATGGGGATACTCCCAAACTCATTCTATGAAGCTAACATCACCCTAACACCAAAACCAGGCAAAGACCCCACCAAAAAAGAAAACTACAGACCAATATCCCTGATGAACTTAGATGCAAAAATACTCAACAAAATATTAGCAAACCGAATTCAAAAATACATCAAAAGGATCATACACCATGACCAAGTGGAATTCATCCCAGGGATGCAAGGATGGCACAACATTCGAAAGTCCATCAACATCATCCACCACATCAACAAAAAGAAAGACAAAAACCACATGATCATCTCCATAGATGCTGAAAAAGCATTTGACAAAGTTCAACATCCATTCATGATAAAAACTCTCAGCAAAATGGGAATAGAGGGCAAGTACCTCAACATAATAAAGGCCATCTATGATAAACCCACAGCCAACATTATATTGAACAGCGAGAAGCTGAAAGCATTTCTTCTGAGATCGGGAACTAGACAGGGATGCCCACTCTCTCCACTATTATTTAACATAGTACTGGAGGTCCTAGCCACGGCAATCACACAAAATAAAGAAATACAAGGAATCCAGATTGGTAAAGAAGAAGTTAAACTGTCACTATTTGCAGATGACATGATACTGTACATAAAAAACCCTAAAGACTCCACCCCAAAACTACTAGAACTGATATCGGAATACAGCAAAGTTGCAGGATACAAAATCAACACACAGAAATCTGTGGCTTTCCTATACACCAACAATGAACCAACAGAAAGAGAAATCATTCACAATAGCATCAAAAAAAATAAAATACCTAGGAATAAACCTAACCAAAGCTGTGAAAGACTTATACTCTGAAAACTACAAGTCACTCTTAAGAGAAATTAAAGGGGACACTAACAGATGGAAACTCATCCCATGCTCGTGGCAAGGAAGAATTAATATCGTCAAAATGGCCATCCTGCCCAAAGCAATATACAGATTTGATGCAATCCCTATGAAAATACCAGCAACATTCTTCAATGAACTGGAACAAATAATTCAAAAATTCATATGGAAACACCAAAGACCCCGAATAGCCAAAGCAATCCTGAGAAAGAAGAATAAAGTAGGGGGGATCTCACTCCCCAACTTCAAGCTCTACTATAAAGCCATAGTAATCAAGACAATTTGGTACTGGCACAAGAGCAGAGCCACAGACCAATGGAACATACTAGAGAATCCAGACATTAACCCAGACATATATGGTCAATTAATATTTGATAAAGGAGCCATGGACATACAATGGCGAAATGACAGTCTCTTCAACAGATGGTGCTGGCAAAACTGGACAGCTACATGTAGGAGAATGAAACTGGACCATTGTCTAACCCCATATACAAAAGTAAACTCAAAATGGATCAAAGACCTGAATGTAAGTCATGAAACCATTAAACTCTTGGAAGAAAACATAGGCAAAAACCTCTTAGACATAAACATGAGTGACCTCTTCTTGAACATATCTCCCCGGGCAAGGAAAACAACAGCAAAAATGAACAAGTGGGACTATATTAAGCTGAAAAGCTTCTGTACAGCAAAAGACACCATCAATAGAACAAAAAGGAACCCTACAGTATGGTTGAATATATTTGAAAATGACAGATCCGATAAAGGCTTGACGTCCAGAATATATAAAGAGCTCACACACCTCAACAAACAAAAAACAAATAACCCAATTAAAAAATGGGCAGAGGAACTGAACAGATAGTTCTCCAAAAAAGAAATACAGATGGCCAACAGACACATGAAAAGATGCTCCACATCGCTAATTATCAGAGAAATGCAAATTAAAACTACAATGAGGTATCACCTCACACCAGTAAGGATGGCTGCCATCCAAAAGACAAACAACAACAAATGTTGGCGAGGCTGTGGAGAAAGGGGAACCCTCCTACACTGCTGGTGGGAATGTAAGTTAGTTCAACCATTGTGGAAAGCAGTATGGAGGTACATCAAAATGCTCAAAACAGACTTACCATTTGACCCAGGAATTGCACTCCTAGGAGTTTACCCTAAGAATGCAGCAATCAAGTTTGAGAAAGACCAATGCACCCCTATGTTTATCGCAGCACTATTTACAATAGCCAAGAATTGGAAGCAACCTAAATGTCCATCGATAGATGAATGGATAAAGAAGATGTGGTACATATACACAATGGAATACTACTCAGCCATAAGAAAAGGGCAAATCCTACCATCTGCAGCAACATGGATGGAGCTGGAGGGTATTATGCTCACTGAAACAAGCCAAGCAGAGAAAGAGAAATACCAAATGATTTCACTCATCTGTGGAATATAAGTACAAACGAAAAACTGAAGGAACAAAACAGCAGCAGAATCACAGAACTCAAGAATGGACTAACAGGTACCAAAGGGAAAGGGACTGGGGAGGATGGGTGGGTAGGGAGGGATAAGGGGGGGGAAAAGTAGGGGGGTATTAAGATTAGCATGCATGGGGGGGTAGGAGAAAAGGGAGGGCTGTACAACACAGAGAAGGCAAGTAGTGATTCTACAACATTTTGCTATGCTGATGGACAGTGACTGTAAAGGGGTTTATAGGGGGGACCTGGTATAGGGGAGAGCCTAGTAAACATAATATTCGTCATTAAGTGTAGATTAGTGATACTAAAAAAAGAAAAAAAAAGGCAGTTCCTGTGTGGAGACCTTCAATGAGTCCTACACAAGGGTATAAAGGGCATATAAAAGTGTAGGCAAAGGGTCTGTTTGTGTTTATACAGAGGATCAAAGCCTAATTGGGCTACCCTGAAAATGAACTAAGATACGATATGAAAGAGAACTTCCAACATCAGCACTCTCTGGAAGACTCATGCCAGAAGATGATCATCAAAAAACCCCAACAACGATCCACACACTGCTACAGCTGTAGATGCACTCATCCCACCAGCTCCTGGACTTACCATGGGAATGAGGAAGGAGATATCTAAGCTGGCCTGTGCATACAGAAAAACAACAAATTTGACTGGATCTATACTGTTGGAACTCAACCAAGAATTAGGAGAAGTGCAAATTATAGCGCTCCAAAATCTTACAACTACAGACTATTTACTGTTAAAAGAACATATGGGATGTGAACAGTCCCCAGGAATGGGTTGTTTTAATTTGTCTGATTTCTCTCAGACTGTTCAAGGTCAGTTGGACAATATCCACCATATCATAGATAAGTTTTCACAAATGCCTAAGGTGCCTAACTGGTTTTCTTGGTTTCACTGGAGATGGCTGGTAATTACAGGTATGCTTTGGTTATGTAACTATACTCCTATTATGTTAATGTGTGTGTGCAATTTAATTAGTAGTTTAAAACCTATACATGCTGAAGTTACTCTACAAGAAGATATGTCAAAGAAATAATCAATCTTCCCATGTTTTCTTCCGCCTGCTACTTCTATAGCTTTTCTTCTTCCTTCCTAATTACAACCCTTAAATAGAATTCGTGCCTCATATCAAATTTACTGAGTATCATAATTCTTCCAAGTGGTAAAGATACCTCAAGACAAATGCTGGGCATAGAAGCCACAGGGCATTAATACACAAAGAAGTAAAAAGCTAACCTTTTCAAACAATAAGGCTTCTCTCTCACTTATGAACTTTACATTTCCCTGTATGGCTCCAGAAGATGACTGGTTAGCCAGAGACGGGTAAGATTCCTCAAGGGAGGAACAACCTAAGACAGGCACAGTCGCAGGGGGGTCATCAGGTGAGAAATTGGGGATCAACAGAGGTGAGGCTTAGAACCTCACCCCCCCCGTTCTGAGAGAAATCTTCTGCATCCGTGGATGTTTTATTGCCCTTGTCTAGCTTGGATTAACACATAGTCTACAGGCACACACCTGATCATCTACATTTGCTCTCTTACAACACTAAACTATGTTTTCTACCTTTATCTTATATCTACCTACCACTTCAGCATTTTATTAAAAATCATAATAATAAAGAGAGAAATGTGGTATCCACATATAAATCAAGTATAAAAACCAAATGAGTATTCATACTTGAACTGACTGTTTATAGTTCATAATGCATGAGCAAAACCGAAAGTTTCTGTGATGACTGCCCTTGTACTGTTCACCATGTAACTTATTCATTATGTAAGAATTTGTTCTCCATGTAAGAACTTGTTCGTTATGCTTCAGAAGATTGGAGACTGACGAAAATTAGGCTTGGGATGGATTAATGATTGTGCATTGAGCATTGACTCCCCTATACAGAATTTTATTGTCGTTAACAACCATTTTATCAATAAATATGAGAGATGCCCTCACAAAAAAAAAAAAAAAAAAAAAAAAGTACACACTTCCAATTGTAAAATAAATAAGTAACCGGGATGTAATTAGTATAACATAAGGAATATAGTCAAGATATTGTAACAACTTGGTATGGTGATAGCTGGAACCTAGAATTATCATGTATATAAATGTTGAATCACTGTGTTGTACACCTGAAACTAATGTAATGTAATACTGTGTGTCAACTACCCTTCAATAAAAAATATCTACAAAAAAAAAATGCATAAATTAGTTGTATTTCTATACATGAAAAATAAACACTCTGAAAAGGAAATAAAGAAAATTTCATTTACAATAACATCAAAAAGAATAAAATACCTAAGAATACATTTAACCAAGGAAGTAAAAGATTTGTATACTGAAAACCACAAACACTGCTGAAAGAATTTAAAAAGGCATAAATAAATGCAACGACATCCCATGTTCATGGATTGTTACACTTAATAGTATTAAGATGTCCATACTATTCACAATCTACAGATTCAATGAAATCCTGCCCAAAATCCAAATGATTTTTTTTGTAGTACCTTCACTTTTTCAGGGCTCCTTAGGAAAAACCCATCCTAAAATTCAGATTTTGCAGTGCCTCACTTAGGAAAACTCCATCCTAAAATTCATATCTCAAAGGACCCTGAATATCCAATCAATCTTGGAAAAAAAGAACAAAATCAAAATCACACTTTCTGATTTCAAAACTTACTACAAAATAACAGTAATCAAAAGTAGTGCGGTATTGGCTAAAGGCAGACACAAAGAACAACAGAATAGGACAGCACGCCTAGAAATAAACCCTCACATACATGGTCAAATGATTTTTGACAAGGGTGCCAAGACCACTCAGTGCGGAAGGACAATCTTTTCAACAAATGGCTCTGGGAAAATTGGACAACCACGTGCAGGAAATAAAGTTGGATCCACACCTTACACCATATTTAAAAGATGAACTTAAAATGGATCAAAGACTTAAATGTAAGGTAAACTCATAACTCTTAAAAGAAAGCATAATGTAAGATTTAGCAATGACTCCTTGGATGTGGCACAAAAACACAGATAAGAAAAGAGTAAACGAGTAAACAAGACTTCATCAAAATTAAAACCTCTTGTACATCAAAGAACAGTATCAAGAAAGTGAAAAGGCAACCCACACAATGGGAGAAAATATTGTCAAATCATGCATCTTATAGGGGTTTAATATACAGCATATATAAAGAACTCTTAGACTCAAAAGCAAACAACTCAATTAAAAATGGGCAAAGGATCTGATTAGACATGACATTTCTCCAAAGAAGGTATGCAATTGGTCGATAAACACTTGAAAAGATGCTTACTGTCACCAATCATTAGGGAAATGTAATTCAAACAGCAATGAGATGCTACTTCATACCCCTTAGGATGGATATTATTTAAAAAAAAAAAGCAGATAATAACAAGTGCTAACAAAGATGTGGAGAAATTAGAACCCTTCTTTTATACACTGCTGGTGAGAATATAAAATGGTGCAGCTGCTGCAGAAAACAGGACAGCAGGTCCACAGAACATTAAACTTTGAATTACCATACGACCCGGCAATTACACTTCTGAGTGTACATACCCAAAAGAATTGATAGCAGCCACTCAAAAAGACACATGTACACCTACGTTCATAGCAGCATTATTCAAATAGCTAAAAGGTGAAACAGCCCAAATGCTCATGATGGAAGGAAGGATAAACAAAATGGGCTCCATCATACAATGGAGTATTACTCAGCCTCAAAAAGGAGGGAGATTCTGACACAGCTGCAACATGGATGGACCTTGAGGACGTTATGCTGAGTGAAACAGGCCAGATACCAAAGGGCAAATACTGTGGGCCCCTCTGACATGAGGTCAAACCCAGAGAGACAGAGACCAGGACGGGGGCGCCAGCTCAGGCATCGGGGGTGAGGGGTGAGGGTGTGTTCAGATACAGGGTGGGGCACCTTCTCTAGACTGACTCACAGGCTTCTCGCTGAAACTGGGCTCGGAAGGCCGGGGACAAGGTCTAACGGGAAGGAGGGCTCGGAGGAGCCTCACGGGGTTTGGTCCTGGAGCATCTGCCAGCACGACACCAGGAATGTGCTTAATGCTGCGGAGCTGTGTGCCCCAAAATGCTGAAATGGCCAGTTTTATGTTATGTGTATTTTACCACAACAATAAATCATTGCAAAACAAGTTTGGTAAGAATGGTGTAGTCAGGTACCATTTGAGGCAGTACGTCAGTAAAACCTCTTTGAAAAGAATTAGGTGACATGCATGAGCAGTCTTTCAAGTATAGATGGATTCTGACCATATCATTTCAATTTTGAAAATTTATCTTTAATTCCACCAAGGCTTTCAAAGTGAAACTGTAGTGATTATTAGTTTTAGGAGAAAAAAGCTAACATTAGGGAAGTAGCTAAGTCGTGACACATGCAGTCCAAAAATCATTCAGCCATTGAAATATTGCTCACAAACTTTTAAAGGACATTAGATATTCTTATGATATGTTACATGAAAAAACCTAGAGGTGAACCTGCATAAAAGGCATGTTCTCAATTACGTTGAAACATGTATACATATATATATATTAAATTCTGAAGGAAATATGCCAAAATATTAACAGACATTATACCTGATTAACAAGATTATGAAGGAAAAGAGGTTTTTTTTTCTTTTTTTCCAAAGATTTCACAATGGCCCATATCATATATACTAAGTAAAATTATTATGAAAAGTTATTTAAAACAATAACCAAAAAAAAAAAAAAGGACCGAGAGAGAAGGATGGCTAGTTCAGGGGTCAGGAGGTCCCAGTTCAGCTCAGTGACCCCTTTCACGACATGCTCACCTTCTCGTGGCTTCAGTTTCCTCCTTGTATCAAAAAACCCAACTGTTCCTTTTGGTGCTCATGTTCTAGGGTATTGAACTGGTCTCACAGCGGTCTCTGGCCTGTGCCCCTCCACGGTCCTTCGCAGGCTAACAGACTGCATGGCATGTGAGAGACTGTCTGCCTCCGAGGGGGTGCCCAGCAGGCAGCCTAGCCTGAGGAGCCCCAGGCTGGCCGTGTCAGACCCATGGGCACACCTGCGACCCCGTGTGCTCATGCTGCTTCCTCATGGGGGGGACATGAAAAGATTTCCCCAAACAGTTTAAACAACAAGGAGAAAAAGTGGGTCATTTGCTCTTTTGAAAAAATTCACAACTCCTGCTTTTCTTTGTGGTTACTTTAAAGTCTGTTTGTGGATTAGCAAAAACAACCAAAAATATTTGTGTGTTTCCTGGTCATGATGGAAAGCATGGTGTCAGTAGGATGAGCTTCAAATTTAAATTCACATGTTAGGGAATCACGCCCCCCCCAGTTCTAGCCCTCTGGTGCCCATTCTAACCCGGGAATGTCCTGGCACACAGAGTAATGGCAGGATTTTAAAGCTCAGTCCCGGGTAGGTTTATTTTCAATAAATTTTGTTATTTGAAATTAGAAAACATACTAATCAAATGCTGAAGCCCAGGGGTATTTATATTTTAGACAATATTTAATAATGGATTATTTTATACATGTTAAGACCACAAGCCCCCTGGCGTCAGAACCATGTCTCTTTATCCATCTATATGCGCCTGGCGTCCAGCGTGGCTGCCCACGCAGCAACTCGGTGTCTGTTGAGAGGATGAAGAAAGAATCCTCTGGGAAAGGGTTGGGCATGGTTCCTGGCACTTGTTCTTATGGACATCGCAGGGAAGCCCAAAACTGAAGCACATCAGGAATAATCTCAACCAAAGTCAGGATTTACAAGGGTCACTTTCAGCCTTTGGAACTTCCTGTGATCTCGCCTGGGCCCACGTGCACCGGGCTGTGCAGCCAGGTAAGCCACACACCACTCTTGGCCCCATCACCCAAGCTTGCACGACCTTGGGAGAATCAGTCTTCCATCCTTGATACGGGGATAAACAACCCTATTAGCTATGTGATGTTGGCAGGTTAATTAAATTTTCTGCTCCCCTGTCTTTCTGTTTCTCAGTTGGGGATGCCGTACCCGTCCAATAGGATGGCATGAGGATGAATGAGTTGACAAGTGCCACCCGGCACGTCAGTCAGTATATGGTGCACAGCAGATCCCACCCTCACCTCCTGCAGCTGCGGGGGATGGTCAGGGTGACCAGGCGGGAAGCTGACAATGAGTGTGCGGTGTCTCCACCCTGGGGTCATGGGGGCGACACCACAACAGAGAACGGGCAGTTCCCACATGGGAAAGCAAAGGGGACATGGGGCCCCATGGCAGATACCAGGCTTTTGGGTGATCTGCGGGTTTTATTTATTGAAAGCATCTTTGTGTTCTAGGACTGATGACTAAGAATTGATTCTGTGTTATTATTTCTCTTTAAGCACAATGGCTGTGGTGCACACTCAGTTCTTGGAAAGAATTCCTCAGGATGCATGTTGTAGGCATCAATTCAGTTGCTAAAAGGCTGATTACCTTGGATTTAATTACTTCACATTTTCTCTAAAAATGTGTCCCACAGACATAAAGAATCCCGCGATCCCACGCAACCCTCACTGGACACAGTCTCAACTCGGGCACAAGTTGCAACCACGGAAGTCTTTGGCCAGGTCCTTGCATTCACCCAAAGCACCCGGTTTGGTTTTCAACCACCTTCACTGAGTGCCAGGCACCTCTGTGCTGGCAGAGAAGGGCCATGTTTGAGATGCCAAAAAGTACTGATTCTAGTCACCAAGAGATTCCCATTTAACTTTCCAGCTTGACAGCTACATGGACGAAATGTGATTTCTATTATTAAATCCTACTTACATGTCATGTGCCCTGATTAAGGTCAAACAGTATATTTTTTTTAAATGATGACTTTCCCAATACATCTTAATCCTCGTCTGTAGGAAGCTGTTAAGGGAACCATCATTCCTGAGAAACTTGCCCTGCGTGTGGTCTCCCCTCTCCTGGGGGACCCACCATTTCTAGCCGGCACACTTTGGGGTCGTGGGGAGGAGGGCTGACAGCTATGCTGGCTCCTCCATCTGCACTCAAGCTCCCAGACCCACGACACCCTCAACACCGTGAGGACACAGGCCAGGCCGGGGCTGCTGCCCTTGTGCGCACAGGGGATCACTGGGAGTCTTAGCATGGAAGTGACCCCGTGTCCAGAGACCGAGTCATTAGTCTGGGGCGGCCCTGCACATCAGCATTTAAAAATCTCCCCAGATGAATCCTAAGCACAGCCGGAGCCGGAGCCGCTGGACTGGATGGCCGTCCGGTCACTAAGGAGGTTGCTGGCCCTAGCTTCTGGTTCTGTGCCACTAAAAAAACAGAACCATCTCTTGAAGAAGGCAAGATGTTAGACTTGAGGACAATTTGGGTTTGAGAGGGATTAACCAGTTTGGATGTAAAGTGATTAAGTTAGTAGCTTCCCACGCTAATGACCGGTTACCTGGTCCAACAGTCCACTCGGTCGCCCTGTACAGGCCACAGCATGGGAGGCCGGTGCGCGACGGCCCCACAGCATCGCTCGCAGCAGCGACAACAGAGCCGGTCCCCGGTGTGACCTGACGCACACAGCCTCCCTGTTGGCACTGGCCCACCGAGGGTGACTCAGCTGCCCCAGGCCTGCAGCGCTTGGCCCAGGCCCACCCTCGGCTTCCTCACGCCGCTCCACGCGTGTCCGCACTGGCCCTCTGGGCCCCCGGCAGCGTTTCAGGGGTGGGGCTTCTGCGCCTGTCCTCTCGCTCTGCTCTCTTAGCCATCTGGTGGGTGTGGGACTCAGTTCCTCTGCAGGCAGGGTCACAGATGTGTCTCCCAGCAAGGGACCTGGGAGAGCAGTGTTGGTGTCCAGGTGGCCCACCAGACGATGGCTCGTGCTAGGACCGTCCCAGGCCAACCGGGATGTGCGGTCGCTCCGCCTGCAGTGACATGCTCTGGTCAACAGGAAGTCCCCGCCGGCACCTTGCACACCTGGAAAGCGAGCCCCACGGAGGGGTTTAGGTGCACTTGCGGGTGAGGCAGAGAAGAGCAGCGCTCTGTGGGTGCCCCTGTTTCCGGTGCCTACTGATCCTCACGCGTGAGAGGCATTCCTGAGCACAACCAGTTCCACGATGTACGGTTTTCACGTTGACATCTCGGAAACCAAGATGCATCTTAGTTTCAAAGGCGAGACAGCCTGTGGCTGTGGGAGTGGATTTCTCTCCTGGTGGTGAATGAAGCAGTGCGCGTCCACACTGGTCATGGCGTGGCTTCGTGGACCACACTCACCACGGTTCACAGGGAAGAACCAGAGGAGGCCGAGTTCACACGGCGGGAAGTCAGCCCTGACAGGAGGTGCCAGGCACCCCCCCACACCCACGGCGGCTCTGGCCTCCACCCCGCCCCCAGCCCAAGCCGGCCTGCTCCCCAGGCCACTCCCCGCTCCCTGCTCCCCTGGTCCCTGGGCCGGGGGGCCAGGTGGACCCCGCCGAGGCGGTTCCAGCTCCTTCCTTCTCAGCCTCCCTCCCCGGACCATATCCTCCTCCACATGCCGGCGCTCTGGGAGCAGAGAGCCTCATGCCGTGGCTTCCGGAGAACCCTGTCACTTCACACAGGAGCTTCAAGTGCATTTCCCTTAGTATCTCCGAGGAAGGCCACAGAAAACCCAGAAGCACCGAACCCCCCCAGACGGGAAGCCCTTCATGGGGCCGCGCACTGGGGGCACCGTAGATGTGAGACCCAGACGTGGGGTCTGTTCACAGCGAGGCGGCGGGGGAGGGGCTGCAGTTCCGCCCAAGGGCCCAGCCCGAAACAGGGGCTACTCAGCTACACCGGCCACCTCGCACGAGACCAGCCACCAGTGGCCGGCCCGGTCCGTGGGGATTCCTCTGGGAACACGTTGCCCCCCAGTGGCCCATTGCTCACGGGCGGTGCTCTGCGGGCCCGGCTCATCTGCCTCCCAATGAAAGAAGAGGTCTCTGCTCTGGCCCCCGCGGCCTCCGCCCACCTCTACGAGCTGTCATTGTCGACCTTGTCTTCACCGCCACCACCGTCTTCATCAACATCACCTTTAGAAGGACTGCCCCCTAAGGGGCCCTGGGTTTGAACGCACACCAGCATCCTGTGGCTGCTGTGGCAAAGCACCATGAGCACAGTGGCTCACGCAGACACACGCTTGCCGGAGTGCAGGTGCTGGCAGGCCTGCGCCCCTCTGGGGCGGAGCAGAACCCACTTCCCTGCCGTCCCCAGCACCCAGAGCGCCCCGCACCCTGAGCTCCTGGCCCCTCCTCCATCCTCAAGGTCAGCGGCGTTGGTCTCCCTGTACCTTTCTTCCTCAGCCACATCTCCGACTGTCCGTGGCCTCCATGGCCCACTTTTAAGAACCCCGTGAATGCACTGGGTCTGTGTGGATGACTCTCCATCTCAAGGCCCTTAGCTTGATCCTACCTGCAACGTCCCGTTTGCTGTGGGAGGTCATGTACTCACAGCCCGGTGATCAGGATGAGGCCACCGGGAGTCGCTCCGCCTACTGAGGGTAAGAGGAGCTGAGGGGCTGGGCACGCATCGGGGCTGCTCCACGTTCCCCGCCCCCACAGAGAAATGGGCCACAGCACCACCACACCCCAGTGCGGGCACAGCAGTGGGCGTTTGTTGAGCTGAGCGCTCTGTGCCCACCACTGGGCTGGCAGGTTCCCCCAGGTGTGAGCTGGAACAGATCAGATGCTCGCAGCACCAGCTAGGCGACAGCTGTAAAAACGATGTTCTCTGTGTCCCCTTGTTACCCAGAGGCTCAGCTCTTCCCCATCACGGGGGACTGTGAGCAGGGCACGGGGGTGCAGGTCAGTGGCTCTGCATGGCAGGTCCCCCCACCCTCACACAGCTGAAGTCTACACAGCAAGGTGCTCCTGTGGGTCGGACCACGAACAAAAGAGGCGACTGGGATTTGAGTCTTGGCAGAGGAGCTGTAGGGCCCTCCCCTGAGGGGCAAATGCGCACCGGAGGTGGAGGGAGGGCACGGTGCTCACTCGCCTGCTCCCAGATGGCCGCACTGAACAGAGCAGTGTGTACGGTTTATTGAGTGTCAGTTATGCCCAGTTGCAGGTCAGAGAGAAAGAGGAAAAACAAGTGAGTGGGAGACGGAGGCTGGAAACAGGGCTGGGTGTAAGCCTGCAAGCACAGACAGACCCAACCTGGACGAACTGTTGGGGAGAATAAAGATAAGCATGACAATACCGGCACCCACAGCTCCTTTGCCAAAGCGTCGAATTCCAGCCGCCCCCGATCTCCTTCGGTCTAACCCACGGGTGTACCCAGCACTCTTGACGATTCCTGCACATGCCACGCAGCAGGACGGCGGGCAGGCCACAGCCATGCAGGGGCCGAGAGGCGCCAGGCCCCTCACCCGGGGCCGCCCTCCCAAGGGGCAGACTGCGTGTGGTCGGGCACCGCCGCTCACTGCGCTCGCTCCTCGGGCAGCTTTGTCCCTCCGAGTCTCCCCTGGCAGACGTGCCTTGTTACAGGCCTGCCACAGCCCCAGGGCCCCAGCTACTGCAGACCATCAGGCCAGGCCTGGGGCCTGCCCGGTCCTGGTCGGGGGCAGCCGCGCCAGGGCGTCCAGGAGACGCATCTCAGAGCCAACGGGGAGACGGTTGTGGGGCGCCTCGGGGTCAGGGCGCTTTGCCCGCCTCGCCTGTTTAATCTTAGTGGCCGGCGAGGAGGGGCATCGGGGTGCCGCCTCCCTCAGAGCCTGGGGCTGCCGCCCTGGGAGCTTGGTGCTTCCAGAGGCGGCGTGCACCCTGTGTCCTGCCCCGCATGCCCAGTGCCCGGGAGGCAGACGCTCGTGCTGCGGAGGCCCAACCAGCTCAGCTCCTGCTGGCACAGCAGCCAGAGCTGCTGGAAATCTTAATTTCAGGGGTTTCCACACAAGCCACCTTTGCCCACGACATCTCCAAGGGCTAAACACGCACCGTGGCCTCGCAGGGCGAGGGTGGCTTGGCTGCGCCCGTGAGCCCTGAGCAGTTGCTCTAGGCCCGCTGTGCCCCAGGCCTCTGCCCAGAAGGCTCAGGGAGGCGACAGTCACGCCAGCGGAACAGTGAGGGTCTCAGTCCCCTCCACGGATGGGACGTTGTCACATGAACATCTGGACAACAGAGGTAAGAAAACCGAGGTTGACATCATCACCGTGTCAACGTGGGCCCGAAGGGGCCGCAATCCATCAAACAGGATGTCTGGGGCTGTCCCATGGGTGGTGCTTACTTCCCCCATCAACTGGTGTCCGCATGGAGTGCAGGGACTGCAGCCACCCCGGCAGCCGCCGGGACCACAGCTCAGCCAGGGGGGCTTTGTGCCCATGCCCCTGGCAGCCAGCAGGTGCCTGCCATGGCTTGGATGCCCAGGCCAGTGGGGGACCGCAGGGAGCTGCCAAGCCAGGTGTGCCCCCGACGCCCTGCTCACCCCCTTGGTGTTCATTCCCGTGTTTCCTGCCCTGATTTGAAGGCAGAGTGCAGCTCAGTCGTCCTGTGGCCCCACGGCTTGCATGAAGCTCTTAGCCACCCCTGCCTGCCCCCGGGGTTCTCTGGGCGACCCTTCCACCGCTCCTGCTCCGGCTGCGACTTCACACACCCGCACTGCTGTCCTAGGCCCTGAGCACGTGACACGCCATGCCTCGCTTGGGCTCGTGTCTGACAAAGTCTTCAACATTTTGGGAATAGCTGAAAACTCGGGGCTCCGGCGCGCCTCTGAGGTGGTCCTGGGGAGCTCAGCACCCCGTTCCCGCGCCGCCCCGCCCCTGGGACCACTGCTGCAGCTTCAGCGACGCGCTGCTGTGACGGGCCTTGCTGTCGGGGTGCTTCCTCCGCATCCCTCCAGACAAGGGACCACGCTGTGTTCGTCTTTGCTCCCACCCTGATTACCTAAAGCAAGGCCTTGGGCATAATAAATATTTTTATGTGTACTTGGTGTTTTTGGATCAAGTAAGTGAAATTTTGAAGCACTAACCCCTTGAAAAAAAGGGATTGAGAATTTGTTTTCTAACCCATTGTGGACCCAAGTTTGAAAACTTCTGGAGGGAAAATGAATCAAAAAGTGAACATCAGTTGGTGAGTCGGAGGACACACCCCACTCCAGGCCAACATCTTCAGCGTGGGCACATCAGGACAGAAAACTAAAGTTGGTGGGTTTTTTTAAAGCTCTTGTAATGAGCAGAGATCTGCACCTTCTGCGCCGCTTGGAAGCACCGATCTGGCCATCGCCCACCCCCTCGGCATCCCCCGGGTTGCATCCATCGCACCAAATTCACTTGACGCACACGGAAACTCACAGCTCTCCACTAACTTTCCGCTGCAATTCTGCATTAATTAACTAGAGCATCATGTGAAAGTGTCAGCCTGTCTGACGAGTAGGTGCATTTCTTGCACACTTTGATTAAGATACAGATCCCAAGCCCAGAGAGAAGGTGGGAAAAGAAAAACACACTTTATTGGAATGCAGGAATGAAAGTGCTGGCGGCATCGCTGGGCCCGTGCAGCCGGCGGCCACGCCAGCTACTACTTGAACTGAAGAGAAAAGGGCCTCCCCGGGGAACACGTAACAAATACCTCTTTCTGTACTTTAATTTATTAACTGCATATGCACAGAAGCAATTTTAAAATGTGTACTAAACACTCCGGTGAAATAAAAGAGGCTAAATCACAAAGATACACCTTCAGTGAGCATGAATGAGAAATATGATGACAGAGATTCATATGCAAACTTACACCAAGGTATAGAAAACACCTTCTTTACCACTTAAGGTAAATGTTCAATTTCTAGAGGGTAAATTGCATGCTACGGCGTTTGGCAGCATAATTTCCTTCCTGATGATTGGCACTTGGATATCAAGGTGGGAGAAAAGGCAGCATAACACAAAACTGCACGGCTTGCAAGTGCAACAGGCATTCATCAGAACAGGCCCTCCAGCAAATGGCATGCCGAGCCCCGACAAACATTGTGTCAAAAGTCACGTCAATCACTCCCTTTTACTTCTCTGCTGGTTCCGATGTGCAGCTTTCTAGAGATGACAGACACTTGCAGCACCGCCTGGAAAGAGCACATAATGCCTCAGACCTTAAAGGATGGAGCCGGAGCACCTGCAACGCATTAAACTGCTGACTGACAAACACCCAGGACTGGAGAACGCAGCCTCTCCAAACAACAGAGGATGGCTGGGGGCCCCTCTGGGAAACTGCTGGGATTTCCCAGCATGAGAACCAGCGTCAACAACAGCCACCGCGGAGGCGATGCTGCCCACTTGGGGGAGGGAGCGAGGGGCGCCCGCCACACACTTGGCAGACAGAGGGGCTGCACCGGGTCGCGGGGCGGCGGGAGGTGGAGACTAGCGTTGGAGCCACAGGACCGCTTCAGGGTTCAGGGGGGCGGAGCAGGCTTCAGAGAAGACGGTCCTGTCCTGCCTCCTCTGGCTAATGGGCTGATTGGACAGATACACACATTTTAAAGGTCGACTATAGCGAATCAGAAAGCCTACAAATGTAAAATAAACAACATTTGGGGGGAAGGAATGGTGGAAAGAGGAGCATATACGCGCAACTGTAAAAATTCCACAGATGTCCAGACTTCTTGTATCATTTTCCTAATGACAAATCGGAGGGAAATTGACTTCCAATATTTACATATACCATTTAGAATAATTTCACAAAATAATCAGAGGCTTTTATATAGGCTTTGCATGGAGCCACATGCAGTGGTCCACGTAAGAGGCTTAATAACTGCTAGGCACGATTTATTCTATAATGAACAACCTATTTGCAACAGCAGACGGCAGCGGGAGGCAGCTCCCTGGGCGCCACCCCCCCCCCCCCCACCGCCCCAGCTACAGATCAACGCCCAGCGTTCAGGTAATGGTGGGCAAGATGTAAGTTTGCAAGATGACAAAGCATTGTTGCAAGATTTTAAAAATTAGTATTTCTTTTTTTAAATGTAAAATAACAGAAAAAGAAAAACAGCAAAGACTATCTTGAAAAGACAAGGCAGGATGGAAAACGGCCTTCAACATTGTAATCTTTCTGGAAATACATTCCAGAGGGTTCGCCTGAAAGCTATGCCAACCGCCTTTGGTGAGCTTTTCTGCAGAATAAACCCTGAAGTTCTCATTTGTAATTAGATCTCTGTAGCCACTGCTCTGCATAGAAGGGTGGCATGGGGTGCTGACATGGAGCCCAGCACCAGGTCTAATCTGAAGGCTCCAGCCTGTCCCCCAGGTCCTCCTGCAGGGCATCCCCTGGCTCACAGAGAAAGGCTCATCCTCTCAAACAATGGGCTGCCGACGTGTGTGCGATCCCCTAAGGTACCTTCGGAGGAGCAGCCCTCAGACTGAGTGCAGGAGTTTAGGGATCTATGTTGAGAAGACAAACATGAGCGGAGTATGAAGGAGGAGGCCCTTGGTTAGCAGGGAGAGCTGCAGGATCTCCTGCCAGGACTTCGTTTGGACACTGCAGTGCGAAAAGGACGCCCTTCCATCCTTAGTCTGGACATTTCTGGTTTCAGCCACTAGAGGCGCAGCCTGTTTGCACAGGGTCCTGACCTGCGGTGGGGAGCTGAGGCAGGGGGCCGGGTGGGCAGGGCTGGAGGGAAGGCCTGGCCTGGCCTGGCGGGAGGCTGGTGTCCTGGAAGGGGTGGTCCAGGTCCAGCAAGTAGAATCTGTGCCTAGGCAGTGGGGCCCCCAGCAAGTCAAGACCAGGCGAGCAGCTGATGGGGAGGGACAAGGTCTGGGAGGGGCTGCTGACAGGCGGGCCGGCCGCACACTGGTGTCTGTGCAGCGTGGGAACCACCTGGCTCACTACGGGCCCCTCGCAGGGCCGCACCTGCTGGGAGGCAGGCACTGGGGCAGGACACCCAGGGCACACAGAGCTGTGGTCCAAAAGTATTCCTGAGCACACGACCTCCATGCAGGGCCAGCAACCAGCAGGTGGCCCCAAGCTGGGCACCGGTGTTTCCAGCCCAGGACCGGCACGTAGGGCATGATCCTGACCCTGGTGTTGTCCTGCCCTCACCCAGCTGTCGCCTTCAACCCTAGAGCCCCCCTCCTCCCAGGCTGCCCACTTTGGCATGTCCCAAGATGTGTCCGCAGCCCTCCTGCCCACACAACTTCCAGGCATCTCCGTCCTCATCTGTTTCTCTGCCACCAAATTCCCTCCCAGATTTCAGGCGAGGCAAGATGTCAGGGGTCCCAGACGCAGGCGCTTGGGGAGATGCACAGGACAAACCCCAGGTCCCTGAAGCAGGGCTCCCAGGCCTGAGCAGTCGTCATCAGTGTCCTGTGCTCAGAGGCTGGATGGGGAGAAAAGCCCCACACGACATGCCCCCCAACCATGCCAGGCCAGTGAGCCCTCAGGCAGCCAACCTCCGCCGGGCACAGGTCCCACTGCTGCCTCGGTAAGCGGATGCCTGGGGAGGGCTGGCAAACCCTCAGTGTGGCTGCCCTACTGAATGTTCACCAGCGCCCGCCTGCCACCCACTGCCCAGCGCGGCCTCTCCTCCTCAGCCTTCTCTCTACCCTGCACGGCCTCCCAAAATGGGCTGTGCCCTGTCCCGAAGGTGCCCGCTTTCTCTGTGCGCTCCACCCTGCTCTCTCCCCTGCCCTGGCCTCCTTGACCACTCTGCCCCTCCAGGTCTCCAGGCAGTCTCGGCCGGATGCCGAGCGTTTCCCCTGCTGGCATCTCCACGATGCTGCTACCAACTCTGCCTCTAATCACCCACCCCACCCCCAGCTTATCTCACCTCCCTGCCAGGCAGTGTACCCCTCCCCGTGTCTTCCGGACGTGCACAGAGAAGGCTCACCTGTTTGATACAGGTGTGTTGAATTGAGCTAAATATCCTTAGAGCAGATAATTAAGGTAAAATGTTCAAGATGTAATTAATAATAAACTGGTAATATTTTGTTTTTAAATGTGTCTGATCCTATTTTTCCTTGTTTAGATTAAACTGCATGGGCCCAGGCGAGCGCTTTACGAAGTCGCTGGATAGTATAAATGCCTTTTGTTTAAGCCCCAGTCACCCAACCAGGTTCACAGCAGAAGTAGCTAAATCATGTCAGAGGTCATTAACAAAGACAACACACATCATGAATTGTTCAGCTATCACCAGATTTCAAAAGCATATGTAATTATGAACAGAACAATAAAAACAGTAGTTTTAATCAAAAACCATTAGTAGGTATGGAAGGTAAAATGCATGCAAGGGTATGAACCAGAGTTAATAGCCCTTGCATCTAACCAATTAGTGAGCTAATTAATGAACTGTACATTTACTGAGCACAACCACGTGGTCCAGGAGGGCCCCCAGGGACTCGGTGGTGGCCCCACGGGTAGAGGCTGCTCTCACGGAGCGTGCCAGGGCAACCTACGGTGGAGTTGATCCTCGGCAAGCAGATTGATACATGAAGGTGATTTAGGGTCACGACGGGGTGCCAGATGGAGGAGGAGGTTGTTGAGCCAGGTTGTGGGGGGGAGCTGGAGGTCTGGAAGCCAGGAAAGGGCAGCTGAGGGGAACAAGGACAGGGCAGGCCACACAGGTTCTGGGGTTGCTGTGCAGGCCCAGGTGGGGAAGAGCGGAGCGCGTAGCCTGTGAGCCAGGCCTGGGCGGAGACTGGGCAAGTGCGGGGTCCTCGCGGTGGGGGCGCTTCCAGGCGGAGTGAGGGGGCAGGTGAGGCAGGCAGCCAACCCGCTAGGTTTGTCGGACTTTAGGAAACAAGTTGAACATCAGATCCTGAGCTCCCTGGGTTTTCATACGAACAAGAAGGTACAGAATCAGTTCCAAGCAAGTTAAAAGAAGAGGTCTGTGGTGGGTCAGGTGGACCTTAACTGTCACCACTAATTAGGACAAGAGGGCCGAATGGATACATTGGGCAGGACGCCTTGGGGAGGCTGCAGCCAGCACTGCTGGGCCCCGTCCCACGGAGCCAGGCCGCTCACGGTAAGGGCTGTACAACGTCACCCGTCCTGCCTCAAGAGCTCAGCGGGAACAGGCTGAGTCCTGCGTCAGTGGTGGAAATGACACAATAACTTGTTATATTTATCACTTTTCTCTTGATCTTCTTTTTCAAGAACCAAACTCATCTCCCGGACAGTGTACATCGGAGTATTTTGACTTCACATACTTCCCAAGCAAAGGAAAACCATAGATTGCTGAGGAAACCGTTCACCAGTGCTGTGTCTTTACTCTTGAGATGGCTTTGACCTCCGTCATGTCTCGGTTCCTGCAAAGCAGCCTGTTCATCCATGGCTTCAGGTATAACATTTGTGGAAGTGACAGGGAAGTCTAATTTTGGCCTCTTTAGTAAACACCTCCAAGTCATAAAACCAGGAAAATAGCAACCAGAGCTAAACTTCTCAAAGATGAGAGCTGAGTGTACCTCACGTACTCTCAAGGCTGGTGCTCCGTAAAAGCGGAGAGAACTCCCGGACTCCCCTGGACCCCCTCAGAGACCACATGCTTCCTGCTTCCAAACAGGCCCTTCTCTCCTTCCCTCCCTCCTTTAAGGCGGGGCAGAGGGATTCATCCCTGGGGAGGCCTCCCCTGATTTCCAGGGGCCGGGCTCAGCTCTGGAAAGAGCCGTGCTTCCCCCACCTCCTCGGGCACGGCTGCCACAGACTGTGCTCCAGGCGTGCCTGGCGCTGTGCTGGGAGACACCCGGGGGAAGGCCAGGCATTTCACCTCTGTTACACGCACGGGGCTGAAGGTCAGCCAGTACAGGGACTTGCTCAAGTCACTCAGCTGGAGTGTGCGACAGCCAGAATACGGTCCCGCAGGGCACTCCTTCCTGAGTCCCACGTGCACCCACACGGCCAGCTCCATGTGGTCATCACCCTCCACAGCCGTGTAAGCCCCTGCATAGAAGAAACCAGTTCTTTTTTCTACACTCAGAATCTACTACAGGGCCTGATACACAGTAGGTGGTAAATGAATGTCTGTTGAATGGATAAAAAGAAAAAGACAGGTATTTTAAATATCTAAAATGTTCAAAGGATGTCAGAGAAAGAAATTCCCAATAGAGAGACAGGTTAACTATGAGATACAGTTTAGAAAATATTATCTTTACTCTGTGGTTTTCTCTGGAAAAAACATTACTCTTTGAGGACTTTAAATGCCTGAGAAAATACTCTTAGTGTAGCTGTGGCTGCAGCAGCAATGACCAAAGAAATAGCAATGGTGGTGACGGTGGTGGTGACGGTGGTGGTGATGGTGGGTGGTGGTGGTGGAGATGATGGTGGCTGTAGTGGTGATGGTGGTGGCGGTGATGGCAACAGTGGTGGTGGCAGTTGTGATGTGGCAGCGGCAGTGATGGTAGCGGTGGCAGTGATGGTGGTAGTGATGTTGGTGGTGGTGATGATGGTGGTGGTGATGGTGACAGTGATCGTGCTGATATTTGTAGCAACATTGTTTTGCTGAGTATTTGCTCTTTCCTAGTCATTGTCCTAAGTTCGCACATCACATTTAGCTCATCAGATCCTATGAGGGAGCACTATGATAACCCACATTTTACAGATGGGAACCTAAAGTACTTGTGTAAGGTTACCAGGTTAATGCATAGATAAGTCAGCATTTAACCCAGGCAGACTGACTGTGGAGGAATATTACCTTTTCACGTCCTTTATCACTGACATGTGTACTGACTGTATGATGTCCACAAACTGTTTGATAACCGCTTCCTTCAAGAGGTGGAGCTGAACTCCCTCCCCTGGAAAGTGGGCCGGACCTAACGACTCACATCCCCCGGACAGGAAGAGACTATGTCATAAAAGAGCCCCAACCTCTTGCTAGCTCCCGTTCTCTCTCACTGGCACTCTGCCATGGAGACCCATCGGAGAGAGTTACACGGTGAGGACGAAGGCCTTCAGCCGACGGGCATGAGCAGGCACCGCGTGGATGTGGGCCCTTCACCCAGTCAGGCCGTTGGAGGAGACCAGCCCAGGCCCAGGGCACGGCGGTCTCGTGAGAGACTGAGCCAGAACTGTTTAACCGGGAGCCGCTGGCTTTCTGTGCACAGAGGCTCTGTTAGATACTCGATGCCCGTTTCAAGCTGGCAAGTCTGGGACAGTTTGTTACACAGTGTTAGGTAACTAACACAGTAGCCTTCCTTAATGAATGAAAGAAACTTCTGGAGAGCTCTGTGAGGGTCATCACTGAGCAGTCCTTAGCCTTTCATTAAAGTTCAGTGGCCACCACATTCTGATAACTTGGTGAAGATTCAGCAGTGATGGAGATGATGAGAGCATTATCACATTGCTGAGATTTTTCTGCAAAACATGGACCTTGGTAGCACTGTGGTTACAGTATTCATTTTGTGCAACGTGTTGGGCCATGGGGCTCAACTGACTGTGCGAGCTACTCGGAGTCTCTGCCTCTGGGTAGGAAAGTTCTTAACTGTTCATTCTTTGTATGCCAACTTCTAGGGAAGAATATTCTTCAAATAGCTTAGAAATGTCACCAGGTTTTCCTAAAGGCCAAACTAAATCACCCAGCTCTTGGAAGAAAGGAAAGAGAGTCTTCTAGGACAGAGCAGCTCATACACACCAGGTGAGGGTGTCGGCACCGGGCCAGGGCACCAAGAGCCGATACCGCATTCCTGCAGGGCCCCCTCCCTCCTCGACAGCAGGCTCTCCCTGTTTGGGTTGAGAGCAGGAGAGAGATGAGCTTTCCTTCAACAGTGGGACTTCAGTCGCATGAAGTGTCAGTCCTGCGCTCACACAAATGGCACAGCGCTGCAGACGGAGCCAGCCTGAGGAGCAGTGCGTCAGGGAGGAGCGGCTGCAGCCTCGGGCTCGCACCAGGGCCTGGGGAGACCCATTCCTCACTGAAGCTCTGCCTTCAGGCACCCCAAGTCCGGGTCAGCCCCGCGCAGGAAGGCTTCCGCACACCCGTCTGGGGGAGAGACGGCTCAGTGTGAAGGGACGCACACACTGGCCTCTGCACGTCCAGGCGAGGGAGCTGCAGACCGGGGTCTGAAAGGACGGTGACGTGTGCTGATGGAAAATGGGACAACGTCCCCATGGTTTAAGAACTCTATTCTAGCACAGATGAAGCTCACTTCAATAAAACTGGCCAATAAATTCTAGAACATGCAAAAAAATCTGACTAATCACAGGTAAAATAGATTTTTTAAAAAACATAATTTCTTTCCTGTTCCAAAAGGAATTTTCCTCTTCGGTTTTACTTAACCAGGGAATTATTCCATGTCTTTATTTTTAATAATTCAGCTGACTAAATTAAAAAAAAATTCAGTATGCCAAATGATTTAATGAGTCAATGTACCAAAATTCTATTGGCTTGTAACTTATCAGGACCTACATCTACTGCCTAAAGCAAGGCTCCCTGTAAAACTGCCTGCAGGTATTAAGAGAGGACCATTTGCAAGTTAATTACCTGACAACACTTTCCTAAGGGCACAGCTCTGAAGTGATGGTGGCTTCCCTGCTGGGTGGGGCCAGTTCAGGTTTTTTGTGAGGCACTGGGGCTCCGTGTGGCCCCCAGGCCACGTCCCCTGGTCACTGTTAGAAATGCAAATGATGGGATCCCACCCAGATCCCCAGATCTCCTGAGCCATGAAGAGGGCAAGGGGTTCCAACCATCGCTTTAACAACCCCCAGGAGATTCTCGTGCAGTGAAAATGCCGTTTTGAGGGACGTGCCCCTCTCCCATTCAGCTGCTCTCAAAAGAGCGCAGGCTTCTGGCCACACACGTCCCCAGACTGGCAAGGGGTGAGCCTCCAGCCCAGCAGGAGTGTTGGAGGATGTTTAGTTTGTGTGTGTGCATGCCTGTGTACGTGCGTATGTGAGTTCATGCACACACCCACGCGCGTGTGAGCCTGCAGGCAGGATGAGGCTCATCAGTGTACTGACCACTCTTCATGTGACCTCTGGCTGGTGATGGGAACCGTCCGGACATAACGAAGCTCATTAACTCAGGGGGTACAGGAGCTGCCCTGTGTGCCAACAGCAGGCACCCAGGCACGGGGGTACCTTTCTGCTGCTGCCTCTGATGCACCGCACAAGTGTCCCCTGCCCTCCAGCCCCATGTGGATGTTTTCCTGACTCACAGAGGGGCCTGATGTCAGGAAATACAGCCGCCTCAGCGGAACGTTTCTTAATTTCAACCCACATTTCCTCATTATTCAGAAAGAAATGTCCAGGTAATGATGACCTCACCACGCTGGCCTCACCTGCCTCTCAACACGCCTTGCTCTAGACCCGTGCTGCCCCCCCAGTCTCCACCCGGACCGGGGCCACCCTGTCCTGAGCGCCCGTGGACTCGGGCCCGCTGCACAGTGCAGGCCCCCTGGGTGTCCCCGGGCTCTGGCATGTGGCGACGGTCTTCCTCCCATGAGCCAGTTCTTTGGGCTCCCGGCTTTGAGCCCAGTTCACTGGGGCTACGTCACCGGCAACAGTGCCCACCCGGTCAGCCTGCCAGGAGGCGGCTGGTGCTCCCGGCCCTCACTCCATGAGCCCAGCCCTCCCGTCACACACCTGGACTCGAAAGGGCCCACCACCTCCACCTGTGATCTGGGTCGTCGCCCCTTCTGATGGGCCCGCGGAGGCTCCCAAGTGCATGGTGCGGCAGGCACCGCATACATACCTGGCTTTGCAGGGATGCCAGCACCCCCTCTCCCTCTCCCAAGCCCGCACACCCACCACGTCCCCTTGCTCCAGGAGCCTTCACGGGTGATTCTCCTACCATACCCTTTCCACAATTCTGGAAGCATGGTATGTGCTCAACAGAACTCCCTTTCTGGGCCCCATTTACTTTAAGCTACTCTACGTTCTATATAAAAAGCTTGCATCTGAAGGAAACTAAATAGTGAATCACAAGCAATCACTCTCCCGGCAATATAAGCAGAAGCTGTCTCATTACAGACCAATTTACGGTTCTGAACCAGAAAGGCCAAGCAGGCCGCTTCCATCTCACAAGTCTCCGCGCAGCTGCCTGCCGACACCCACACTTGTGTGGGGACGTCATTCTGGGCACGTGGTGCACCTTCCCAAATGATTTCCATGGAAAGCAGCAGTCAGACAGCAACACAGGCCCAAGGTGACCTCATTATAAGAATTTGTTCTAGTTGTCATTAGACATATCATACTGTGTCACTCAAAATGGGGAAGAAATAAAAGATACTGACATGCAGCACTAGTGATTAGAGATGAGAAATGCAGTTATGCTATGAACCCCTTGGTTGGGAGGAGTGTGTGTGGCTTTAAGATTCATTCTCCCTCGGGTCCGTTTTCGTGGCCTCTAAGCTCTGTCCTGTTGTTTCCAGTGTCCCTGTCCGGGTGGGACACGGCCAGTGGGTCTCCTGCGTGCAGCAAAGCCAGCACTGCTCCTGAGCGGGTGGGTGAGACCACTGTCCGACTGCGGGGAGCAGGGGCAGGCAGAGGTCCCGCCTGACTGGGGGGCACCATCCCAGACCCACACCCCCCCACCTTGTTCGGAAGCACCATGAGACAAGGCCCCTTAGGAGGAGCCTGGAGCAGGAATATCACCCGGCCTTGGAAGAGAAAGGGACACACTCGCCGTGGGGACGGGAGGGCAGGAGGGGCTGGGAGGACCCCTTGTCTGGCTCTCCGTTTGAGCAGCTATGAGATGCTCGACCCACACAGGGGGTCACGGGGGGAAAGGCCGTACTGCAAACCACCCCCGAGTCACTGTGTGCTCAGCAGCTGGCAGGCCCCACCACGAGGCCCCGGACAAAACTGCAAAGCAGGTGACAGTCAGCTGGGGCGGCCCTGGGGTCAGAGCTCAGGGGCAGCCAGAGGCCTGAGAGGCCAGCCAGCCCGCGGCCTCAGGGACGGAAGCGGGGGCCACCTGGCCCCCCATCTTCCTGCAGGGCCCCCTCCCGATCCGGCCAGCACTCTCCCCTTGATACTCTCTCAGCCCACCCATCTCCCCCTGGAGCCCCATCACCCGGTGCTACGACCGACCACACCCCTGCTGTGCCATGCACACCTGGGAGCGGATCCCTGTTAGATGCCCCCCAGTGGGAGCCCTGTTGGACGGCTCTAGGCGGATCATGTCCTCAGGGCCCAGGCTTACCGTCCCTGGTCCCCCATCTTCTATCGATGCCCCTGTTGGCATCCAGCTTAGCTCTCATCACAACTCAAAACATGCATCTCATCGTTTGAGACTTTACTGTCTGTCTTCCAAACGGGCCGTGAGCGCCTCTGGGGCGGTGTGACGCCTCCACACTCACCGGCACACCGTGCTGAGCACCGAGCCCGCTGCACCCTCAGTGGAGGCTTCTGAATGAACAGGTTCACACACACCGTTCCAGTCGACATCCGCCTAGAGCCTCTCTCTTAACAATAAATGGCATTCTAGCTCGCCATGAAAATTCTGGAGGAGTCCACCGGCGTGTTCCCGTGGTGGTTCTGGAGTTCGCCGCCTCCGGAGAGCTGGCCTCGCGGCCTCACTCAGACACGCCCTGCACTGCCCTGCACACTGCGCGAGAGGGTCTTGCTGCAGGCATGCGGTCAGCCCGGACGCGGTGGGAAAGGAGGCGTGGCTGACGTCCTGGCCGGGCTTGTTCGCGCCGGGTCATGTGGAGAAAGCCTGACGCCTGCTCTCTGCTTCCTCATTCACCACGAGGTCTTGGGAAGCAAACCAAGACCAGCTGGTTCTGGCTCCCAGGAAAGCAGCCCCCCACCCCACCCAGTCTTTCCAGCACCTGAACCCAACTACAGCCATCACCCTGAAGAGCAGGAGACCGAGGCCAGCAGCCAGAATGTGGCCCTCCAGCCTGTGGCAGGCTCCACGGTCTCAGCGATGCACCCAAACCTGCAGCAAACCCACTCCCAAGGCAGATGCGGGATGGAGTACTAGTTCCGTGCGGCCTCCCCACTGTGGCAGGTGAAACAGCACACGGGCTGGTACAGAACACACTGGAAGACAGCCCGAGACACCTCCCGCAGCAATGCGAGTGTGCCTTCTGAGGGACAAGGTGGGTAGTCCTTGATTTGGCCCAAAGACTGTCATTGTCTAAAGTTCCTGTATTATAGGCATGTTATCCCAAAAGGTCATTTATGAAAAGTGGTATAACTTCCTGGATGCAGGAGACAGAGCCATGTCTGCACCTGCATACCTGAACTGCTCTGGGGGCCCTGCCCTCCTCAGGGCACCACCTGTCCCAGCACTCAAGTCTGAAGCCAGGGATGGGTGGTGTGGCCCAAGGGGGACAGGGACAGCCCTCCTCATCCTACAAACATTTCTCTTGCATGCCAGTCAGCACACACCTGCCCCCAAAACGGACCTCCAACCGAAACAACTGCACTCCTGTCTGCTATAGCACCGAGCCCTCTGGAAAGGCAGGTGCCCCCCAAGTCAGAAGGCTGGCGGGACGGGGTCAGCACAGCCCAGTTTGTTGGAGCTTTTGCGAAGTGGTTTTAATAAAGGGTGAGACTCAGTGAGGAAGCTGGGCATAGGGGTGGGGCAAAGGGGGGGCCACTGTCCACAGCATGAGCCGTGGTCCAGGTGCTGTCCTCGTGCAGTACATCCCAGCTCTCCTGTCACCCTGCATTGCCAGGGGGAGAGTGGGCCCCAGGGGGTGGTGGGGGCCCAGGGGGAGAGTGGGACCCAGGAGGCATGGGGACCCAGGGGGCAGTGGGGACCCAGACAGTGGTGGGTGGGGATCCAGCCAGCAGCAGGGCCTCAGCAATCAGCTATCTTGTTCTACGGCGCCACCATCTGAGTGAGCCTGCTGGGGACAGGTCCCAGGAGGAACTGAGGAGGGGCTGGCAGGTGCTAGCCACCACCAGGGGCACCACTGGGCCATGGTGTCCGGGCCACATGGTGCACCGCCCTTCCAGCTGGTGTGTGGGTCACGGCCCCACTCACAGATGAGGGGTGTAGGTCTGAGGGCTCAGGTGACAGGGAAGGGAGGCAGGAAGGTCGGGCCTTCCACGCTAGGTGCCTTGGCACGCACACCTGGGCTCCTGCACCGTCCCTCACCCCCACTGGTTCAAGAAGAAAATCCAATTGTTGAACGCAGCGCCTCTGCTGCCCCTTCTTTGATGTGAAAATCATTATTTTAGAAAGAGAGAAAGTGAACCTGTGCTTCTCAACCGTGCCCGCTACCCCCACCCCTCACCCGAAGAAAAGCGCGAGCTATTCCTCTGCTCGGGGGGGTCGGGGGGAGCCAGGTGCCGGAGAGCGGCCAGCACAGGGTGCTCGCAATCCTGAGATAGGCTGTCTAGGTGAATGATCCCCTAACGCCGCCTGGAAAACTGTGGGCATTTCCCAACTGCCAATCAGAACCCTAAGGGGAGACCAACAGCCAATCAACACTACTGGGCGACCAAACGCCAATCAGAACACTAACGGGAAACTGACCACCAATCAGAATACCACCTGGGGTAAAACCACTGGAAATAACCTCATAACTGTAAGGAACAGGAGAGGTGGCAGGTACATGGCACCACACAGACTCGGGGTCCACTCTGGGAATTAGGGTTCCCAATGTCAGCTTTCCCTCCTGCAGCTAGAAAACAGTTCAGCAAACAGAAAACCTGGAGAGGCAGGTGACAGAGGGACACAGGCAAGAGAGAGTTTAGGACCTAAGGCCTTTGTAAGTTTCAAGAAGCTTCAGGGCGCTTGTAAGTTTCAAAAAAGCTCCAATTAAACTCAGCTACTGAAAACGTATTTGGATAGACCTCAGCTCTGATTAGTTATGCCCTATGCAAATGAAGTACTGTACTTTCAACCAATCAATAGCGGGCTGTGATGTCATCAGCTCAGTTCTCTAGCTGGTGCAGGGAGGGCGGGGCCGTCTCCTCCCAGGAGGTACGTGCACCACGGCCCGCAGCCCCTAGGGCGCCCTTCCTCGCAGCCCCTTCTGGGGAGCAGGGTCTTCCTGTTTCCTTGCTGGCTGCTCCCTACTCCTGTCTGCAGGCTTCATTCTCTGTCACCTCTGAGACACGACCCCGGGATAAGCAGCGGCGTTCTCGGCTGGTCACACCGGTGCTGGAAACCGTGGCCTGCATTCGCCTTGGCTCCTGACCAGGAGGCCTGGGCGTCTTCTGCCTGCCCTCCGCCGCCGCCTCCTCTTAACCGCCCAATCAACAGTTAATCTGTATTCCTTTGTGGAACAAGAAAACGGCCACGGATGACTGAAGAATTCGACACCAGCTCAGAGCAGGCACGGCGCGGCCGGAGGGAACCCAGCCGCCGCCGCCGCCGCCGCCACCGCCGCCGGGGGTCTCGGCCCGGCAGGCACACAGCTCTCTGTCCCGTGATGGCGCTGGCTGCCTGCGTGGGGCTGGGCCGGAGCGCATGGCTCCCGCGGGGCCGGGGGACTTTGTTGACACGAGGCCTGAGTCTCATGCAGAACACTTTGGGCTCAGTAGTGTGGTTTCTCGCATTCACTCCACTTTAATTCCTCGTCCCAAGGATTGAAGCCTGTTTGACCAGACGCTCCTCTCACGTCCCAAACGAGAGCGCTCTGGGTGGACAGGCGTCCCTGCCGCAGGGGTGGAAGGTCCCGGAAGACCGCCCCCGAGGGGCTGCGGTGAGGCGGTGCAGGCCCATGGGGGCAGCAGACGGCACCGCGGTGGTGCCGATGCGGGGCTGGGCCCCGGTGCGCCTGGCAGCCCCGTCCTCCACCACACCCCACACCCACTCAGAGGGCCCCTCCTGGATGCCAGTCTCATGCCCTGAGAACCTGTGACTGGACTCGCACACCAAACGGGCTTTTATTCCCAGCCTGAAGGAGAGACAGCAGATTCCTCCACTAAACCCCACAGCCATCCGTTTGCACATGGGCCGAGGTGGGTCCTATTTCCTGTGCCCATCACCCAGGGGATGGACGGCTGCAGGACCAACTCATAGTGTGCCCAGGAGCAAAGGGCCTAAGTGGCGTGCCCCCCACGCAGGTGCCCCTATGCTGGGAGCAGGTGCAGTGAAGCTGTGATGTTCAAAGTGCTGGTGAGCTACAGCCTCTCCAGGGTACTTCCCACTCGACGCTGAAGTCGCCTCCTGGGGAACGTCCCGTGTACTTGTACTCAGAGGGTGTGAAAGCGCAGGGCCACAGGCCGCCTGGAGACGTGGGCTCACTGCGGCGGGGCTCTTGCCCAGAGGCGGCCTCGTCCTCAGGACTCGCTGGGCCTTCACTGCGTGAACAGAACCCTTGGGTTGGACCGCATCCAAGACAATATGAACACCCGGGTTCCTGCACCGCGATGTGAGAAAACGCTTTGTACCATGAACTAGGTGAGTTGTATCTATACTGGGATTCGGGTGTTGAAGCAGATGGGCATTTTGAGCTTCACACTAACAAATGACATTTACTGAACCAAGATCACGCGCCGCAAGTCACACACGGCGGCCCCTGTGCCAGTGCTCTCCTGGCACCCTGGCGGGAGCCGTGCTTCCTCACCTACGTCCCTTTGTGGGAAATGGCATAGAAAACTGTCTCTCAAGGGGCCAGGCTGCTCCAGATCCCCAACAGCAGAAGTCACGAAAGAACTCAGCTTCGGTCAGCCCCCAAGAAACCACCCCCGTCACATGGATGCGGTGCACAGGCCTGTGCACAACACACAGCGGCACGCCCACTCATCCAGCAGCAGCCCTCAGCCTCAGGGGTCTGGGGCAGGGGTCACCCCAGAACCTTCTGTCAGATGGGAGGAGGGACGCTGGACACTAAACCTCTTGTGGACAGTCACTCTCGGGCCTTATGTGTGGAGGCAGTAGATGGTGCCCAGCGACACCAGGCCCACAAACAGGTGAGATGAACAAGGACATAGCAGGAATGACCACAAGAGGCTTAGGCCAAACCCAGAAGAACTTGGAAGATGGAGAGAAAACGGGGTCTCCTTGCCCATCCCACCAGCAGGGTCCTAGGATCCGAAACGGAGCCAGGGAGCCAGACCTTTGCAACCCTCCTCTGGCTTGTCACCAGCGGGGCCAGTGCCCACAGAGTCACTCAGCGCTGAACCCTCGATATCGCCCTCCTGGCTTACTGGGCAAGTGCCTGGCTCGGCCTAGCCTGGCATCTGGTGCCTCGTGGCAGCATCCCTTTCAGTGTCTTTACCAGTCAGGGCAGGACCAAAAGGAGAATTCAGATGGGGAGGAAAGGCAGAAGGGCAGTCGGGTGAAGCTTGGTGGGTGTTATGGGCTGAACTGAGTTCCCCCCAAAACCACGCGTTGAAGCTCCAATCCCCAGGGAGACCGTGTTTGGGTTTAGGGCCTGTAAAGAGGTCATTGAGGCCAAATGCAGTCACTGGGGTGGGCCCCGATCCAACGTGACTGCACCCTTCTTTATAAGACACGAGGACAGACATGCACAGAGGGACGGACGGCTGTGTGAGTACATGCGGAGGGTGGCATCCAGACGCCCAGGAGACGCCTCAGGAGGACCTGCCCTGTGACCCTCCACCCAGCCTTCCAGCCCAGGATGCAAGAGACCAGCAGTCTGGTTTCAGTGACTGGTTGCTGGGTCCTGTCCTGGAGGCTCTAAAGGACTCGTGCAGGAAAAGGCCGACCTCAGGCTTTCTCTCTGTGCTCGAACTGTGGGGCCCCTGTCGTTGGGCAGTGGCTTTAATTTGTGATTAGCCCTTCCCTGCCAACTCTTCCAAGGTCATTGATAAAATGGAATAAAATTCTCCAGCTCATTCTGTCTCTTTTTTAAGAGAAGAGTTTGTCTAATTACTTCAAGAGGACCTATTAATTTCATCACAGTTGCTGACTTAATCAGCAAACTCCATTTACAATCCTACGGACTGTGGAATCACCGGGACCGCCGTATCGTTATCGGGGGCAAGTTGCCAGCGTCTTGGGCACCCAGCCCACACTCCTCGTGTCACCGAGTTCCGGAAACTCTATATTGAGCCAGAGCAACTGGTCTAAATGGAACCTGTTTTTAGTCCCTCTTTTAAAATGCCTTGTGACTTGGAGCCATGGAAAAAGCAGAAATTGCTCGTGTTAATGCTTCCAATGTCCAATTTGGGGGTAAAGAATGGAATTTATCATCAAAAAAGAGACTGAGAAGAGTGTGCAGGGTCTCGGTGGGCTGCAGGCCCACCCTGCTGCGTGTCTTCTGCAGATGAGGGCTCCAGGCCCCGGACCAAACCCTGCACTGCGTCAGATGGGCACAGAGCCCACATCCCCCTGCCTCTCCCCAGGGCTGCCCTCCGCATCCACAGCTGGTGGTGGTTTCTCTGAGCAGCAAATAGAAAGTTAACTAACATACAATTTTAAAGGATTGTATGGGCCCCTTTGCTACAAATAGCACCTTACTTAACACAAAAAAAAGTAATTAAAAAATCAAGCTTGGTGTTCACCCTATTGACTCATTTACATTATATTTGTCTGAAGATAATAGAAACTGGCAAATCTTACCACTGTGCTGATGGTTTAATTTTCAGGATCGTATAATACTACATGCTTGTATGGGAAACATTTGTCCCACTTCATCCTGCCCTCCCTAAATTTGTTTTCATTTTTTAAAAATTCATGACAATATTTGATTCCCAGAGGTTTTATAAACCATGGCCTTTAAGCAAATAAATGTAAAATTCACTCCCTTGACTGAGTTCATTTTCAGAGAACGTTTTAGAAGTGCTACCCTCCAACCCACCAAACTGTATCTCTAAAATGCTTATTTTTTTCTCCCTGCAATGATGGCGATCAGAGACAGTCGAACCCGCAGGAGCGTAAAATGTGCTACAGAAACACTAACAGTTACACAAAGAGCTGGGACAGAGGCTAGAACCGCCTCTCTCCTCAGGAGCCACGGATGTCCATGGGGAGGACGCAGGTCTGGGGTCCGGCTACCAGAGGGTCACCTGCTTACAGTAATGGTATGGAGTTACTATTGTTGTTTTTGTTGATTTCTTCCAAAAACTGCGGAGAAAAAGGGCACTAAGCAATGTGCCTAAGCCGGTTTGGAATTCGCTAACCCAACCTGAGCAAAACAAAGCCCTCTTCAGACGTGGAAAGAAGATGAGGATGGTTCTCTGCTCCTCAGGCTGCCTCTGCAGTTTGGAGGTGTCAGGGCAGGGGGCAAGGAAGGCATGCGAGCTCGCGGAGCCGCTGGGGGCCAAGACCTACAGAGACGAGGGAGTGGCTGGTGTGGGGGGTCCACGTGCAGGATGCATGTGTCTGAGCCAGTGTCGGTATTTGGTGCCCCTGGCCCGAAAGGCTCGGGTGTGTGAATGCTTGAAGCCAGAACACGTCGCAGCAGCACGCTGGCATCCCGTGAAAGGATGCAGCCCTCAGAGGCCCCCAGCCTGAATGTCTCAGGGTCACTTAGGTCCCGTCTTTTCTGCCCCAAGCACAGCACGAACTGTGAGGGGCCAGCAGCGGCTCAGGAAAGCACTTTGAGGTGTGCAGCCCCGGGTGCCCTCCTTCCCGTGGCCTCTTGCGGCACTGCCCACTCTCGTGCACCTGAGCTCCATGTCCTGGGCCGCAAGCTCCTAGAGGCTCACCCACTGAGCCGGCCGGGGACCCTTGGCTGATTGACAGCCACAAGAAAACGGACCCACTTGACGTTCTACGGGAGGCACTGCGTTCAGCACCTTGTATCCTCTCTAGAGACAGAGTTCATTTAGGCAGTACGACGGAAATCCCGAAGAATGCACCAATTCTCTCAAACTTCCAAGAAAAGCCCTCTGTGCCTGGTGTGGTCCGAGCGCTGACCAGTCTGAGGTCCCACCTGGAGGCGCTCTGGTCCTGCGCCCAGGAGAAGGCCTTCTCCTGCTGTCCTGGCCCCCCGTGTCTTCAGACACCGAGGTCCCGGCAAGGGCTGGCCCCAGACAGAAACACGGCCATGTCTATCCTTCACTTGCCCTCCAGAAGTCCTCACGGCCATGCAGCTCACTGAGTCTCCCAGGGTCTTGAGTTTCTGTTAAAGCGGTTTGTTCACCTGGAGCAGAGGACAGGGCTGGGGGCCATTCTGCGGGGTCAGTCACACCCCGGGCAGGTCACTGTCCTGAGGCCCCACCATCAACAGCAGCAGGGCTGGGCTTGGTGTTCAGGCAGAGGAGGCCACCTGGGCCCCTTACGTGCACTGCCCATGGGCCATGTGGCTGCTGCTGTTTTTGCAGAGAGACCACTCCAGGCTCAAGAGCGGGCCTGTGAAAACTGAAGGCCTGTCTCACGGCAGTGGCCTCTCCAGGCAGCATCCGTGCATGTAGGCAGTCCTGTGTCACCTGCTCACAGCTGACACCTGTTTGCCGGGGCTGCCACAACAAAGACCAGGGCCTGGGCACCTGGACGAGAGAGCACATCTCCTGTGGGTGGAAGGCCCCAGGCCAGGGCGGGCTTGGTTCCCCAGAGCCTGTCCTGGGTACGTGGATGCCATCTCGCTGTGTCCTCGCCAGGTCTGCCCTCCGCATGTCTGTGTGTCCAAATTTGCTCCTCTTGGCAGGACACCAGACCCATTTAGGGCCCACCCAGATGACCTCATTGATCCTAGTCACCTCTGCCACACCTTTTACTCCTGCTGCTGAGGACAGGGAATGGTGACAGTCCTCCTTGCCACCCCCCTCACCCCACATCTCCGTATTTGGAATCCACTTTCAGAGAAAACACGACCATTTCCTCTCTACTTACCAGTAGTTCATTTTAATTTTTAACTGAAAAGAGCTGGGCTTTGCCACTAGCAGAGACGGTAGGAAGTCTTTCTCCCTTTATTTTGTAATTAAGCAGATAGTTATTTGTAGGAGTTCAAAACAAGTAACAAACGTCTCTTACAACTGTCTGATGGTCCCCAGGCCAAACACTAAGGGAAAAACATGCATTCGGCTAGAACGCGGTAATTAAGACAAAAATATACAGAACCCAGGAGCTGGGAGGAAGAGGAGGGGGAGAGAAAAAGAAAACCGAGGTCTCTGGCTAAGCAAACCTGCGGCGTCTCTGGAGGGCACGGGCCCTCCCCACAGACCCAGCCGCGCGCCCCTCTGGACCCTGCTGTCCTCCACGGGTGGCACGCCCACCGGCACCGCTTACTCTCAGAAAAAGAACCACTCCCGAGAACTTTTCCTTCAAGCCAACAACCAGCAAATCAAAAGTCACTGACTTTTCCCAGAAAAACCAGGTGTGTCCGCCTGCAAACGTTCCTGGAGAGCAGGGCCGGAGGCCAGGAGGGACCTGGGGGGACGCCGAGACAGAGCCCAGGCAAGTCTCCACATTCATGGGCCACGGCTTTCCCCTGTGGGATGTGGGACCTCCCGCCACTGCCAGGCTTGGCAGCCGTGGGGCTGGGAGAGCACAGGGCTGCTCAGGGTGTGGGCACTGGGGCAGAGGGCCCTGCAGCCACCTGCTCTCTGAAGGTCATTAGGGACAAATCCCAGGAACCACCACCCACCCCACAGATTAGCAGACACACGGTTTCTGTGGCAACGGCTGGACAAGAGCGTTGCCCGCACTCAGCGCTAATGTAAAATACTTCCCCCAGTATCCTTGGAGCACAAGTGTGTGCTGGGCTCAATCTGCCGGCCGGGCGCAGCCTTTGAAATTCCATCCAAAGTGTTGAAGCTGAGCCAATTAGTGGGAAGAGAATTGGTGGTTTGCAGAGAGGCCGGCAGGACTGTGTTTACCAATTAGTTTTTTTATGATGCAAATGCTGCCCAGCGTGCAGTGGGAATGAAAGCCGGCTACACCGAATATGAAACTGTTAATTGCGTCTGGGAGACACGACTACAAGGTGACACTAATCACACAGATGATGCCGGAGTTTCCCCACCTGCGGGGCTTTGCTGTTGCACTTGCACTGATCTGTATTAAAACAGCCCCCACACATCTTTGTAGATAATGAAAACAGCGTTTGGTATCTATAACCTTCCAATTTTAAAGGGAAAGAGTGTGTATATGTGGGAAGCAATATAAAGGATAATTTTCACTTAAATCGGGTTAATAATGTTAACAAACACTATGGCAAAGGGTAGGATGGTGCTTCCTGAAATGTATTTTAGGAAAGTTATGGAAAGGTACATTTGCAAAGGAACACCTGGGCACTCTGACAAGTGTGGCTCAAAATGAGCAAGCCTGTCAGGGGAGAAACATCCCAGCAGCCACCCACAGCTGATTCTCCCAACAGAGAGGCCGCTCTCAAAACAGGGGGGACAGTCCAGTTAGTGCCCAGCAGTCAGGCTGGGGCAGGTAGGGAGTTCGGAGCACGGAAGGTCCAGGGCGCAGAGCCGGCCCTGCTCTGGATGCCGTACTGCACGGGAGACAGAGGTCTGCCCGCCGGCATTTAGGTGTGGAGTCCAGGTCTGAGCTAGCAGGGTCCTGCAAGGGGTGTGGCTGTATCTGTTTTCAATGCACCCTCCCAGTATTTATGTTTTTTCTTCTCATCTCTGTATCAACTGCACTAATTCTAAATTACTCTATTCATGAATTTAAGTTCATGTTAAGAATCATCGACTGTGACTGTGGGACAAGACGGCAGACGAGACAAGGGCCGGGTGAAGACAGTACAGCCCTGTCCCTCGGCCGGGCACCACGCCCTTGAGGGAGCCCTCCCTGGGCGTCCAGGGAGATGCACACACGGGGCCGTCCCAAGAGCCGGTCCTTGCGCGCTGAGGACTGGTGTGCGGCCTGGGGACCAGCTGGAGACCGCCATGTGCGTGAAGCGGGCTGAGAGAGCAGCCTCGACCGTCCTCGCCAGGAAGAGGCATCCTCAAGGCGGTGATGGGCTCGCTCCCGGATTTGGGCGGCCCTTTCATGGTAAATGTGCATCAGGTCACCCACTGCGTGGCTCTCCTTGCCCACTGAGCCTGGAGAAATCTGTCTGCCACCTCCACGTTCATGTGGGTCGGCTACTTAGATGCTGGCCATTCAGCTGAGAGAGTGTGTGGGCTCCACTTGGGGTGCAGACTCCGGAGTGGGTGGGGCTCTGGTGGCTTCTGTGCAAGGCTAGCAACCTGCTTAACCCCCCTACACATGGGCTGAAGGTGCCAGTGGGGCTGTGGGCCCCCCGCACCTTTCCCCATCCAGACCCTCACCCTCCTTTTCTCAGATTCACGGAGCCTGGCCGAGGCGCAGACGGGCCGGTGATGGGGGCCTGCATGGTGATGCAGTCAGCACTCAAGGGGCTGGACCTGACCCTGAAGCCACCTTGGAGGAAGAGGCAGAGTGATGTGGTGACCTCTGGGTGGCTGGTGAGGCCCCCAAGCCTGCTTGGCCGATGCCCCGAGGACTGCGGCAGGATCGGACTTGGAGGGAACACGGAGCAGAGGCGGGAGGGAGCCATGCCCTCGCCTGATGCCCGCCCCGGGGGAGCTGCCGTGGGCTCTGGTGAGGAGCAGAAGCCGCCTGATCCTCGGACCTGTCGCTGGGGCTCTCACCAGACCCCGCCATTCCCTGCTCCCCTGGCTTCACTTCCTAAGTCTGCTGGTGCGGCCATGGGTCTCAGTCCCTCTTGCCGCCCACTGGACCCAGCTGCACACAGAAGACTTTCCCCATCGACACCTGACCAACCAGCCCCTTCTTGAGTAATTAAATTCCCTCTGCAGCCCTCAAGGAATGCTCTCCTTGGGACTGCAACCCTTAAAATCCCTGGCTGCATCTCCACCCCACCCTCCTGGTCCCTTTGCCAAAGCAAACGCACTTAGCTCCTTTACCATTTCCTTGCAAATAAATCCTCCAGCTTCCTAACCATTTCTGTGCTTTTCTCTGAATTTTCTCCAATTTGTTGACATCCTCTGGCTCCTCAGGTTTTAAATGCCTGTCTTTCCTTTGTTGGAACCCAGCAGGAATTAGGAAAGCCTTGGATGTAATTCAAGCCACAGTAACCATAATGGAAAACGAGTTCAAAAGCCTTCAGAGAAAACAGCAAGCAAGAGGGGAGAGGAAGAAAAGGGTCAGGTGCTGACCACCGGGCACACACGCTTCTAATTCAGGGCAAGACAAGGGTAAATGCAGCCAGTGATGGTGCCCACAAGTAAGTGTATATTAAGACAGAGGATATCCTTTAGTCCTTAGAGACAACGACAGGATATGTACTGGTAGTTGCTGAGGAGTACAGACCCTCCCGCAGTTGGGCCCTTGCTTCTCAGTCAGCACACACGCCCTGGGACCGTCTCCAGGAACACCCAGCTCTGATTGCTGTCTAGGCTTCCGTACAAGCTCAAACCCAGGTCCTTGGGTGTAATTACAAGTCCCACATTCTTGCTCCCAGGGTGGTGGCTGATTTTTTTCATGTGGAACTGGAGTCGGCCTCAACTACTCAACTCAGTCCCTGCGGCATGAAAGCAGCTCCAGGAGAAACCCGCACGGAGGGGACCGCGTTCTAATTAGGGCTCCTGGATAAAACAGCCTTTCCAGCTCAATTAGAATTTCATATAAGTAACAAATAACGTTTTAATATAGGTATGTCCTATGCAAAACTTGCTGTTCATCTGAAATTCAAATCTAACTGGTATCCAGTATTTTTAATTGCTAAGTCTGATGTTATGGGTTGAGTTGTGTCACCCCCAAAATTCATATGCTGAAGCCCTAACCCCCAGGAAATCAGAATGTGATTCTATTTGGGGGAAGGGCTTTTAAAAGAAGCAATTAAGTTAAAATGAAGCCATTGGGTGACCCTACCTCTATACAACTGGTGTCCTTACAAGAATAAATCTAAACACACAGCAGCACCAGGCCTGCACATATAGAGGGGTGGGCGTGTGAGGACACAGGAGAGGCTGTCGGGAGCCCAGGAGGGGCCTCAGGAGAGGCCAGCCCGGCTGACATTTTTATCCCGAGCTTCTGGCTTCTAGAACTGTGGCAAATTAAGTTTCTGTTGTTTAAGCCCCCAGTGTGGTACTGTTATGGCAGCCCTGGAAAATGAATATACTTGGTAACCCAAGTTCCAATGAAACGACTTAAAAAAACAGGGGGCTGGTTTGTGGGCTGGGATTTGCCAACCCCTGGACACAGTCTTGAAGCCCAAGATAAGGGGGTCTTGCAAGGTCCCTCTGCAGAGGAGAGGCCATGCGGGAAGGTGGCCAGTGGTCTCCACAGCCTCGCTGGCCTGGACCGTGTGCTCCAGGGGCCTCCTGCTCACGAAGGCCTCGGCAGTCAGGCCGCAGTCGGCCCTTCCTGGAGCCCCTGAGCCTGCCTCCTTCAGTCCCCACACCCCTAAGGTGATGTGTCACGTGAAGACTAGCTGAGGCTGCAGTGCATTTATCCCCAAGGATTGAATGCCCAGGCCCCTAGTCTGGGGTGGTTTCTGGCTTTTCTGACAGCACAGAGCCTGTCACCCCACTGCGAGGACCTAGTTTCATGGAGACTTTAGACTAGAGTCTACAGGCCTTCTGAGCGCCCACCGGGCAGGGCATATTCAGGTATTTTCAGAAACAGGAAGAAAAAGAAGACACATAGCTCTGGATCTTAGGAATCTGTTAGGATCTGAATGTTTGTGTTTCCCCAAAATTTGTGTTGAAGTCTTAACTCCAAAAGTTAGGATATTAGGAGGTAGGCCTCTGGGTGTGACTGGGTCCTAAGGGTGGAGCCCTTACAAACAGGATCAGGACCTCCAGGGTGCCCTCGGCCCTCCTGCTGTGTGGGGACACGGCAAGTGGGCAGGCCTGCAACCCTGAACTGGGCCCTCGCTGGGGCATGCCGGGTCCTGAGCTGGGGCGTCCAGCCTGCAGAGCTGTGAGAACACCCCTCCGTGGTGCTCCGTCACGGCAGCCCAGAGACTCAGTCTCAGCCCCCAAATGCAGAGCTTCCCTCCCCAGCCATGTTCACCATGACAGACAGCTGGTCAGAGGAACGCACGGTGAGGCGTCCAGACCCTGGACCCTGTTACCCTGTGAGCATCTCTGTTCACGGCAGACCCACCCTCTCCATAGGCTTCAGTGGAGACTGGGGTGGGGGCTTCATCCCCGCGTGCTTATCTCTGAGGGACGCAGAATGCGGTGTAAAGCACACCACATGTAAGCTGAGCTCCACCTGCCAACTGGCCATTTCCTTGTGACTTGTATGGTCAACATTTGAAATGTGTTCCTCACTGTGAGAAACTGTCCCCTGGAGGTCAGCTGGGGGCAGCCCTGGCCTCAGGCCCTGCGAGGACTGGCTGGTCCTGCTCCTGGGCCTGCCTGCCCGGCCAGCAGGCTTCTGGGTCCCTAGAGACACCCCCCTGGCCCCTCCTTTGGATGTGTATGTTCCTTTGCAGTAACTGACACTTCTTTTCAAATCTTCTCTATTTCTGTGCATTGAAATAATATAAGCAGGACTTTTCAAATAACGGACCCTGTAAGCCCACCCACTCGCTACTGGAAAGAGCAGAGAACCTGTTCTCGGTGGGGCAGGACGGCCCTACTACCCAGGGATCGCACACTGGGCTAGGGCATCGCTGACACAAAGCCCGGCATGTCAAGGGCCCAGGCTGGCACTCAGACCCAGGCCGTCTCCATGCGAGCCACCAAGAGGCTGCTGGGACTCCCATCACAGCCCCCTCCTCACGCTGCTCTACTCACATGTGCACATGGCATGCACACATGGACACGCATGCCCACATTTGCACGCTCACACGTGCACTCGTTCACACATACACATTCACACAGACCTGCACACACATGTACACATGCTCACATGCATTAGCTCCCACATGTGCACATGCACATCAACATGCACACATGCAGGCGCAACAGAGACATGCACCCTCACATGTGCACATGCACATGGACCCCATACCCACACTCATGCCCTCATGTGCATTTGCTCACACACATACATATTTGCTCACATGTGCACACGCACACCCACACTGGTGCTCACAGACGCGCTCGCTCACACACAGGAATGCTGACAGCTTGATCTTTAGCAGATGCCCACCGAAACCTCCATGCAGAGCAGCGAGCTGCTGGAAGCAGCAGCATTTCTGGTCAGCTGGAGGCTGGGGGCCACTCCGTCCTCAGGATGCACCCTGCAGAGCTGCAAGGGGTAGCTCGCAGTGCCTGCAGCCCTGGGCATTATCGCATCCAAGCCCATGCAGCCTAGATGCAGAGTTTGGCTTTAACAGCCTTGTCAGTCTAGGCAAGCCAGGGGCTGGTTCATACCAGGGAGCAGCGGGCTGCACAGAACAGTCCACACACTGAAAGGGCCATTCCCTGTCTCATCATTTAAAGGTTTCTAATAAAATGTATGCATTTCAAGTTTTAAAAGAAAAAACTGTCAAAAGATTGCCAATGGCTACTGAAAAAGGTGTAAAAACATGACTCAAACTTGGCATTTGCATGGCACACACCCGCGCAGCCGAGAGCCCACCATCGCCCGCTGTCTTCATCCTCCTGGGCACCTGTGAGCCTTCCTGCACAGGAGGGGCCCTTGCCCTGGGATGCCCGGGACACGGCTCCCGACCCCATGGCCCTCCCAGTGTATAGGGCAGAAGCGAAGGTGCCTGTGACAAACAGGTACCGGCAGGGGAGCTCTCCTCAGAACCCCCTGGGGCCAGGGCCACCGTGCCCATGGCTGGGGACTGAGGTGTCCATTCACTGTCCTCTGAAGGTTTGCCTACATGTCTTCCCACTGTCATTCTGCCATTGCACTTAGACAAACATACGTACAACAGGCGCTCAATAAAAACATATCTTAACCTAAACAGAACAGGAAAAAGGCAAGAACAAAAAGCTTTCGTGGCCTCAGCGGCACCTGCTGGCTTTCTTGGTGGCTTTGCTGTGTGGCTTTGTGACGTTAGATCAGATCAGAGGGTCTCTTCCCAGATGGTGGGGGCAACAGTGCCCCCAGGGGATTCTGCTGGCAGGAGGGAAGAAGTGCCGGGCACTGTTTTGGGGAGGGTGTGACCCCCAAGTGACACAGCCTGCACTTGAGCAGCGGGAGGGAAGCCATGATCCCAGGAGAGGAGGCTGCGGCTGCCCTGGATGGAGGCGTCGTCCAAGTGGGCCTGCCCTGCCTGCCACGCAACAGCCGCAGCCTCACCCCCCCAAGAACGCAGCTTCCTGCGCATGACCGGGCCTCGTGGCTCTGAACAAGCACGATCCCGCAGCCCGACTCACGCTGAAGGGCACACAGACACCTTTAGGGCGCTGGCTTTTGTGTTTGCATTTTCTTACTCAGCCGTCAGTGGGATACCAGCAAGCAAGGTTTAGAAGCAGAAACAAAACAGTGAGCAGAAAGTAAAGCCCTTATGAAAAGGCGCCGCTGTGTGGTGCGGAGGCTCGGTGCAGTGACCGACACGGATCAGAAGGCAAGAGCCGGGCCTGCAGTGCCCGGCCACACGGGCTAATGGGCCAGGCAGACGAGGCAGGCAGGTGGGGTCTGCTCCTCAGCGTGTCTCCAGTCGCGGGGTCTTACCCCTGCCTTCAGTTCCTTCCGCGACAGAGGCTGCAGTTCGCCGACAGTGCACGTCCTCGGAGGAGGTCACGTTTGCAAGGAGCAGCTTTCTTAATCTCCTCTCAGCCACCACACAAGCCCAGCTATTTCAGCATGCCATGCACGGCACGCGCTGGGGGCCGTCACGGCGGCGCAGGGACCGATCTCCATGGAGACCAGAGGCTGGGGGTGCGAGAAGCTCTGTGGACTCTCACATGCTTATGTATTATGTGGACCTCATTGCTTCATCCAGAGTTAAGTGCCTATTCAGGGAAAATTACAGACTCTATTCTATCGATACATTTCTCAGAATATTAATTTGCAAGTAAAAAGCGAGGGATTATGGAACATATGTGTGCACAAAAATCAAGGGGAGGTTGCCTGGCCTGCTCAACCCGCTCTTTGGAGGAACGACACAGAGCAGGAAGCGAACTGCACCAGGAGTCAGGCGGCACGCAGCAGCTCTGTGCGTCCCCAGCCCATCCTCTGACACCCCGGAAGGGGCTTTGAACACGAAACCCTCCCTGAACGTCCACACTCAGACACCGCCAGCCATCCCCTCCGCCCCAGAATCGGGCCCAAACTTCCCAGACACAGGCGCCATGCCACCTCGGCCAGACCCCTCCCCCTTCTGCTGTGCGGACGCCACACGAAAGCCACCGGCTCCGCTGAGCCTGGCACATGTCATGCCCTCTGGGGGGGCTCCCTGAACACCCTCTCCAGAGAAGCGGCTGCACCCTCCTCTGTGCATCCCACTGTGATGTGCTGTGAGCCCGCCCGCCCGTCTGTCCTCCCCAACCCACCCCATGTATCAGTTACATCCGTCTGTCTCCCTCCAGGTGACATATACCACTGCCCTGCTGGGCTTGGGTGCCCCTACTGCCGAGAGAGTGTGGATTCAGCGGGGTGACACGGAGCTGCTGTCCAGTGCTTGGCCCCCTGCCCTCTGTTTCCATGACCAGGCAAGCCCGGGGCTGAGGTCCTAGGGCGAGTGAGCTCCCGTCCCCGAACCCCCAGGGCAACTGAGCCTGGCCTGGGTGGAATGCACTCAGCCTTTTACAAGACTGACCTGCAGTCCCGACATCTAACTGGGGTGGGCAGCTGCCCCGGGGCTCCCACCTGCTGGAGGGCTGACCTTGGTCACCAGATCCGTCTCAGCTGCGCATGGTCTCTTCCAGAAAGCCACAGCCACCCTGAGGAGACGCGAGGAAGCAAAGGGATCGCGACCCCACTCATCCACTGGGGGCCCTGGGAGTGAAGTCAGGGCCACCACCTCGGTCAGTGAGGGACAGAAGGCCGGGCCTCGGCTGGGACTGCCAGGGGAAGGTGACAGACGAGGGGAATCCCTGGGACTCTGTGCTGCCTCATCCCAGTGCAGTGACCCCTGGGTTCCTCAGGACTCAACGTGGGAGCTGTCACTCTTGGTCAAAACATGAGTTTCAGAGGTGAAGAACTAGGCCCAGAAACTTTCACAAATAAGTTTGGGGACAGCTGCGCTCAGAACACACGGCCCCTTCACACACCCTGTGACCCCAACACCTACCCTTCGGTCACCACGTGTTCATGGTTGTTCTGCTTATTCCTTAATGCTTCTTACATGTGCAGGTCAACCAGACACTTTTTAAAAATACTATTTTGAAACCAAGGCTGTGACTGCATTTCTCCAACAAAGCAAATCATACATTTACTGTGAAGTACCTCTCAAGTGCCTGCGGTCCACCCTACAAAGACTATGACTTCATCAGTACAGAGGAAATACCTTTACACCTAGATAACTACCCAGGGATGTCCTGACCACCCAGGGACGTGCTGACCACCCAGGGATGTCCTGACCACTCAGGCACGTGCTGACCACCGAGGGATGTCCTAACCACTTGGAAGAAAAGTAAAGAGAAGCTTAAAGATCAAGGAGTGCTGATGACCCACTGACTCTCATTCTCCCCAAAATGCAGGGGAAATCATCTTAGATAAGACAGAAGGAAAACGGGCAGGAAATCATGAGAACAATCCTAATACAACCTAAGAACAAAGAGATTACAGAGGGGTAGAGTGAGGAGTGAATTAGTGTGATTAATGGTAATGGGAGAAAAAGACTGAAGCTTCAGAAGGAAAAGCACTTTTGAATAGCAGCCTTAGGAAGAAGGCCCCGGACTTTTGAAACAGGGATTCATGAGCTGTTCTTTCCCAGAGCTGTGCACCTGCCAGCGGGTCATCACCTGCATGGGGATGGTGGAGGGGGTGGCCAGCACTGCAGAAAGTGAGCAGAGGCGGGCAGCCAGCCAACCCCGACTTCAGGGAGCCCCCTTGCAGAGGAGAATCTAGAATCCACAGAGGGACAGCAGACGCAGTGCGTGAGGGGACAGCCGCACCCCCCGGGCTCAAGAGATCAGAGCTCCAAAGGGGTGAGGGGCACCACCAGACCAGCACGGCAAAGGTCGCCTCCCTGGAGACCGACCAGCCTGGGGGAAGCAGCTCTCTCAGCACCTTAATCAGGGCATCAGCTGGCAGGTCAAATCAATTGGCCTGTGGTCATCTCTTGAGAACAGTCAAAAAGCCCCAGCAACTGGGCGGAAAGACCAACCTGTGCCGTGATGGAAGAGCAGGCTCTGACCTGCTACAACAGCCATCCCTTCTCAGCAAGGTGGGTCATGGCTCTGACATTCTGTGTCCTCTGTGCCTCCCTCCCACTGTGAGGGCCAGTCCTGGGGTCTCCCTCTGCACGATCCTCCCCACCTTACCCCAAAGCAGGTACACACGCATCTCGGCATCAGGCCTCCTACATCCTGAAGGCCACCTGGGGCATCACAGAAAGCCACTGGGCCTTTGTTCCCATGTCTGGACACACAGCTCCTAAACCTCTTGGATTTCCTGAGTGATGAGGATGATAAGGGCCTCTTTGTTCTACAAGGCGACTCTTAGGGGGCCCTGGTGGGCTTCAGGGTGGGGCTGGCCCTCAATGAGTTGCATCCAGAAGCACAGGAGGCCAGACATGCAGCTGGCATCTGCAGTGCTGGTGTTTTGTGGGATGGGGCCCAAGCCCTGGGGTCAGCACTGACTGGGTGCTGGAGAGCAGAGGTGAAATGTGCGGTTGGAGAAGAAAGCAGGTACGGTCCAAAAGGAGGTGATCATGCACATGACCCGCCATTCAGGGGGCACAGGAGAGCACATGCCTGCCTCCCACTGAGCAGAGACGGTGCCGGCTGGACGCACCCATCTGGGGGCGGGGGTTCTGCTCGCCCATGTCCACCCAGTACTTAGGAGTAACCATCCACGAAGTTTCTCTCCCTACTCCCCACAAGCAGTAAAACATCTGATGAAAATGGGGAGGACACTATACTTTGATTTCAAATACAATCAAAGTCATGTAGAAGGGAAACCTACATACCAACAATGATAAAATACTGTCAGGCTGGTAGAAACATTGTCCTGGCCAGGGGCAGTGCCTATGGGGCTCCAGCTGGAAGAATGGGCAGCCTGTGCCAGAGGGCCAGTTTGGAGGAGAGATTCCAGGCTGGAATTTTCCCTTTCAACTGAGGCTTCTTAAAGGGAGGACATGAGAGAAATGAATTCCCACCAAGAGGCAAGCACGTAAGCACAGGCCAGAGGAGCTGGTGAGTTGCACCCCACCTCCAATGGCCAAGGGGCCAGGATGCAGTGCCGACCCTCTGCTCTGGGTCGGACTGTGTCCCCCGAGAAGTGGCGGGGCCCCCCACCCCATTCCTGTGCATGGGCCTTGATCGGAACTGGATCTTCCCAGAGGTGATTGAGACACAGAGGGCATTAGGGGGGCTCCAATCCACTGTGACTGGTGTTCTTAGAGAATGGGAAATGTGGACAGGGACTCGCACCCTGAGAAGATGGCCACGTGAAGATGAAGCGGACTGGGGAGAAGCAGCCACAAACCAGGGGTGCCAGCCACATGGGGTCCCACAGGAGTCAGGGGGGTCCCCCAGATGGAGCCTCACTCTGCAGACCCCTTATTTCAGGGCAAAGGCCCCAGGACTGTGAGACAGTGTTACCCACCATTCCCAGCCACCAGCCGTGCGGTGCTCGCGTGGAGCCTGAGGGCCTGACAGCACCCTGGACATGCTGAGCTCGCGCTGCTCGGCCATAGAGGGGCCATGCCCAGGGGCTTCCATGGGGCTCCACGTGCCCTCCTTCTGGGTGGCCATTTTCCACTCTGCAGCTGCTGAACTGGACATAGAAGAGAAGGAATTATATTAAATAATACCTTCAAGTGGTTTGTCATAAATGACGATGACCCCACAGATAACGTGTTTAATTCGAGAGCTGTGGCGGAGAACACCGAAACACGCAGCTTGGCCACAGAGACGCTGCTAGCGGTCTCCTAGTCCACCAGGCCTCCTGAAATTTAAAAACAGAACCAACTATCTGTTCTGGAAGACTCTGTGTGATCGGCAGACCACCTTGATCCTGCGGTGATAGAGACATCGATGCCCAGAAAATACATTTCACATTACCCCTTTCTGAGTTTGCCTGGCATTCCTGCACTCCTGAGGCTCCCATAGTTGACATCGGGGGTCTGTTTTCTCTCCAGGCCAGGACAGGTCTCACCAGAGGGCAGAACAACAAACAGAGAGGCCACAGGAATGCCCTCGACTCTAATAAGATGCTCATTTATAACTAGTGTGTTTGTGCCAAATACTGTCACTTTGTGATAAAGTGAAAGTGTGAAAAAGTCCTTCAAGCTGCCTTACGTTTATTTTTTAAATGGAAAAATATAATAGTAATGCATATTCAGGAACTAGGAAATTAATGCTTTTTCTGACTTTAGGAAGAGATAAATGAAGGGCAAAGGATATTTCCTAGGAATGGTGTTCCCACATACTTTTAAAAAGATATTTTAAACCTTGATGGCTGTTACTATTCATTTGTTTAAAAAAGAACAAAAGGACAAGCAAAAAAGGTTGGAGCCACTAAATAAAGTGACAGGCAAAGCGAGGAAAACAAATATAAGTCATTCAGGAGAAAAGAGGCAAAAATCAGGTGCGGCCGTGTGTGGCTCGGTATTAAATGCCTTGATGACCGTCAGAGCAGAAGCACAGAAGAGAGGCAGCTTTGAGGGGGCTCCCCTGTCCACAGAGACCCCATATGAGCTTCCTGGGTCTCGCTGATGAGGGCAGACGCACTGTGGCAGCCGCACGGTCCTTTCCGGGGACCTTTGCCTTGCCTGTGTCTGGCTGCTGTGCAGAGCCCTCAGCCCCTGTCCTGGAACATAGACCCCACTCAGGAAGGGCCCTGCTGCTCCCACAGCCCCATAAGCAGCCCCACTGTGCAACAAGCCAGTGTGCCCTGCACCCTGCAGCTTACCACTTCCTGTGGCCAGTGTACCCCCTTGAGCCCCTTTACGGTGCCCGTTAGGGGAAGACGGCCCAGTGGGCAGGGGTGGCTGATGTCTGACGAAGGTGGGAACACCTGCGCTCCAGGCACACTGCCGTGAGGGTCCCCACCCTCCCTGCACTTTTCCTTCCCAGGATTTGTGAGGGCAGGCCCTGCATTTTGTGTGTCCTGCATTGCTCATGGCAGGAGGAGGGTGTGCTGTGACACCCACACAGTCACACCCTGAGTAAGCATGTCCTCTGCTGGTTTAGGGGGAACCTAGAGGGACCCCAAGACACAAGGTGGTGGACACCAGCCCAGCTCCAGCCCCACTGCCTCCATGTACTCATGAAAGAGGATTTCTCACTGGATACCCTGAACTCAGGCAGAAATCCCATTTTATGTACACGTTAAAAGATGAGGCCACATACCAGGTGACCATTCCAACTCCCAAAGGGGCCTAACATCAGGCAAACAAATTTATCATCTATTTTATGCATATAAAACATGGCTCTGTGAACCAATTAACCGAAGTATATATTATGTATTTTAAACAAGCCCTATAAGTCCTATGGTTTAAAATATTTACCAAAATAATCCTTCCCAAACAGTCATCTGGACATGGAATAAGACATGAGGGTCACAGACAGAGGGCAGCATTAGGAAAGCGGAGAAGTCCCGGGTGGGTGCAGGGGCGACACTAAGGGTCCGCAGGCGCAGGGTCACCTGAAGGTCCCAACTCCTGGGACACTAAAAAAAGGTTTCAATAGTGGGGACAGTAGAAATCAGGAACCCAAATTTGTGTAGTGCATCTGCCATGTCTGTTTATGCCACTGGGTCCTGTGTGTATGCGTCTCAGTATTAGGGTAAAGTGCAGAAGGCAGAGGCAAGTCAAATTAAAGGAAGAAAGTCTATAATTAATAGCTCTTCAGTCTGCAAAGCCACCTGCTAACGCAATAAAGTTGGGTGAACAGCTTCGAGTCACAGGACCCAGCTGTTCAGGGCGTGAGTACTGGAGTTACACGGGACCCGGTGAGGCTCAGACAGGTGAATTCAGGACAAAGGGCACTGACACAGTGGGGAGGCTGGACCCTGGAGATTCGGAGACCTAAGTCACTTGGACATTAGTTCATGGAGGGCGGCAGCAAGCTCCCGTGGGCTGCCCAGTTGCCTCTGGGGACTGGCTGTCCTGAAAGCATGATGGGCCCAAGACAGAGCGGGGGACAGTAAGCCATTCACCGCCTCCTGCGCCCCTCGAGGAGGAACGAGGGAGCTGTGTCCTGGACAGCAGACAGATGAATGTTATGCTCTCATATGCACAGAAGAGGAAAGTCTCCTTATCAGAAACTTCTAGGAGCTGCCTTCAGGATGTGTCCGTCCAGTGTTTCTCCTGGAAGCCAGTCCTGACGCAATCGGCCAGCCTGTATGTTCAGTTGCCACGTTCGAGGGCAGAACAAGGATTTGGTCTGGCAGTTGAACAATTCTGGGCCTGAGGCAGGAATCTGAAAGGAAGCGGCTGAGCCTGGCTCAGGGAAGCCGTGGGAGGCCCAAAGTTACTTCTGAACAGAGGGAGCAGAGGCACCGCAGAGGCAGGAAAACAAGCCGGCAGTGGACATGAGCTGTGGGCTCTCCTGGGCCTGATGTGCGGCTGGGAACGAGTCCAGCTCCTGGCTCCTAGAAGGGAGCCTCTAGATCCTTGCAATTTCTCACCTGAAGGAGAGTCCATGTCACTCACAGAGGGCTCTGTGGACCCTGAGTGCCTGACGGATGCTAATGAGGTGGCTCAGAAGGAGGCTGCCACACTAAAGACCAGCCATGAGATGGGGTTGGAGCCACATGGTGAGAGCCTGGCCTGGGAGAGGGGCTGGAGACAGCGCCCACCTCATGGCCACTGAGTCCTCAGTCAGGCCCACGTAACAGAGCCCCAGCCAAAGCTCCGGGTGTCAGGTGCAGGTGAGCATCCCTGTTTAGCAACACCCTGCACAACCTTACACGTGACCTACTGGGAGGCCGCTGTGTCCTGATTCTGCAGGGAGACAGCACCGAGACGGCAGACCTGCCTGACCTCTCCCTGTGTCTTCTTTCCACTGTCCTGACCTGTCCCCTTTCTGTGGTAATAAAACTGTAATCCTGAAGAGAGCTCCTTCCTGAGTTCTGCCAGTCCTTCTGGTGAGTCATCCCACCTGAGGGGCTCCAGGAGCCCCACATTGACAGCCACTGGTCAGAAGTGTAGGTGGCCTGGGAATGCCTGTGTCTGCAGCTCGGTCTGAGTCTGGCTGCCTCTGGTAGCTGGGGCCAGGTTTGCAGCCTGGCCTTCACCGCCTCTGGCCTAGGCCACCTGCAGCTTGGGCATGCCATCCAGAGTGGGGGTGGGCTTGCTGCTGGCATACACAGTGACTGGGCAATGGGGACCTGCAGTCAGGCGGGGGCTGAGGGCCCCACCCTGTCCCCTTTCCCTCACTGCCCACCAAAGCAACAAACCTGAGCAGAGTGTGGGGTCACAGTGGAGGCCTGGCCTCTTGAGAGCTCATGTGCTGTCGAGGGGAGGCTTGGAGGCAGGTACTGGCCATTCCACACTGGCCGGCACTGGGCAGAGCAGACCCCCTCTCAGAGCTGGCTTATGCAGGGACCCACCAAAACCTGCTGTCAGTGAGGAGCCCACAGAGAATCCTTCCCTGCCATCTACACTGAACAAAAGTTATAAATGAAAACTGGAATCAATCTAGTAATTCTTCTTAAAACTATGATCATATTTTTGGACCAACTTAGAAAATGTGACCTGCCTGATATGTCTAAGTCCAGGAGGACTGAAAATTTGAGATGCAACCATCTAGAAAAATTTAACATATGTACTTGTCTTTACAGCCATCCACACAGCAAAAATGTGCACTTTTAAATACTCTAATTTTATTATCACCAAGATCTTAACTATAAACTGTCAAAGTGGCCTTCAGCTTGAAGCAAACCTTGTAGCTGAATTAGACCTGGTATGAGGGAGGCTGAAAGTGAGAATGACACACATCATCTGTATAAAAATGGCAGGCTGCTCTGGATTAAAGATGGCGGCGTGAGAGGTGAGATAGAAGCCTCCTCCCAAAACCACATATAATATGAAAATATAGCAAATACATAAAATCCTGAAAGAGCAACAGGAAAGAAGACTGTGGCAGACTATCTACACCTGGGGAAAACAGCAGACCTCAAGGAAAAGGGTAAAGTACCAAAGCCGTGATCTGGAGGGACCCAAGCCCTTCCCCCACCCCAGCTCACCCATGGGAGGAAGAGAAACAGAGCAGGGAGGGGGTGGAGGCCTGGGACTGCTGAACCCCCAGCCCTGGAGGTCTGCTCTGGGAGCACGAACCTATAGTACATGATGAGCTCTGGAAGATCGGTGGGGTTGGAAAGCTAAGACAGGCAGAACACTTGGAGAGACAGAGATTCCAGCCACTTGTGGGACAACACAGGGATCCACATCCGGCCGCTGTGGGACAAAAGAAAGGCGGACAGTCTGAGAGACTTCCTAACAGCGAGAGAACTGCTAAAGGGCAAGGATTGCACAGGGCTTGCCGCTCAGGAGAAAGGACAGGTGGACAAAATTGTCTGGGCATGCTCTGCCCAACAGGTGGGGAATGTTCAGGAGCTCCAGGCGTTCCACCCCCCTGGCAGGCTACGTAGCTCCCAGGCCCCCCACCGTGATATGCAGCCTACTGAGCCTTCCTCCTGGCCCGGCACCAGCTGGCACAATGGCTGCCCCCCGCCACTCCACCAGACCAGCGAGAGGGCAGCCCCGCCTACAGCAGCTACAAGTGCAAAGCATAGAGTCCTCTCCCTCTGGGCTTGGCCCACTGGCCCTGGCAGTGGAGACAGGCACTGCAGCCAGGAAGCAGGGAAGACCTCTTTCCTCCCGACAGGCACCAGTGCCAGTCCCCTGTGACCCCCGACATCACTTCAGGGGCTCAGCAGCTCCAGAGAGTAGAGGTTCTGGGCACTAGAGGGCGCCACATACAAATATAAAATGTCAAAGGAACCTGATTCAAACCAAAATCCCACAAACACCAGAAAAAGGGCCAAGTGAAACTGAACTCATCAATCTTCTTGAAAGAGATTTCATAATAAAAATCATAAACATGCTAATGGAGCTACAGAAAAATATTCAAGAACTCAGGGACAAATTCAGGAATAAGATACAAATGTTGAAGAAAACAGTATCTGAAATGAAACATACAATGGAGGGATTTAAAAGCAGAACAGATGAAGTAGAGGAGACAGTAAATGAAATAGAAATTAGAGAACAGGAATACAAAGAAGCTGAGACATAGAGAGAAAAAAGGATCTCTAGGAATGAAAGAATATTGAAAGAACTGGTTGAGCAAGCCAACATTATTGGATAATGTGGAACAATATTAAGTAAGGAGGTTACCCTTGAACCTCTGGTAAATGAATCACATTATACAGGTATTAGAAGAAGAAGAAGAGAGAAAAAGGTATAGAAAGTGTCTTTGAGGAGCTAATTGCTGAAAACTTCCCCAGTCTGGGGAAGGAGATAGTCTCTCAGGCCATGGAGGTGCAAATATCTCCCAACACAAGGGACCCAAGGAAGATAACACCAAGACATATAATAATTAAAATGGCAAAGATCAAGGATAAAGACTATTAAAAGCAGCCAGAGAGAGAAAAAAGATCACATACAGAGGAAAACACATTAGGCTGTCATCAGACTTCTCAACAGAAACCTTACAAGCCAGAAGGGAGTGGCATGATGTATTTAAGGCAATAAAGCAGAAAGGCCTCAAACCAAGAATACTCTACCTGGAAAGATTATCCTTTAAATTTGAAGGAGGGATTAAACAGTTTCCAGATAAGCAAACACTGAGAGAATTTACCCCCACAAACAATCTCTACAGTGTATGTTGGAGCAATTGCTCTAGATGGGACTGTTCCTAAGGCTAAATAGCTCTCACCAGAGGAAATCAAACCACAGTAAACAAAGTAGACCAATTAATTACTAAGCAGATGCAAAATCAAATCAACCAAACCCAAAGTCAGTCAAGGGATAGGCAAAGAGTACAGAATATAATACCTAATATATAAACAATGGAGGAGGAAGAAAAAGAAAAGGAAAAAAAGAACCTTTAGATTGTGTTTGTAACAGCATACTAAATGAGTTAAATTAGACCGTTAGATAGTAAGGAAGTTACCCTTGAACCTTTGGTAACCACGAATCTAAAGCCTGCAATGGCAATAAGTACATATCATTGATAATCACCCTAAATGTAAATGGTCTGAATGCACCAATCAAAAGACATAGAGTCACTGAATGGATAAAAAATCAGGACCGGTCTATATGCTGCCTACAAGAGACTCACTTTAAACCCAAAGACATACACAGACTAAAAGTGAAGGGATGGAAAAAGATATTTCATGAAACTAACAGGGAGAAAAAAGCAGGAGTTGCAGTACTTGTATCAGACAAAACAGACTTCAAAACAAAGAAAGTCACAAGAGATAAAGAAGGACACTACATAATGATAAAGGGCTCAGTCCAACAAGAAGATATAACCATTATAAATATCTATGCACCCAACACAGGAGCACCTACATATGTGAAACAAATACGAACAGAATTAAAAGGGAATATAGAAAACAATGCATTCATTCTAGGAGACTTCAACACTCCACTCACTCCAAAGGACAGATCCACCAGACAGAAAATAAGTAAGGACACTGAGGCACTGAACAACACACTAGAACAGATGGACCTAACAGACATCTACAGAACTCTACACCCAAAAGCAGCAGGATACACATTCTTCTTAAGTACACATGGAACATTTTCAAGAATAGATCATATACTAGGACACAAAAAGAGCCTCAGTAAATTAAAAAAGATTGAAATTCTACTGACCAGCTTCTCAGACCACAAGGTATGAAACTAGAAACAAATTACACAAAGAAAACAAAAAAGCCCACAAACACATGGAGGCTTAACAACATACTCCTAAATAAACAAGCAATATATGGAGTCACATGACAACAATGACTCAACAACACTGCAAAATCTGTGGGTTGCAGCAAAGGCCATACTAAGAGGGAAGTATATTGCAATACATGCCTACCTCAGGAAAGAACAATCCCATATAAACAGTCTAAACTCACAATTAATGAAACTAGAAAAAGAAGAACAAAGGAGACCCACAGTCAGTAGAAGGAGGGACATAATAAAGATTAGAGCAGAAATAAAATTGAAAAGAATAAAACAATAGAAAGAATCAATGAAAGCAGGAGTTGGTTCTTTGAGAAAATAAACAAAATAGATAAACCCCTAGCCAGATCTATCAAGAAAAAAAGAGAGTCTACACACATAAACAGAATCAGAAATGAGAAAGGAAAAATCACTACGGACACCACAGAAATACAAAGAATTATTAGAGAATACTATGGAAAATTATATGCTAACCCCCCAGATAACCTAGAAGAAATGGACAACATTCTACAAAAATACAACCTTCCAAGGATGGTCCAGGAAGAAACAGCAAATCTGAACAGACCAGTTACCAGCAACGAAATTGAACTGGTAATCAGAAAACTACCTAAGAACAAAACTCCTGGACCACACGGCTTCACTGCTGAATTTTATCAAACATTTAATGAAGACCTAATACCCATCCTCCTTAAAGTTTTCCAAAACGTAGAAGAGGAGGGAATACTTCCAAGCTCATTCTATGAAGCCAGCATCACTCTAATACCAAAACCAGGCAAAAACACCACAAAAAAAGAGAATTACAGACCAATATCCCTGATGAATATAGATGCAAAAATACTCAACAAAATTTTAACAAATCAAATTCAAAAATACATCAAAAAGATCATCCATCATGATCAAGTGGGATTTATTTCAGGGATGCAAGGATGGTACAATATTCGAAAATCCATCAACATCATCCACCACATCAACAAAAAGAAGGACAAGAACCACATGATCATCTCCATAGATGCTAAAAAAGCATTCAACAAAATGCAACATCCATTCATGATAAAAACTCTCAAAAAAATGGGTATAGAGGGCAAGTACTTTAACATAATAAAGGCCATATATGATAAACCCACAGCCAACATCATAATTAACAGAAGGAAGTTGAAACCTTTTCCTTTAAGATTGGGAACAAGACAAGGATGCCCACTCTCCCCACTGTTATTCAGCATAGTCCTGGAGGTCCTAGCCACGGCAGTCAGACAGCACAAAGAAATAAAAGGCATCCAGATTGGTAAAGAAGAAGTTAAACTGTTACTTTTTGCAGATGACATGATATTGTACATAAAAAACCCTAAACAATCTACCCCAAAACTACTAGAACTAATAATTGAATTCAGCAAAATTGCAGGATACAAAATTAATACACAGAAATATGTTGCATTCCTATATAATAATGATGAACTAGCAGAAAGAGAAATCAGGAAAACAATTCCATTCACAATTGCATCAAAAAGAATAAAATACCCAGGAATAAACCTAATGAGGGAAGTGAAAGACCTACACCCTGAAAACTAAAGACACTCATGAGAGAAATTAAAGAAGACACCAAAAAATGGAAATACATCCTGTGCTCTTGGCTAGGAAGAACTAATAGTTTCAAAATGGCCATCCTGCCTAAAGCAATGTACAGATTCAATGCCATTCCTATCAAAATACCAATGCCGTTCTTTAACAAGCTAGAGCAAATAGTTCTAAAATTCACGTGAAACCACAAAGACCCCAAATAGTCAAAGAAATCCTGAGAAGGAAGAATAAAGCAGGGGGAATTATGCTCCCCGATTTTAAGCTCTACTACAAAGCCACAGTAATCAAGACAATTTGGTACTGGCACAAGAACAGACCCATAGACCAATGGAAAGATAATAGAGAGTCCAGATATTAACCCAACCATATGTGGTCAATTAATATATGATAAAGGAGTCATGGACATACAATAGGGGGACAACAGCATCTTCAACAGCTGGTGTTGGCAAAACTGGACAGCTACATGCAAGAGAATGAACCTGGATTATTGTCTAACCCCATACACAAAAGTAAATTCGAAATAGATCAAACACCTGAATGTAAGTCATGAAACCACAAAACTCTTAGAAGACAACATAGGCAAAAATCTCCTGAATATAAACATGGGCAACTTCTTCCTGAATGCATCTCCTCAGGCAAGGGAAACAAAAGCAAAAATGAACTCATGGGACTACATCAAACTAAAAAGCTTCTGTACAGCAAAGGACACCATCAGCAGAACAAAAGGCATCCTACAGTATGGGAGAATATATTTGTAAATGACCTATCCAACAAGGGGTTAACATCCAAAATATATAAAGAACTTACATGCCTCAACACCCAAAAAGCAAATAAACCGATTAACAAATGGGCAGAGGATATGAAAAGACAGTTCTCCAAAGAAGAAATTTAGATGACCAACAGACACATGAAAAGATGCTCCACATTGCTAATTATCAGGGAAATGCAAATTAAAACCACAATATCACCTCACACCAGTTAGGATGGACAACATTGAAAAGACTAGGAAAAACAAATGCTGGCAAGGATGTGGAGAAAGGGGAACCCTCCTACACTGCTGGTGGGAATGTAAACTAGTTCAACCCTTGTGGAAAGCAGTATGGAGGTTCCTCAAAAAGCTCAAAATAGAAATACCATTTGACCCAGGAATCCCACTTCTAGGAATTTACCTTAAGAATGCAGCACTCCAGTTTGAAAAAGACAGATGCACCCCTATGTTTATCGCTGCACTGTTTACAACAGCCAAGATATGGGAGCAACCTAAGTGTCCATCAGAAGATGAATGGATAAAGAAGATGTGGTACATATACACAATGGAATACTACTCAGCCATAAGAAGAAAACAAATCCTACCATTTGCAACAACATGAATGGAACTAGAGGGTATTATGCTCAGTGAAATAAGTCAGGCAGAGAAAGACAAGTGCCAAATGATTTCCCTCATCTGCGGAGTATAACAATGAAGCCAAACTGAAGGAACAAAACAGCACCAGAATCACAGACTCCAAGGAGGGTCTAGCGGTTACCAAAGGGGAGGGGTGGGGGAGGGGGAGGGTGATTGAGGGGTATCATGATTAGTACATATGGTGTGTGGGGGGGATCATGGGGAAGACAGTGTAACACAGAAACAAGTAGTGACTCTGTGGCATCTAACTACACTGATGGGCAGTGACTTCAATGGGGTATGGGGGGGACTCGATAATATGGATAAATACAGTAACCGCAATATTTTTCATGTGAAACCTTCATAAGAGTTTATATCAATGATACCTTGATAAAAAATAATAAATAAACAACAAAACAAAGCAAAACAAAATGGTTGGCTGCTCTTCTCCAAGATGTTCTTAATGCCATTATCATAAAGAAACAACAGAAAACTACTGAGAGTATTTTTTCTTCTGAAAAGCCTACGGCAGAAGGGCGTTCTGGTCCTTTGAGGCCAGCGGTGGGGAAGCGCTCGTCTCTGCTGAGCACTGTTGGTCTTGGGACCCTCCCATGATCCCTTTCCTACCCGCGACCAAGTTCGTGCTGCAGACACACCTCCACCAGCCACGGTAGCTCCTTTATTAATTCTTGTATCTTGCAAACCCTCATTAGTGCCGTGGTCTGCTTTCTCGTGGAGACACATTACCTATTTTAAGCCTTCAAGATCAATGTCAAAAGAAAGATGTCTGTACTGAAAGATGTCACGTCTTTAAAGAACCACAGGATTTTGACTCTGGACACAGAGCTTCTGCTTATGAGTCACGCTGTGACGTCCCGCCGTCTAGTTATAGGGTGTCACAAGAGGCCACATGCAGTGAAACACCTGCTTTATGCGTAGTCTTTACATCCAGAGAAACCAGTGAGCGATTCTTAAATGCGGGGCACACAGGAGCCGGAGAGGGGAAGACAAGGACCAGAACGTGGTCACATGCGTGTGGCTGAGTCTCTTCATGTGGTACATTGACAACAGGCAGTTCCGGTTAATTAAATATTCTAGTTAATGGGGAGCCACCTCAAAGCAAAGCAAGACACACCTTCAACCTGCACACGTTCAGGTAAAACAAACCCTCACATCTGACAGGTGCTGAATAGCAGAGGCTCGACCCTCCCAAACGCACGAGTCACCAGCTCAGAAAGGAGGGTCCATGCACTGTGGCTGACCCTGAAGAGCACACAGCGGACATTCCCGTGCGTCCGCTGTGCATGTCATCGCGCCACCTCACTGCCAACTGCGAGGCTGTGCGTCTCTCTGTAGGCTGCTCTTGTTTCCCCAATGAGCACGGTCGTGATCTTTATGGCGATCCACCCCCCTGTGCAGGCAGCTGTCTCAGTGCCGCCGGCACGGCCCCACATGGCCAGTGACCCCGGGCTGGGCACCAGCAGGCCTGTCACTCGGTGTCGCTCTTGCCACCGGGTCACAGCACAACCTCTCCCTCGACAAAGTCCCCGTGTGCGCACAGTGAGCCTGCACGACTGGTTCACTTTTTCACTACTGCCTAAAGAGTGAGCTCAGCCTACTGTCATCCTCTCAAACGTTTGTTGGGACCTGATATACATGGGCTGCTCCACTAGACACAGTGGGGGCACAGACTGAAGAGACAGTCGGACACCACAGGCCAAGACAGACTGACCACCAACATGCCCCTTCTGTTTCCGCAGAACATCACAGCATACATGGTTTTCATAAAATTAACTAGCCTCAAAACAACCCTATGGGGTGCTTCAGATCAGAAAATTTTAAATAACTTTATGTCACATGCTTTTCTATAAGCCACCAGCCCACACCACCTCCATGCGGCCTTTGCTTCCGTGAAAGATGACAGAGTCGCACTGAAAGCAGGAGGGGGTGGCTAAGCAGGAGGGGGTGGCTGAGCCGGCAGGCTGCGCACGTCCCTGGGAGAAGCATGCTGACTGCGGAGGGGATGGGAGGCGAGGGACAGGAGGGAGCCCAGTTCACCAGCTCACCAGCACCTGCCTCCTTCCCACCCTTCAGACTCACTTCTGTAGATAAAAAACAAAAAAGCGGCACTCCGGGTCTTTCTCATTCCCACCGCACAGGGAACACTTTGGAGCTGGGTCCAACTAACTTGCTCCAAAAAGAGAAAACAGTTCTCAGGGACTCAGGAAGTGTAGCCATATCAGGGACCCCACAGACCTGGTGTGGGGGCAGACAGGGCCCTGAGTCACTGCAAAGATGCTGCTTAGACCCAAATCCACAAAGAAAAAACCACATCAGAGAAAGGGACAAGGACACGTGGAGCTGAGCTGCCAAGACCACGGGGCCACCCCCCGAGGACCCAGGGCCTGAGTGGGGTGGGGCACTGGAGGCCCGCCCTGCCAGCTCGCCTCCTGCCCCCGGGCCACCCCTGTGCAGCTCGGTCACAGCAGGGCCCTGAGGAGCGTGCCCAGGAGCGGTGTTCCCTCTGAGGGCAGTGGGGGCCTGTGAGGGCACTCGGGGTGGAAAGAGCCTAACAGCAGAGGGCGGCCAGAAACACCACACGCGACTTTTACTTCCTTAGGGACATGCCTGAGATTCATATCAATAGTCACTGTTGGATTATTTTTAAGCAAACTTCCCATATTAAAAGCAAAGAAAGGTGTTATCCATTAAACCTCAGTGGTGCTAAACTTTCACACACATGATTGATCCCTAAATTGACCAGGGATTTCCACTGAAACCACCCAAAGGCTAATGTACAGCAGGGGACCCAGGGTCTGCAGTGGCTAAAACAGTCGAGGGCTTTTTGGAAAACATTCACGTAAGTTCCAGCATCAGTACATTTGTTTCCGGCAGAGACAGGAATGATTAAGTAGAGCTAAGCTGGTCCCTCTGTCAGGAGGCTCCAAATGGCTGGAGAAACAAACTTCTAATAAAAAAAATAAATTGGAAAGATGTTTACATTCATTGGATTCCCAATTTTTCACTTTTCAGTGGTAAGATCCTGGCTACCCAGGTAATGCTGCTCAGAGCATCCCCAGTGCCCTGCAAGTGCCAGCCTCGCCCACACCTCCCACACCCGCACCGATGGTCAGACGTGAGGATGGAAGGGCAGCAGGGGTGTGTGCAGGGAGGCGCGTGTGCAGCCGTGGGCTGGGCCGGTGTGTTCAGGACACCTCTGGGGGGTCAGGTCCCAGAGAGCTTTCAACAAGGTCCTTCTGTTCTATAATTCGGAGGCTGAGGAACTAAGAAAGCAAGCAGCTCACAGATGGCCACACGGCTAGTTATGCGCAGACACGGGCAAGGCCAGAGTCCTGCAGTCCAGGGCTGCTTCCTCCAATTCACTGCCCATCGGAGGCCCAGAGTTAAGCCTTCACCTTCCTACATGGCCTGTCCTCTGGATAACAAAGTCATGTCCCTGCAGGCACCTCAGAATGGGGGGGCGTCTGTCAGCTGCAAGATGCTGCTTCCTAATGCAGACACTTGGGGATGGTGGGGACGAACTTCTCAGCAGGAGTCCTTGTCCACCATTCATGAGCTGCTCGGGGCTCCCTGTCCTCCCCGGGGTGGGTGTGCCCCCAGCTCCGCACCAGTTCCTCCAACCTGCCAAGGGATCCGTCGAAATCCGTCAGATGCTTGTTTTGATTTAACCTGAATCCCTTTGCGCCCACAGAGGGGCGCCACCCAGGCAGACGACAAGGGGAGGGCTGACTCCTTGCCTGGATGTCTGGGTGCCTGGAAGGGAGCCTTGACATGTTAGTGCCTCACATGCACTCATCTGTTCACTGAACATTTCTTGAGTGCCTACTGTATACACGGTGCTCCCTAACACACTGCACTTTCTCCGAGTGACAGATGACCTCCGGGAGCCACGGGCACTGGAGTTGGACAGGCTCGTGCCAGAACCCACCACATGAAATGGCCAAGGGAAGATGGTCAGGCTCCTGCCCCTCCCAAGGGGCCTTGACACCCGATTTTCACTGACTTACCTTCAGAGCCTCTGAAAACCCCTGTGATTACTCTCAGAGTCCTGTGGGTGCCGGGGAGGGTCCTGAGCAGACCTCCCAGGCCCTTCTCTCCGATTTCTCCAGCTCCACACAGCCCCTGCTCTGCACCAGATGGCACTGCCCTCCCCAGGCTGCATGCCCTCCCAGGTGCCATCAGCCTCCCATGGTCTGCGACAGGATCCTCAGAAAGCCTACCCCCACGGTGCTGCATCTGGTAAGCCCATGCCCCAAGGCCTGTGCCCCAAGGCCCACGACCCAAAGCCCAAAGCCCGAGCCCAGCACAGTGCCCAGGCCCCTTTGGGCAGTGAGGGACTGGGTGGTGCTGGGCCCTGTAGTGGGGTCTGTGCTGCACAGTGTTGGGGCTGTCCTGCGCGGAGGCTGCTGGCCCAGGACACCAGCCAGGTGTAAACCCCGAGCCTTTGGGGACCCTGAGCGCCGTGAGGGCTCACAGGAGGAATGGCCTGGCCCGAGCTTTACACATACCCTGGTCCCCGTGCAACTACGCCCCTGGGACAGGACGGGAAGGTGGCCTGGCACCACTTCCCCGGTGTGCACCCACCCAGGCTCGTACACCCGTAACAGATCTGCGGCTTGCCTGGTGTGAAGTACCCTGGTGGGGGTCTGCCAGGTCAGCACGGAGGAGGGAGACCACAGGCGGGCGGTCGCCATCCACGCAGAACCGTGGGTCTCAGCAGAGCCGGAGCAGCCGCTGGCTTGCCTGCAGCAGGCTGGAGCCCCCCCAGATGCCTGGCACCTCTGTCTTTTCACATTCCGATGACGCACAGCGCTGATTACAAAGTGTCTCAGCTGGTAAGAAGTTCATTTCATTTTCCTTCAAATGTGTTTTTTATTCAGTTCACAGATGAATCCAATTAGCATATCATTGTGACTGATTAAATATGCCACATGTAAATTTACATGTCAAAACACACGCTGAACTTAAACAGATAGACAAGGCTGCCAGGCGTCCGTAAACAGCTTTGCAGGCCCAGCCAGCCCGAAACACAAAAGCTGAAGTTTAAATTTGCAGAGACGTTCAGGTAGAGAGGGAGGAACCGCAGAGGGCTGCTGCTACCCATGCGTGAGGGGGGAGCGAATGCAGACGTTTCCCCTCTTTGTCTCCCACGAAGAGCTATTGACAGGCGATCTCCGTCTGTGTCTGAGGCTGTCACGTCTGATGAGCGCCTCTGGTGACGGGGATTCAGCCTCTGATCCAGAAAAGGTCTCTGGGCAAAGAGCTCGAGACTGTTTCAGAGAGATTACATTCCTTCAGGTGGCAGGGTCCAGTTGGCATGGGGACGATTTGCACCAGAGGAAGGTACTTGCTCAGTGTGTGCTAATGTTTATCATGCACCATGGTTTTTTGTCCCGGGTGGCCTCCTTCGATGTCCTGTGTATCTGTCACTTGGTTTCTGTCTCTTCGGAAGCTAGCACAAGCCTGGGATGAACACTGGGCTCTGAGAGGCACAGGGGGGCTGGGGAGCCTCTGCTGGGCCCCTCAAGGCAGCGAGGGGCTTCGTGGCCGATCTGGGGGGAATTCCGGAAACAACATGATGCTCCATCTGGCTCCGCATTTGCTGCCATGAACAGCCACTCTCGGAAAGCCGCTGGGCTCCTACACCTCTTGGCCACATGTGGGGCCTGGAGGCAGCCTGGACTCCACCAAGAGAGCCTGCCACATGAGCACAGCTGGCAGGCAGCCCAACCGCCACCTTCTGGGGCCGCCACGTCCCCTCTGAGGCCACATGTTCCCGGGCTGCTGCCAAGGATGGAGGGTGTGGCTACAAGAGCCCCACTCCTGTCCCGAGACCCTGAGGCCTGCCACCGGGGCTCTGCCTGCCCCCTCTGCTCCCCAACGGCAGCCCGGCCACACCACACCCTTCAGGGCTTTCTCCAACCCACCCAACCCATGTGTCGGCCTCTCAGAGCACAAGGGCCAGGTGCCCCCGTGGCGATCACAGTGTCAGTAAGGGGGATCTCCATGCATGAGCCCAGAAGGGCATGTGGCTGGGAGAATGTGTGACGGTCTGGGGAGGGGTCTTGGAAAGCACGGCCCACAGCCCTGGGCAGCAGGCAGGACTAAAGCCAGTGAGGCTGTAGGACAGTCATGCCAGGCAGACGCTGGGGGAGCCACGAGCCAGGGGTCTGGGGTGACTGCGCCAGCCGGGTCAGGTGTCCCACAGGAGCACGGGAATGGGCCCATGCACCTCCCTGCCCAGCCCCACAATGCCAGGTGGCTTTGCTGCAAGAGCTCAAGCACTGAGTGTGGAGACAGTGCAGGAAACAGGAAAACAACACTCAGGAAGGGCAGAGAGCATGTGCAGGGCCAGCTGCCGTACCGCACGTAAAATATGGGAGGTTCTAAAGAGGAGAGGGCATCACGACAAAGTGCTTCCTCACAGACTGTTAGAGGATGAATGTGTTCAATGTGGGAGAAGAAAAGCATGTAAACAGCACAGGCAGTCCTGGGAAGCTGAGAGTGAGCGCCTGCCACTGGGCGGTGCCCACCCACGAGTGGGGGATGTGATGGCCCAGGCTGGGCTGCTGTGGTGAGAGGGGCCCTCCGGGTGCCCGTGGCCGGCCTGACGTCCAGGCTGGGCTGTGCCATGTGGGACAGTGACAACTCTCTCCAGAGATTCGGAGGCGACCTGCTGTGGGCAGCGTGGGGCACCCCTTGTGCAGCAGTGCAGAAAGGGCATCTCCTGGAGGGCTGGCGGCAAAGACAGAGCCGGAGACAGGCCGTTCCTCATTTGGCAGTGAGGGCGGACTGTGTGCCTGAGTCTGGGAGTCCAAGACCAACAGACATGAAATTATTTTCCAAGATACATTATTGATCCAGCGAATGGTTCAGACGCCCTCCCTTGCTGGGGAGAGGCCCCACGTGGGCCAGGCTGGGGCAGCGTCCGGCTCCTGGCCCATCCGCAGCTCCCTGGTGCTGGGCTCCTAGTGGATGCCACAGCCCCTGCCCCTCCTGCCCCGAGGTGCTTTGCCCTCGCCGACTCCACCGCAGGCTGGGGGCCTGGGAACCCTGTGCCCCTGATGCCTCCCTCCCTGCCGTGCCCCAAACCCTACTGTGCCACCTCCTGCCCATGGCAGCCAGAGGTCGGAGGAAGGCGCCTCCAGCCACGCTTTCCCATCCAGCCCACTGCTGGCCCCTGCACCCCTCTGGGCCAAGTCCTCATCTCAGAGAAGCCACAGGCCTCCACCTGGGCCTGGCCTCGGCACATCCGCCCCGCCACCACCCCTCTCAGGCGGCGCTCCTGACTGAGCACTGCACAATGCAGGCTGTCACGTCCTAGCGACCAGCACCTAGTGTGCGATGGGGACACATTTGTCCCGACCACCGCCCGGAAGGTGTGAGGATGGGGTGGAACCTCCCTGTGTGCAGACCTGAGGGGTTCTGGGAAACAGCCTGTGCTCATGAGCTGTGGGAAAGTGTGGGGAAAACCACTTTGTAAAAGTCACTCTTGTATTTTTTTCAACAGAATTGAATTCCTACTATGTGCCCAGGGATGGGTCAGGCCTTAAAAACCCCGTGAGAGTCTCTAGGCTCAAGCATGGGATACTGGGGGTCTAACCCTCCACCCGCCGCATCTCAGATCAGTTCTTCACTAAGCAAAATACTTGTTCGGGCAGGACTGCCAACCCGTCTCTCTTGCTCGTCCGGGTCCCAGCGAAGTGTTTTCCCCAGATAGTTTGCTTGCCCGCTCCCCTCACGTTCAGCTGGAGGGATTCTTCAGGGCAGGACGGGAGCCCAGCCCACAGCCGCCCCGTCCTTTAGTTCACAGGGCAATGCTGTCTTAAGCAAGGTGCAGAACAGTTCCTGATGTATACAAACCAGGAAAATAAGTTTCCTTTTCTCTAGACTTCAGGATTGTATGCTTCTGCTAAACAAGGTTTTCCACACTCAGCCATTCTGCACTTCTCTGACACGATGTGTCATTAAGTTCAGAAAAGTCAAAAACACAGGGAACAGGCTGCAGACTAATGCCCGGTGCGGCCCTGACCACATGTACGGTGGCCGTGCGGGCACAGGGCTAATTCCTGGCATGTGATGAAGGCAAGAAGAGGCCCCAGATCTGCCTGCCACCTCCCTCACTGCCCGCCTCTCCACCGGCAGCTGCACACAGAGGCCCACACGTCCGGGGATCCGCAGGGCCTGCCACTCCAGTGTCCTGATCCCACCGCAGTTGCTTCCCCACCAGGGTCCTAACTTCAGGGCAAGCGGGACTGGAGATGACACGATATAGTCACCCTTTTTCACAGAGCATTTGGACATGCCTCTGATCGCCGGGTCCTCCTAGGTACCTCACGTTCGAGGCAGCCTGAGTGTGCGGCCCCTCTACTGGGGAAGCCCGGCTGCTCTTACCTCCGGGCTGCACAAGGCTGCGGGAGGGAGGGGAGACAGCAGCCTCGATTCTGTGAGCTCAGCCTGGCACACAGCGACGCCAGAGGCAGCCCTCAGCCAACTGAGCCCCTGAGCAAGAGGGTCGGCCCAGGGGCGGAGCAGAGCTGGGGCCCCCTGACCGTCCCCCAGGGCTACTCTGCCGTGGGCAACGCACATGGGTTCTGGTGGCAAGAAAGGCCACGCCTTCCGGAAAGACTGAAATGTCACGAGACAAGCTGCTAAGTCCCTGGGGCCTAGCGATGATGAAACGTCAGCTTTCCTCATCGTTTCCTGATTTGTTTGATTCTCCAGGTCAAACCCCACACTGTGCGAAGGATTTCCTAGCCCACAGCAGATGACCCATATAATCATGTGTTTCATCAGCTATCTCCATAAACGGTTGTGTGAAAATAAATTGTCTAAGTAAATTTGAATGAAGGTTTTTCTTTTCTTCCATGAAAACTTAGCTACTTATAGAAAGGAAAAACGGTGTGTGCAGCATGACGCCCCTCGTCCCCAGGTGTCCCCAGGCTGCTGCTGTCAGGTGCTGACGTCTCCCCGGATGCATCTGAAACCCAGCTGCCCAGTCTCCTCCAGCTCCAGATGTCTGGGCTTCAGCCCCACCCTGCAGGTAACACTGGAGTTATCCCCGGTGTCTCCCCGTGCCCCTGACACAGAGCGTGCCCAGACCGGCCCTCTCCCCAGGCCCTCCCATCTCCTCCCTGACGATGTCACACCAATGGCCGGCTGCCTGGGCCGGACAGACATCACCCTGCGGCCCCACCTCTCCTGCCTCCGCAGGGGCCAGTCAGCATGCCCCTGCCCTGTGCCTCCTGGCCTGCCCACCTCTCCCTGTGCCCACTGTGCACCCCCTAGGCCCACCCCTACCCTGGCAGCCACCACTGACCCAGCAACTTATCCCTGTGGAGGCAACACCATCTTTGAAAAACACAAATTGGAGCTGCTTTTTCAGAGACTTCCTGCTCACTCACCAGCATCCAGCAGATCTACCGGCCCCCGACTCGGCTGTGCCCTCACCCTGGGTCCCTAAGTTGACCTCAGGACACTGTTGGATCCCCACTGTCCAGGCCCTCGGGGCAGCTGGCCCGCCTGGCTGCCTTCCTGCTGGCTTCTGAATCGGGTGGTCTGGGTGCACCTCTTCCTTCAGGTCCTGGGGTCCAGCCCCGCCCTCCCCATGCTCACTCGTGGCTGCTGTGATTAGATAGTGTGTGGACACCTCCTTTTTTGTCCACGGACTGCTGTCCCCCACCCTGAGCACCAGAAGAGCTGGGGTTTGTGCAGCACCTGCCACAGAGCAGGAGCTCAGGGAATAGCTGCCAGGTGAGTGGGGGCCCGGAGGAGGAGACGGGATGGCCACGGCTGCATGGCAGAGGCAGCCACAGCAGGACAGGACACGGAGTCACAGTTCCATGTTCCTGTTGCCAGGCTCTTGTTACACGCCCACTCCCATCACCTGTTGTCCTCGCACTTCCTGGAGGCAGATGTCTGCCTGCCTTGCAGCCCAGGGTGGCTGCCAGTCGCCTGAGGCCACAGGGTCACATGGATAGCTGGCCACTCTGGCTTCACAGTCATGAGACACCTACATCCCCAGGAAGAAAGCACATATGGCCACAGGGTTCGGTTGTTTCCCACCTGCTCTGCAACTTAGGGCCTGAGTCAAGAGGTCACCCCTCTTCCAGGTTTCGTAAAGGGCCGCAGTCAGTCTCGCAGGCAGTCAGCAGAAGGGGGTGTGTGTAGAGAGGCTCTGGGGCCACGTCGCAGCCCTGCACCCACTGGGGCCTCACCTGGCGTCTGGGGCCTGAATGAATGATGCAGGAAAATCTGGCCATGCCGGCATCAGAGTTAAGTTACAGGCGTGGAGCTTTCTGACTGATGGCAGCAAATCCTGACATCAGGAATGGCTCATCTGAGAAGAGCCCTGGGCTGGGAACAAGGCCTCCATGCTCCGGGGAGAGAAGAGGGTCTGCGCCCGGGGTCCTGGTGCTGGTGGGTCGGTGCAGACCCCAAGATCTGCATCCATCTCATTTCCACACGGCGGGTGGGCCCCGCTCTGCCCAGGACTTCTTTCTCTGTGGTGCCTATTTCAGACAGAGAGCCTGGCACGTGGCTTCTCTGCCGATGCATCGCAGGCACCGGGGTTGGGCCGGGAGCACAGCCCTGGGGGTGGCGTCCTCCCCGCAGTGCGGGTTGCCCTGCCATCGCCTGAGGTCTACAGACACCGCACTCTCATTACCTGCTGTGTGTCTGGACAAAACAGGTTCCCAGAGCAATGGGCAGTATAAAAGGAGCTGTACCAGCCCTGCTGCGAGAACAGCCTGGACAGGAGTGGAGGCTGGGTGCCTGAGTAGAAATGTTTGCTTTTTTGTTGTTCTAGAGAGAATGCTTGTACTGAGGTTAAGCTTCAGGATTCGTTGCTTTCCGGCAAGCTGTCAGCCTGACACTTCTTCACATCAACGTGTGATAAGCATATTGCGGTTTCCCCCAACCCCAGACGGATCCGCATTGCCTACAGCTTCCCCTTGGCATTACAGCTGTCTGTGCAACGTGGGGCCAATTAAAGGGGCAAAACGAGCCCAGCAGCCCCACGGAGGGCATGCCCCCTGCCCCACAGTTGCTGACGTGCACAAATGAGCCAGGACCCGGGGCACATGCAGGGGCAGCCGAGGGAGCTCCCACGTGCAGACAGGGCCACCCAGTCTGCTCGGCCACAGCTCACAGCCCGCCCGTGTCTCCTGTCAGCCAGCTGCTGCCATGTGTCCTGCACGCTCTGCGGAGACGGCCTGATAAGCAAGTCTGTTCCAAGATGAAGTCACTCAGAAGACAGGGCAGACCATGCCAGGCCAAGGGTGCCACGATAAACAGGACCAGAACTGGGGGGGTTTCTGATGGGAGTTTGGCTGTGGACCCAGAGGAAGCAGGGGTGAGGGGTGCTGAATGTGGCCACAGGATCCTGGATAAAGCCTGTGTGGCTCCTTCCCTGCCCCTTGCCTCTCGTGACCTCCAGCCACAGCAAACCTGAAGCTGCTCAGGTTCAGCCCCAAAAGACTTACATGGGGTCAGCCTGTGCCACTCAAAGTCAAGTGTCACTAGGCCACTCTGCATGGGAGCAGCTGATAATGCAGCCTGTGCGCACGGGGATGGGCCTGACCTGCAGTGTTGACAACCGCAGGGAAGGAGGTGCCCGTGCAGTGCCCTCTGCAAGGCAGAGCCTGGTAACACTCACTGTTCCCTCCGAGCTGCAGCCCCCTCCCAGCTGTGAAATTGCTGGAGCCAGTCAGCCCTGAGCCCTGCACCCAAGCTATCACCATGGCAACAAGCAGACACCTCAAGCCAGAAGCTTTGTAATGCTGGACTCCCTGCCGCAAGCTTACTGAGGCCACCGGGTGGGTCCCCATCCCCTTCAGTCCAGGAGAGATGCTGATCCTGCTTTGCAGATGGAAAAAATGGGGTTCAGGGAAGGTGAGGCATATGTACCAGATGTGGGGCTCAAACTTGTCCTGTCTGATTCAACTGCTGCAGTGCTGGGCCCTCTCTGCCGTGACACACCACAACGTGTGCACACAGTGTGGTGGCTTCTCAGACACCTCCAGGGACACTGGGGGCAGGGACAGCCTGGGTGAGTCCAAGGGTCACCACAGTAACATTTAACATGCAATCAACTGGTGGCCATTCTGCATGCACACACGACACACACACGACACACACAGCTGTCTACACAGTGAGAACGCTGCCACGGTCACCTGTAATGAGAAAGCCATCTACACAGTCACCTACAGAGGGAGAGCCATCCACACAGCCGTCTACAAGGGGTCCACTGAGTGGCTTCAGATGCTCATCTCCTGGAGGACTTTTGCAGGGAGGGGAGGGGGCAGCCCACTCTCCCCAGGACCAGGAGTGACTTCCAGTCCAGCCCATGGTCTCCCAAGTGTGGCTTCAAGGGAACGTTCGATGGCTCTTTGTATACACGCCTGCAACACAGATGCACCAGGTTACCTGGTGTCTTGGTGGGGAGACCAGGGCTGGGGCACAGAGCCAACTGCACCGAGTGACTGAAGGGTCCCTCCTTCTGGGAGGCTGAGAGCAGCATACCAGGGACTCAGGGGCAGGGACACAGACAGGGACAGAGGGCAGAGGGGGAGGAGAAAGTGTAGCAGGATGGAGGTCAGGAGAATGATACAGACCACAACACGTATGACACATGATATGACAAGGTGACATGGTAGGTGATGCGCCAAGATACACGATATGATATGAAACAGTGTGGCATGTGACACGACGTGCTATGACACAATGTGATACAAGGTGACATTACAATATATGATATATGATACGATATGGTCTGATACAGTATGAAATCATATATAGTACAATGCAGAAATGCAGTACAATATACAATATGTGATATGACATATATGTTACAATATAACATGAAATTATATGGCATGATGTGACAGTAAACAATACGACACAATACACTATAATATACTCCCAGGGAGAAACACCAAGCAGGTGGGCGCAACAGTAGGCGTGGGGTCCCTGGAGGTCAGGACGGAGAGGAAATGAGACGAGACAGGAGGTCCTTCCATCTAGTGGCAGGAGCCCTCACTGGGCAGCAGGGACACCATCCTGCATCCAGCCCTTAGCTCCGAGACGTGCGATGGAGTTTACTGGCCGACAGCCTGAGCAGGGCACTCCTATCAGCGGCTCGTGTGCTTTCCCCAGAGCCATTCTGTGTCCCTCTTCATGGGACCAAGGCGTGTGGCCAGGGCGCAGTCTTGTGAGGCCCATCAGAGGACTAGTAGGCGGCACGCCGGGGAATGACTGGACGCACAGGCCTCCCAGGCCAGCTACTCTCAAGAGAGGGGTCTCAGGAAGGTGCCTTAGAGGCACACAGGCCGACACGTGCACAAGGATGGAGGCCTCTGAGGAGGAGGCGGCGGCCGTGTGGGCTGGGCCTGGGGGCACGGGTCGGCGGGGGCACAGCAAAGCACAGCCCCACCAGAGTCAAGGGCTCTCGTGTCCTCACAACGCGTGCACACCGCCCTGCTCACCTGCTGCCGGGACCTCCTTTACTCATTCATGTTCGGAACAATAAAGTCAAAACTCCACGGGGCACTTCAAAAAATGACACATTATGGATGTAATTACAGATAAGAGAAACCTGAATCCTACTTAAGAAGAGAAATTGTATATTTAGAACGGAAATCGCTCTGGGGCGTGTACGTCCCTGTCGGCTCGGGGCTCCTAAAGAAATAGGAGAAGCCCTTCCTCTCCTCCAGGGTCCGGAGGAAGAAGGGGGTAAGGGGGTGGTGCCCAAGCCGGGTGCCCCGCGGCCGCGCCCCTGCCCCAGGTGCCCAAGCCGTGGCTGTGCGGCTCCTCGTGCCATCAAGGCCCAGCGGGCGGCAGCTCCGTCCGAGGCCCTCCAGCCGGCAGACGTGAAGCACTGTGAGCAGCGTCTGCTGAGGGGCCGCCTCTGTCCCTGTGACTCCACAGACGGCGTAGACGTGGGACCCGACCCACGCACACCAAACCGGGTCACTGACGCCGTTTCATCAGAGCAGGTTCCCCAAGCAACGGCGCTGCCAGATTCACCAGGGTGCCACGTGAGCCGGCGAGCCCCGAAGAGCGCCCGTCCGCGGGAGGGGACCACCGCGGCTCTTGCCGAGCACTTCCCAGCCTGGCTCTGCTTTTCCACGCCTTGCAGCTATGATAAGGCAAGGTGCTGATGGACGCAGACCGTCTTGCATTTAAGAGGCTCCACAGCACAGCCGGCCTTCAATCAACATGGGAGGACGCCCCTCCTGAGCTGCCCCAGGCGACGGGTGAGCTCTGCCCGCCAACGCCACCCTCCAGCGGCAGCGAGAGCCCCCGTCGCCACTGCGCTGCCAGCCGTCCAGCCAGAGGCGGCCCGCGCTCTCCCTCCCCTCCAGAAGGGCCAAGCTCTCTTGTCTTGACCCCCAGCCCAGTGGCCCTCTGGGCCGTCCCGCTACGTTCTTCACACATAAGGCAACTTTCTCCTTCCGACCCACGAGACGCCAGTGTTGGCTCCTGGCCAGCCGAGGACCCCACTTCCTGTGACGGCTGCCACGGTGCCCTCCTGATGCCACACGTCCAGGCACCCAGGTGGTGGGAACCTGAGGTGAGCCGTGAGGGCAACAGCTTCTAAGCCCTTTGGAATTTAACTGTGTTCTCGCGCTGAATTCTTTGGCTCTAGTGTATGGAGCGTGGTTACTAGTCCTGCCCGGCGGGTGGAACCGAGCGCATGAGCGGCCCAAAGTCACAAGCAGTAGCACAGCGGCTGGAACGCCGGCCTGCCCCACAGGCCCCGCTCTTCCCACTCGCAGCCCCAGCTGTGCAGATACCTAATGGGGACACCAGGACCTGGTTTATCTGGTTCATAGCGTACAGGCCACACCGGGAGACAGGTGCAGCCTGAATGTGAGGAGCCATGCCTGTGGGCTCCACTGAGCAAACGAGCCGCTGCTGGGGAGGCGCAGGGCCACTGGTGCCTGGAGCTCTGCCTCAATCATGCCCACCATCCCCTAGCGCCGCTGCCCCCTAGTCAGGACCACGGCGTCCTCCCTGACAGTGAGGAGGGGGTTTCCCCAGTCCCCGCTCCGTGTTCTCCACAGACACGGATTTGGGGTGCTGGCTGTGCTGTGTAACTAGCAGGTTCCTCTTCAAGAACGGCCATCAGGGTGCAGGTGCCCTGTGGGAGGGGCCAAGGGCCCGAGGGCAGGAACAAGCCCGAGCAGGTGGGCCAGTGACAAAGAGCTGCCGCAGCAAGCCTGCCACAGAAACCCCCGCACACAGACTCCCAAGAGCTTCTAACCCAAGTGCCAAAGAGACTCACACGGTCCCCAGTGCCAGGGACCGGGACCCCACACCCTCGGCTGCCGTCGGCTCTGAGACTTTCCTGACCCCCTCCAGCCTCCCAGGAGAGGGTCCCACCCTGAGTCCCCCACCTGCAGGACCGGCCAGGAGGCCGGGTGGTGACCTGCTGCTTGATCCCTTTTGCACCACCCACGTGTGCTATCGGGCGCCCCACCCCACACGCAGCAGCTGCCCAGCTAGGGTCACCCTGCTCCGCTCTCCCACCACCTCCACGGAGCTGCCAGGGGCCTGGTGTCTGCAGGGGAATCCCCAGGAAGGCGGCTGCTGACAGACACTGGCTTCTATCAGTCCCTCGGCTCTGAGGCAGCCTGCTGCTTGGGGCTAGAGCAGGAAGGCAGTGGGCTGTGGTTCCACTGCCGGAAACTGCCGGAAGGAAGGGGGCGCTGCTGCCAGGGTGTGGGTCTGTGTGCACTGGCCTTGAGGCCAGGTTAGCCTTCCGCGCACTGCAAGGGCCACCGGGTGACTGGAAGCAACATCTTTAAAGGCAGTACAACAGCCAAGTCCTACTTTCAAAGCAAGCCACCTTCCGTTTAGGAACAAAGATGCCAGTGGTTTTAGCCACGGTGATGAGAGTAAGTAGAAACGTCATCCACGTGTAGACAGAGGGACAGTGACCTGGAGACAGTTACGGTCATCATGCTTCCTGGCAGGCCTGTGGCTCTCAGCACTCATGCTAAGCAGAAGGGCCCCCAGTTCCACAAGGGCATCTGCCGGGTGCTACCGCAGGAACTGGAGTGTCTCCCTTCGGTGCCAGCTGTGTCCCCATGGGCATCAGAGCTCCCAACAGGGCGGCTGGCTGTGCCCTGACCTCTGAACGGGCCCAGCCTTCCCACATCAGCCGCTGACCTGGCAGGGGCACAGGCCCAGCAGCAGAGGGAGAAACCCAGTGGTAGGGACGAGAGGCGCTCAGAGAACTTGGTGACAGACCCTAATGACAGCCAACCGCCTATGGGTGTCCGTGGCCCGAGGCCCTGCACAGAATCTCATCTCACCAGTACTCGATGGGCCTGCATGCCAGTGTCTCCGGCACATGCACATGGCCAGCTGGGCCTCTGAGGAGCCAGCTTATCTGAGGGAGGGGGCCAGGTAGGCCCCCAGTCAGGAACTCTGCCTGCCCGGGGGGCATCCTCAGGGCTGCACCCACCCAGCACCAAGCCAGCGGGGCCCCTGAGCATACTCACCATCTCCCCCAGGAGACTCGGGCCCTCCATGCACCAGTTAAACTACAGCTGCCGGTTTCTGCTAGCGCGTCCGTCTTGAGCATTCTTGCCAGCAAGCGGGTGCCTGGCTCAGCCGACCCTCCGAACACATGCCCCCCAATCTTCCCACCCGCTCCTTGTCATCAGACTTCAGGTCCAGTGGATGCACCCCCAGGTGGTCCCAGCCCCTTCCAGCCCCCCAGAGGCCCTCCCCTGGATGCTCTGTGCTGGGTGGAGGTCCTAGGGACCTTCACGCCCCAACACCCGCTGTCCGGGGCCTCTCCGCCCTGATGCAGGCCGACCAAGGGCAGGGTCTGCCCGTGCAGTTGCTTTGTCCACACACCCAGTGATGTACAGCAGTGGCAACACTGCTGAGACCAACCTTCACACAGGAAGGACAGACACGTCGTGGGGAATAAATCACGCCGTTGCTTTCTCATAGTCTGCAGTAACTCCCAGCGACACAGGGAGCCCACCCTTCCGGCACATCTATCCTGTCGAGCACCCACCCCTCCATTCCCAAATCAGTCTTGTCAGGGTATGTCTAACATAAAAGAATGAGGCAGCCGTGTGTGCCTGGAACCCACGCTGATCTCTGCAGAGGGCACAGAAACAAGTCAACACAACGCAAGAAACAAAACAAAAGGAGTAACGGCCCTGGAGGGAGGAAGCCAGCATTTCTTGCACACTCGTGGCGGTGACACGGGCCACAAACGAGCCGCCTGTGCTGGAGCAGACTCCGTGGGGTGGTGTCCACGGCTTACCCATGATCGAGAATCATCCCCCCGCCACACAAGCGGCGCAGAGGAAGCTGTGGCCCCAGACCCAGCAGGGAGCACCAGCAGCCTGACGGACGGGGAGGGCCCTCGCGCGCCAGCCTGCCTGCGGGTCCGACGGCCCCATTAGCCACTGAGTGGCCCGGGCTGTGCTATTCCCGCCTGCTGACCAGGGGGCCAGAAGCCAAGGCTCCCTCCTCAGCCCCCAGCTGGGAGGACATGGGGCACACATCTGAGCTGGGGGATCTGGTCTGAGGGCCCCACAGTTCTGACCGCAGTTGGCTTCTCTGACTCTGGTCCCTGGGAGGGGGTCACACAGGTGGCCAGGCACTAAATCCACACTCCAGATTCCCCAGGAGACCCCGCGGCTCGTGAAGAGCCCTCCTGCTGACATGAGACGGCTTCGCACACAAAGCCTGGAGACCAGTGCCTGATAAGGCGATATTCACGGGCACCGCGTGTGGGGCAGCGCGATACGCGAGGGTGTGAGATGGGGCAGGGAGGAGGCTCCCGTCATGATCCACTCGGCCAACAGTTCTGGTGGAGACAGATGCCAGGGGCTGCCGGAGCAGATGTGCGGGGGCCTGGCCCCTCTGGAAGCAGCAGGAAGCAAGCACGGGCCAGCCTGGGGCACGATGGAGGACCCAGAAGTGACACCCACGAGTGACGGCAGCACGGCAGCCCCTGGGCTTGACACGGGGCTGGTCACGATGCCTCCACGGGTGTGTCTGCCTGACCCACAGGCGCCCACACACAACTGCAGGTGTGTTCAGGACGATGCTTGCTCATTTCTTCCTGGAAGTGCGTTTTAACAGTATTAGCACTTACAAGTCTTGGCTGCATTTCCATGAATTTTTATCCAGATGCCAAATCCTGGCCAAGCAGGGTACTCCGGTGGTGGTTCTGCACACCCAGTATCGACATATGTGCAACACTGGTCACGTCCCAGTCGACGCTCGTGGGGCCTCCCGAGCAGGGCTGAGGCCACGCAGGGCCCCGGGCCCCAGGGCTGCCCTCCTCCACCCTGGCTGGGCTCCTAAATCTGCGACGTGATCCCACAGCGGGAACTGTCTCCCAGAACAACCGCATCAGACATGCCAAAGGGAGGTGGGGGCCCTGGAGCCTGGGGGGCCCCGCCATGTGAGCTCCTGCTCCCCCAGTGGTGGGCTGTCTGGCGCAGGGCTCCCTCTGCCGAGAAGGAACGCAGGTGGTGAGCGCCAACAGCACGCGGCTGCACGTACCCACCATCTGACCTCTCCCACCCTGGACGCCCCTCCACAGCAGCCCTGAAATCCACCACAAACACAACTGCTTCCCAACTTCGCCCCATTCACCGCGGAAACCAGGGCTCACGTCTCCTGATCACACAGGCGGGCTCCCGGCATGTTCTCCAGCCAGGCAGAGCAGCGCAGAGCTTGCCTACGCAGGGCCGGGAACTCCACTCCAGCAAACGCTTTCACAATGCCAGGGGCAGTTCCCTTGCCGGAGGGAAAGGGGCGGGGTTGCAGGGCCTGCCTGCCGTCTCGCCCACCATGGCCCCTGCCTGCTCTGGGGCAGCGATAGCACCCTGTCCTCCTAGGCACTCGAGCCCTGCAGAGGGGCTTCCTGTTTGGGGACAGACCCACTGTGGGATCTGGCCCCCAGTCACCCCACACACGGGCCCAGCACCTGCCCCCAGCCGACTCAGGGCTCTGCCTGTCCTCACAGCTGGCGGTCTCCGGCCCAGCGGGTCTGCTCGAAGGCCTCGCCCTGGGCCTCATCTGACCCTCCGTCTAAGGCAGTCCCCCCGGTAGGATGCTCGGCTCCCGTGCCCTGCAGGCTTCTCCCCAGAATGTGACCTTTCCCAATGCTCATGCCTAGGCACACCGCAGTGCTTCTCCCATCCTGTTTGCAGACTGTAGTGCAGGGGCTTTGCCACAGGCTGTGCCGCACTGCGTCATACATGACACCATTCTGCACTGCACTCCTGCGAATCACGTGGTCTCAGCCCTCACTGAGCTCTGCTGCTTGTACACCGTTTCGCTGCCACGTTGCACTGTGCCCTCCTAAGCTGAATTACTGGTGTCCGTGATATGGCCCTTCATTGCAGTTTTCCTGTTGGACCACCCCAGAGCATAGCATTACATCCATTACATGTTTATTTCCCCATTCTCCCCCTTCCCACAGGCCACACCTTCACCAAGGCGGACAGCACACTAGGCAGACCCCGGCAGGTACCAGCTGGGCAGCGGCACCAAGATCCCACTGACGCTCGGGAGCCCTCATGTGGATTTCTCACTGCTGGGTCTGCACCTTTCGGGCCCTGGTCTGCAGGGTGCACAGTGGGGAGGAAGCAGGCAGCTGGGCGCAGGCGAGCTGCCCCGCCACTCCCCGTGCATGCCCACCGCGGGCCCCTCCGGACAGCCCCAGGACCTCGGCATCAGCCTGGCCGCCCTCCTGGACCCCTCCTGCCTCCGCCACACTCACTGTGGTGGTCTCGTCTCTGAGGGGTACTGCGCATGACCCAGTCATATCCTCGTGGGAGGTTATGTGTTGGCAATTGATTCTGCTCACTGACAACTCCTGGAGCTGTAGAAGTGTGCAGAGAGGGGCTCTGTGAACCCCGGTGACACGGCTCTGGACTAGAGCCGAACTCCATCAAGCAGCCCCAGACCTCAGGAGGGGAGCTCGGCCTTCCCCCCGAAGGCTGCCACGGGCGAGCCCCCAGCCCACGCTGGTGGGTGCTTGGGCACCGGGGGTGTCGAACAGCAGCAGGTGTCTGCCCTCTTGAGGACAGGGGGCGGGGGGAGAGTCCATCTTCCTGAACAGAAGTGTTGTGATCACGCACAATCAAGGGGCCGTGTGAGCCCAAATTTACCTGTGACGCTCCGTGTTGAGTGGAATGGGAAATAGCCCCCAAACGACAGTGTCTTTTGACTGCTCACAGGCTCACTTTTTCTCAGGGGCAGGAACCATGTCTTTCCCCAGCGTGCACCCCAGAGCCAGGCCGAGGGACCGATGGGCCGATGGGGCATGGCTCCTCTCCCTGACCTGCTTTATCTCAACAGAAGCAGGAGCAACACTGTCTTGGTCTTTTTTTCCTCATCATCAAAAGGAGCAAAAAAGCAGGGCCTCTAACAGACTCTGTTGCTGTCCTGACCACACGGGTGATGTACATAGACGGTTTCTCATTCTGCAGAAGATGAGGGCAATCTTCTGGCTGTTCACAGTGATGAGAGGCTTCTTCCTATACTTTGCTTTCGAAACTTAAAACCTGTCAGTTCAGGTAAATAAGCTCAGCTCTTCCAGGTGGTGATGTATGCAGGACACAGCCATCAGCAGGGAAACAGGTCGGCTTTGCTTCGAGACCTGTGCCACACGCTGTCCCCAAACATGTGGGCCCAGCAGCCACGCCCCTTGGCGGAGCCAGGCTCCCTCTCCACCGGGGCGGCACCGCCCCTGCCCTGCCCACCCTCCATCCCTCGCCTGTCCCCTCTGCCTCTGCTGCACGCCCCCCACTGCCTTGGTCCAAGTGCCTGGTGGACACTCACGTGGCTGCTTCCATCCCCATGTGCTGTACAGCCAAGTGTTTTGCTAAAACATGACTAACTGCATCTCCTCTGAAAGGGAAAATGCAAACATTGATTAGAAACGTACCACTTAGGAATAAACCACCACGGGAATGGGGTAAGAGGATTTTTCTGTTCTGCCCGTTTGCCTCGCTGGATGGCCAGGACGACTGAGGGAACCACCAGTTATTCCCCACACCGGGCAACACCACCCGCTTACCACCCACCGGCACGGCCGCCCACACCCAAATTCTAAATCAAGCAGAGTGACCGGCAGAGAGTCCCCTAGGGTAACAGAGATTCTGGAACAAAACCAGCCGCATTCACCCTTCCGCAAATACACATGATGTTTGCAGGGGCTGATGTGCATTAACTGCGCGCCTGTTCATCGAGTTCTGTGACACTTTGTCTAAAATTAGCAAAACAGATGCCCTTTAAATCATACCACCACGGTGGTGTCCCCCTCCATTAATGACAAGAGTCTGGGGCCCCTTCAGGAGCAAACGCAAATGTCACAGGATTTTTCAGAGCAGATAACACTGGAGGGACAACCGGAGGCTCCGCTCGGCTGGGATGCCACCCGCATTCGGCGATGCCCCACGGCCCGCCCAGGCGGGGCCACCCTGCAGACACAGCTGGTCTTGCTACAACATCAAGATTCCATATCACCTTTTAAAACTAGAACCCACAAAAATTTCCTTTGGAGGTAAAAATTCTTCCTGACATGTGAGTGCGTCTCCTACCTGTGTGGACACTGCAACAGTGGGACGTGGCTTCTCTTCAGGGCACCAAACACTCTCCAGGCAGCCCTGGCCTAGGTGCCTGGCCCTCTGGTATCTCTACCAGCAAACATCATGTCACAAACCTGTTTCTCGTGACCATTTTCCTGTATAGAACCAGGTACGTTCACAACATCAGAAAATCATTTAAAACAGAAGGAACGAATTTTTAAAAAACCACATAGGCATGTTACCCGATTTGCACATGCACAACAAGGAAGGCTCTGCTGCACAGCCGCGAAGTGGGCATGAAGGCATGGCGTGATCCAGCAAAGCCTGGCACCCATGCAGCTGTGGGCGGGACCCGCTGGAGCACAGTCTGCACAGGATTCCTTCCTCGGCGCGGCACTTAGCATACGACGTGGACACGGAAAATGACCAAGAAGCTAGACTTCAAATAATCAACCCATTTTCCCCAGAAATAAAGTAAATGAAAGGCCATTGTCACAATTTTAAAAGGTAAAAAGACTTCATTGTATTCACAGCACCCTTAACTTCTAAAAGCAAACCCAATTTCGAAAGTATTACTTCGAAAGATGAACAATGGTTAACGCATTTCTGCAACAAGCTGGTAACTGATTTAGTCCTAAATATGTTCAGTCATCTCTTGCACTGAGGGCTGAGGGCCATGAGCGGGTGCTGGGGGTGGGGGCCGCAGCCAGGCGGGATAAGGGCCCTCGGCACGGAGCCCACTCCTTCCCAGGCGGGAAAGCATTTCAAACGATCTGCTGCCTTCTTCCGCTGGGGCCACATCAAGCCACTCGGCTGAAGCAAGGACACTTCGACGCTTGGCAAGTGACACCTGTGTGCCCTACAGTGGAATATGATGTGGGACAAGCCCTGTGGGGTCCAGCGCCCCACAGAGCTCGAGCTGTCGGATTTCTGGAGCTTAGCACAACTTTGAGAGGAATCCTTCTTTAATGAAGAATTCTTGGCTTCCAAAATTACTGCTTTCAGCAAATAAGAATTAGTAGGGCAACAAGACATCCTACAGCTAAAATCCAGCAGCAAACAGAATAGATCAGACCAATAGTTTATCACACTAATAGGGTATTATCACTCTTTTTACACCTGTTAGACGGTCACTGGATAAAGAAACTTGAAGAGGATGCCTCAATTAATAACTGCCAAGTCTCTAAATCAACCAGAATATTTTGCTGCATTTCACCTTGGAAGAAAAAGATGTAAACTTTATTATAAATAGTTCATATATTTAGCAATACACAGGACCGGCCGAAACGCACGTTCTGCTGCGTCTGGGGTCAGCGCAGCCGGCCGTGTGTCTCACAAATGACTTGAAACACAAGGCCCTCATACTGCTGTGTGCCAAAGTACCGAAGCCCATCAAGCTAAGATTCTGTTATGTTCTTTATGAGGCAGAAAGATTGTACAATACATTTTATAGAAGTTTTCAGTAAGCTTAGAACAGAAATTTGAGGTTCAGGAAATGCAAACTTTGTACCTACCACATATTTTGTTCTTTAAGACAATGTTAGTTGAACTTTGCATTTTCCGGTCAATGACAAATGCCAATCCCACACCGCAGTCACTCACTGGATCTCGAATGTGGGGCAGGACAGCCGTGCTGCACAGCAGGGCTTAACCACATCCCTGTTTCTGCTCATCTCCCACCTGCACCAAATCGGCCCACGATGGACAGAGGCGCAGCCCACATGGGCTTCTCGCCTGCCACCAAGTGGAAACCACAAAGCAAAATGGCATCTGTTCTGCCACTGGGGGCTCCCTGCCCTGCTCTCCGGACGCCAGCCTTCATACATGAGATGCTGTGCTCACAGACCCTCCTGAAGCACAGCTACATGTCACAGCAGTGGTGAGGCCCAGTCATGCCCCCTGCTGACCCCCTTTAAATACCAGGGCACGGGCGCGACTGCGCGTCCTGGGGTGGCTCTGAGAGCTCACCTTTCCCTCTGCCAGGGCTGGGCACGCGCACATGTGTTGGCACAGCCTTACCTGCTACCTTCGAGACGTCCGCTGCTGTCACATTTTGGACATTGGTGCTCACTTTGAAGGTCACCGCTGGTCCCAGGACCCTGGAAGAGAACATTTAAAAAGAAGTTCAGAACCAGCTCCCTGAAAGCAACATGAAAAACACCAACATGTTTACAAAACACACGCGTCCCCAGCCCTGCGTACTCCATGGTGGCCTCTGCCTGGTGTCCGTTTCTCAGACACAAGGACTCTTTGATCCGACGTTCCACGAATTCTACTGACAGGCTTTGGTTTTCTAAACATACACGGCTGCGCTCTTGCAAAAAATTCAAATCAACCCAGACACCCAATATGACAAGCAGATACTGTTGCCGAGAAAGAAAAATTGTTATGGAAACAGAGTTCAGTATTTGGTTCCCAAGAGGGCCACTAGGAGTCCGGAGCAGGAGAGAGACGGGCGCTGCTCCAATTCTCCCGACAGGGGCCATGTAAAAACTCAGCAAAGTCATTAAGGACCATTTGGTGCAAAATAACTGGCACGCGGTTGCCAGACAGGAATTACCGAAAATTTTCAAAGCTTTTAAAATACTAGGTGGAACATGACTTTGAAAATTACACCCCTTTTTAACAATTTGGTTCACCTGAGGGGTGGGGAGGAAGGCTGAGGGGCCACAGTCCCCCTCTGTCCTGCCCTCAGGCCCCTGGCGCCCCCTCGGGACGGCCTTCCCCAGGGACCCCTCCCTCCTGCAGACGCGGGCTCCTGGCCCACAAAGGTACCACACAGACAGGAGCGGCCAGGGCAGCATGCAGGGAGGTGGTGCACTCTCCACGCCACACAGAGCAGGCGGCCCCACCCTGTTCAGACAGCACCCCACCAGGCGGAGTTCCTGGGGGCCCGCAGACCGGAGGGCTCTGAACGGCCCCTCAGGGGACCCAGTGCCTGTCTCCCAGCCCCGCATCACCGCCTGTCAAAGGGCCCACTGCCCCCTGGCCCTGCCCCCGTGCCACTGCCCCACCTCCTCACTGCGTGTCGTGGCTGTCTGTGGTAACATCACTGTAAGGGCAGTGGTGAGAGTGATGCAAAGAACAGCACACAGAAGTGAGAACCGGCTGCAGGACAAGGCTGAGCTCAGAAAGGTTCGACACCAGAACTGGCCCCAAAGCAGCAGAGGGGCAGCTGCTGGACAATGGCCACACCCACCGCCGGCCGCCCTGGGCTCGCCCCCTGGCCAGCACTCACGCACGCGGAGGCAGTGGCTGCTCCCCGGTCCCATGCCGTCGCAGGCTGTCGTTTCCTCTGGGCCCGAGGATCCCTGTGTGTCCAGCCACCACCCCCTGTGACGCTTTGTTATCTGCTCCTGGCCCATTTTTCAGGGGCATTTCCAGCGTACCCCCCAGGCCACCAGCCCCATGCAGCCCTCTGCAAATGGAAAACACTGCGTGTGCTGTGACCGTGCAGCCATCGTCCTGACACCACTGTCGAGGGTGTTGTACGCAGAGGCCACCACCACTTCCCACTCAGTGAGGGCTCCAGGAGCCACCGGTCCAGCTGGCTCATATTCCTGGTTTCTTTTTTGTGCGAGAAATGCCCAGAGTCACAAAGTTCGCTGTGGCCAAGGCCAGGGCTCCCTCCCCCACCCAGCTCCCCTAGAGCTGCCCCCACTCTGGGCCCCTCCCTGTGGCCGGCTCCAGGGCCCCTCGGGAGGGCTGTGGTACGGACTTTCATACCATGTGGACAATTGGGGATTGGGGAAGCCAGGTGAGAACCTCTGAGACATCCTGATCTCAGCAGCTCTTCAGCCCTGATTCAGGGGCAAAGAGAGTTCCCGGCCCTGGGCCGCCGGGGCTGCCGCTGCCGGCCAAGCTGCACCCTCAGAAAGGCCCTGGGCTGGCAGCTGGAGCTCAGCGACCGGGGGGTCGGCCGGTGCCCGCGGCCCCATAGGGACAGAGTGAGGGCTGTGCACGACCGGGGTGGGTTTGAGGGCGAGAGGGGTGTGCTGGCAGCCACCGCCTTCCTCCTGGAGCCACGCGGCCGTCGGTGGCCCTTACCATCTTCTTGGCTCCCTGGTTCTCCAAATATTTGCAGAAAACTGAATAAGTCTCGCATACACAACACTGGCATAGAAAGGGGAATTTCAATCGGGGAATAAAACACAAAACAGATACCTAAAACCTTGCAAGTCTCTGAAGAGCAAATATGATATCTAATATTGGAACTCACCATGAGGAGGAAAATCGTTTTTTGGAAAGTCACTTACTGATTAAAAAATGAGAGTTTGTCATGCAGAGCACAATATACCAACTACGGACCTAAGAACCAGGGCGGAGATGGGAAAAAAATCGTGGGGACCGCACACAGACGGACGCAGGTCACACAGAACGGCCGGTTCCCCAGGGGCACCGAGGACCCGATTCTGTTCTCTGACTTTCAGACTCAGACAGCGATTACTGGAAACACACGACACACTCTCATCATCCGTGGCCGCCCTGCTCCCAGCAAAGGATCAGTGCCCTCTTTATGCGCGCTTCTGCCTAAAGACACCTCACTCAGTGTGGGTCGCTGCTTCCCCGACACTGAACTCTCCCCTTACAGCACCCGAGCTGAGCTTGCTAACACACGTACCCCCTCAGGAAGGCACACCAAGCTTTCTTTCCCGTATGCTTGGGGCCACTTCAAATCACCTACCAAAAGCACAAACGTGGAAAATGTCGCAGGAGACAGACTGTGTTTACAGTGCGAACTGAAACAAGAAGGCGGGGGGTCGCCTTGCTCAGCCGCAGCCGGGAGAGCGCGTGTGGGGAAACTCGAATGTCTCACCATGCCGCGTGCGTCGAACGAGCACAGAAGTGCCCTGCAGACTGGCTTGCGGGCTTCAGGTAGACCTGCACACAGGGGCCTCTGTGCCAGGCATGTCCACATACGTCGGTGGCCTTGTTTTTGTCTCTTTTCTGATTTAACGTTGAGGAAAGAACAGGCCCTGAGGCCCAAGGGCTGGTGACTCGCCCGTGGACCTGGCCGTGCCCGCTGTGACTCCTGCACCTGTGTGGAGGGGGCGACAGCACGCGCCACAGAACAGTCTCTGGGTGACAGCGGTACAGGGTCTCCCCCTAAACAGAGGTTGCTGCCTCTGCTCACATCAGTGTGGTGGTCTGCCCCCCTCCGAGCTCCCCTGAGATCCCCCTAGGTCCTCACAGGGGTTCGTGGCGGCCCTGCAGTGAATACTGCTTTGTGCAGGAGACACAGTCTTCCATCTGGAGCGAGCAGCCGGTACAGGGGGGGAAGATGGGCTCAGCCCTTGCCTGACCCTGTGGTTTCGCATGCACCGCTGTGACCGGTCTACGAGGGGCCACCATGGGCAGGCCCCACGAAGGTCTCAGTGCCGGCACACCTCTGGAAGGTGCTTCTGCTCTGTGAAAACATGCCACCTGAGTCGCTGTTCCCATGCCACTGTCGGCTTCCTGACAGTCAGGCCCACCGCCTGTGAGACACAGAAGGATATCGAGAGGCGGGGCCTGTGCAGACGTCAGTCCTTCCCCTTCTAGCGAAAGGGAGTCTCCACAGACACAGCTCAGCCTGGGAAGCCTCAGGGGCATGCGAGTCTCAAAACATGCTTCCCCGTGGCCTTCTGTGGAGACTGCGTTAGGACGAACTACACGTCAACAGGAGCCGATTCCCAATCAGGCTGGAAACGGTATGAACAGAGTCATCCCTGAGATCTTGCAAAATTCAGTGATTTAAAAACTACCTTTAATCAATCTAAGCAAGCCTTACATGTGCATATAATGAGATTATGTCATTACCGCAACTCCAGCAGTTGTTATCTCTGTCTTAAATATGCCAAATTGGTCCTGAGTATTTAAAAATTCAGTGTTTCTACTTGACATTTACTGTAGTGATAATTGCTCATTCTCTGTTTCATAGTCACAGAACATGCTGATAAAGAATAGGTAGCTTCTAGCATTTTAACACTGATACATTGCTAGTTTTCCAGAATTTTCCAATTCTATCACTACGGCTTATGAAACAAACCAGAAGTGGGTCTAATAGATCTCCTGAATGGTCTTACCTTTAAATGAGGACTGCTTAGAAACCACCTTTTATTCCTACTTTTGTCATTGAAATAATTTTAAAATACATACAAGGTTCTGTCTTTCTAATATCAATATACTAACATGAATCTTCTTAATAATCATGTATGTCAAGGTCATCTACTGAATATTAATTTTCATTTTGTGAAACTCTAATCATAGGTATTTTTGGCATTGAGCTCAGCCTCTACTCAGACTATATTTCAGCTAAGAATGTGGAAGGCAAGCAATTCCCCGAAGAAAGCTTATTTTTCTAATATTTAATAGCATTTCCAGAATGCAAATCACTGTAAAATTCCAGTCAGTTGAGGGAATGTCTTCATTTGGGTAATCCGGGTGTTGGTCTATGTGACAGTAGGTCATACATAACACAGGATAATTTGCATCGGGTCAACCTTTCATAAGGTCTATGATAAATATAACATATGGCTACAGCTTTCTTCATAAACGCTGGCTAAAGAGCATTTAACTTTGTACTCAGTTTAAATAAAGACAAGCCTCAGAAACTAGATTCCCTTGACTTTGGGGGGATAGAAAAAGCTGGCCAAACTGGATTTGGCAGTAAAAGATAGTTTTAAAGTTAATCATGTAATAGTATGTTTTACAATTATATGCTTTACAACATAAAAGTAAATTCTGCTCTTTTCAACTGATGCACTTTCTGGAAAGTTGTTTAGAAAACTTTAAAAATCTTTTGATAGAATATTTAATTAAATGTTTTGTAATAGCATGCTGTGCTTTGGCTTGACAGGCTGGCCTGCATTCTGTTTGATACCTGGATTTGGTGTGAAACCCATAACATGGATGGATGGATGGATGGATGAGTGGATGGATGGATGGACGGATGGATGGCAGATGGAAAGATAGATGGATGGATGGTAGATGGGTGGATGGCAGAGAATGGAGAGATGGGTGGGTGGATGGGTGGGTGGACAGGGACACAGGCACACGCTCAGGGCCTCTGCACCAGAGCCTACTGATGACTCATTCATTCATTCACCACGAGCATCCTTATGTGCCCAACACTGTTCTAGGCCTGGAAGGCACGTCACTGAGTAATGCAGACCAGCTCCCTGCCCCCAAGGGGCCCGCCGACTCCCGCACAGGTGAAGATGTGCCTCTTCTGGACCAAGGGATCATTATAAGAAACCAGAGTTTCCTGGGGAGCCCAGACGCTGGACCACCCGGCTCCACACCATTCGCCACCACCTCCTTCATGCCGTCACAGTCTAGATGCAGGGACCAAGCAGGCTACTCTGGCCAGCACGAACCTACGAGCAGTGGCAGTGAGAGAAGCCGAACAGCGACGACGGTGGTAGGCGAGGGTGCAGCCTGCCGCGGCCCTCCGCTCCAGGCCCCTCGTGGGCTCCTCGCCCCTGGCAGCCTCAGCACTGGCCGTGTGATTCGCGGGGCCCCACACAAAATAGAAATGCGGCGTCCCTCACTGAAGAACTAAATATTAAGTCTCAGTACGGCGACCGCAGAGCGCTGCCCTGGGGTGGGGGGTCCCCTGAGAGTGGGTCCTACTTCAGCTCATGTCGTGTCCCGGCCATCCTCATCTTGCAGGTGAGGAAACTGAGGCTTAGGAAGGTAAGCGACTCAACGCTTCCAAGTTGTGACGTCCGTCCTCCGTGGGAAAGGGCGTTCGACCAGTGCCCTGAATGCCAGTGTCCCCAAGGAGGCAGAGACGTACTTACATGAGAAGGACCGTCTTCCAGGCAGGACTGCCACCCTTGAGCACACGTAGCCCTCCCTGCTGTTCATCTTTAGTCCAAGGGGGGGCCACGCTGATTCTGGCCCATCAGGACATTTCCTTAAAACCCTACATTTCAGGAAAACCTCATGGAGTTGGCTCTAGATGGCCGGTGGGACTTTGGGGATACTGAATGTGTACGTGGGGCCCAGGAAAACCTCCTGAACAGCATTGCCTTCCCTCCCTGCTCTCCTAAGCAGGCATCACAGAGAAAACCCTGAACCCAGGTGGGGCCACCTGTGGGCACCAGAGCCGGGGGCAGGGCGCGCGTGCAGTAGGCATACAGTCAGCTCCTACCAGGATTTCTTGAGGGTCTCTGGCTGTGAGCGGTGTCTGTTCACCACAAACAGAACCTCTGTCACTGTTAATGGGCACTGCCCTGCATGTATCCCAAATTATCCAGGACTTTGTCATCATTTAGTCTACAGAATAAGGCAGAGGGGTCACCCCAGTGAGTTAAGGGCCATTCTAACCTCTTTAACGTCTTTATAAGCCAGACAGACAAGGAGGCAAATGGTCACGATCCATCCCAGGAAGCTTCCAGAAGGCTCCACAATCCCACGGATTCTCTCACACACACGAGGAGGTGTGGGGAGGTAGGCGCGGGTGTGGGGCCTGCAGAGGAGGGACCCTTACAGACGTAGCTGGGTCCGCGCACCCCCAAACCCACGCTCAGGAGACCCTGATGAAAAGCGTCAGAGCTGTGACCTCCCATGGCTGCAGCTTCAGTGACTATCTTGAAACACAACACCACCGTATTTCATCAATTCACCAAATTACACAGATGGAGAACTAAACCGCTCTTGCATTGTGACAACACATAAGATCCATCACAGAATTAGGCTGTCCTCCAAAATGCCCTCAGCTGACCCCAGGCGGCTGATGTGGAGGCTCACAGCGGCTCCTGCAAGGAGTGTTGCCGCGGGCCCACCTCCAGCCCCTTCTTTTGTGTGCCGGCGCCGCAGCCCCGCCCACCTGGCTGAGTGCTGGGGAGAGCGGCCGGCATCAGTCAGCGCCCCCGAGGACAGCCAGGATTGGGTTATAAAACCATAACTGTGCCCGCCTGGTCTGGGGGTATAATTACATCAGCATGCTAATGCTGCTTTAATGGTCTCTAATGATGTAATAAGAAATAATGGGATTTACTTGACAGCTACATAACCATTAACAAAACATATTAAGCATAACTAGTACTTCCATAAAAATGCAGACAATCTCAGAGTGCGGGCTTGCGTGGTGGCCTCCTTCCTCTCCTGGAACAATGAACAGCCGCGGGCATGTGCTCTGAAACACGCAGCCAAGTGCTGGCCGGAAGCCCCTCCCTGAGACCCCTAGGGCACGTCAGCCTGCCCAGAGGTGCCCATCCTCTGCGTGCACCACCACTGTGCAGGAGCCCGGGGCGACGCACAGGGCACGTGTGTGCAGCTCGGGAGGGCAAAGAGCCATATGTGCACTCACACAAGCATTAAAGACCCGGGCCGCAGTACGGGTGACAAGTGGCCAGGACTGGGGGCTTCAGGAGTTGGCTGAAGGAGTTGGCTGAAGTTGGCTCCAGGAGGCCCAGCTGTGACTTGGCTTTGATGCGGGACACGATGGACAGCAGGGTGGTCTGAGGAGCCCCAGCCCGTTCCGGCCAGTTTCAGGTGGTGCTGCCAGGCTTGGTTCCTAGGATGGAGAAGGCCCCCAGCTCAGGGCTGGGAAGCGCTCCCCGCAGCCAGCTTCACTGCCCGCTGGCTCACGCGGGAGGACGGAGCCAGAGCAGGAGCCCCTGGAGGTCCAGGCAGGAGCTGGTGGGAGGGAGCCGGGTGGCCCCCCCATCCCAGTGGACACTCCTCCTTCCCAACAGCCGCTCCCGTTGCCCTGGTGGATGAAGGTCCTGACCCCATGCTGAGACTCTGCAGGCCAGTGACTCCGCTGAGCGTGGGAGGAGGGAGGGCTCAGGCGGGGCACGGCCACAGAAGAGCTGTGGTGACGAGCGTTTCTCAGTCCTTGGGTTGAGGGCAAAACATGTTCCTTGACCTAGTAAACCAGTATCTCTTCGCTGTAGGTGAAGAGAAACCTCACACCTTCCTTCTGGTACGATAAGACTTTAAAATCTCCCTGCCAAGCTGAGCCATGGGTTCAGGTGGGTCCTAGCCGGGGGTGATGGCGGAGCTGTGACATTCCCTGGGCTTCCGCTGCTGCTCCGGGAGCTCCTCCTGGTGGCACAGTCCTCACCTCCCAGGCTGAGGTCCACCGACCTTCTCACCATTCACTCCCTCGCCAGCTGCACGCACCCTGGCACCCCCAGGCCCGTCTCCCAGCCAAGTCAGTGTCTCCTCCCAATGGGTGCAGGGTCGAGAAATTCCCCTCACTGCTGGGTGCCATCACTCGCTGTCATGCAGGCGTTTAACACCATCCACGCAGTGCCATTCCAGTCTGGATGCTCTCAGCCCTGAGCTCAGGGCCTAGCATGAAGCGCAGAGACGGCCCATCACATGTGGAGGTGGGGAGGCAGCCCAGGCCAGGAGAGGCTGGTGTGGGTGCTCCTCCGAAGGGGGTTCAGCACCACCTGGCCGGCCTGGCTCCCTCTGCACTGCTCTTCAATGGCGCGTGACCTGGGACAAGGGGCCCACGGGCACTGGCCTCGGTCAGCGGGACTGGCTCCCCAAGAGGCAGCCAGGTGCCCTCCCTGGGCCTGTGGTCACAGCTGAGTTTCTGAGTCTGACAGCCAAGCCCCTTTTGGGGGTTGTACACAGGGGCAGGGCTGGCTGGCATGACCTCTGGCATGGAACGGAAGGCAGCAGGATAAACGATGATTCTAAAGGACCCTCAGCGTCCCAGGTGAGGAGTCCCTCCCACGGGGCTTGCGAGAGGTTCAAATGGACACACACACAAAGCCCTCTCGGGGGCGCTGCCCTTCTCACACCCACCGTGACTCAACTTCCCCAGGACTGAGCTCCAACCGGTGCGGGCTCACCACGCCCCCCACAGCCCCACGACTCCTGCCCCCTGCACTTCCTTCTTCCCACAGTGGGAGCCGTGCTCCCCCAGTGAAAGCGCTCAGGCGGCTTCCCGGACTCGGAGGAAAGCCACGTTCCTCACAGAGACGCCCAGGCCCCAAGCTGCCCCTCCTGTCCCTTGGGGACGCGCCGTCCCTCCTGTTCACAAGCAGCCTGGCCGCTGGCAGCGTCCTTGGTCCTACTGACCTCCGGCAGCCCACCCGCATTCCAGCCAGCGCCCGTTTCCACATGAAGTGAGGCTGCCTGACCCCATCCAGCCATTTAGTGACTGTTTCTGCTGGAATGCAGTTCCCAGAGAGCAGGGACCTAGCCCGTCTGCCCCTGCCGGGTCCTCGCAGGTGCTCAGAGCGTATCTGTTGACAGAATGTGTCTCTGGACCGTGGCGCTCTCCGGGGCAGAGCCAGTGGGAACCCTCGCAGCTGGAGAGGGCGGTGCGGATCTGGGGCAGCCTCAGGAGCTGCTGAAGCAAGCGCAGATCCCTACTTGGACCCGGCGCAGCCCCAACTTCTGGCTCCTTCTTACTCGAAATTAAAGGTGATGAACTTTAAAATAATGGCAACAGGAGAAAGAGCTTGGAAAGCTTCGCAGAGCTGCAAGATGCACAGGCGGTCATTGGAAGTCTTTCAGGACCGATGGCCTCATGGCCGGCAGAGACGAGGCAGGTGCCTAGCGTCGGCTCACTGGATGCCCGTGACATGCCTCCCATCCTGGACCCGCAAGAGCAGTGGGGACGCCAGGACCCCTGTAGCTGAGCAGCTCTGTCTCCTGGGACAACCCTGCACAGCAAGCACGGCCACACTGCTCTGGCGGCCCGTCCCCTGCTCACCTCCATCCTGCGCCTGGCACAGTGCTGGCCCTGTTCTGTGAGGATGCAGCCGGGCATGGACCAGAGCACAGCCCCCTTGTGATGTGACAGACACACGGGCCCCCTGCTCAGGAGCTGGGAGGCATGGCCTGTGACTTGAGGCTGGCATCTGTGGTGACAGGGCCGAGAATAAGCCTCGGAGCACACCTGTGCGGGACTCTGCCACACCACGCCCCCCGGACACAGCCTGGGGTACAGACACCACCAGGTGGGGTCCTGGGACAACAGAGACGGAGCTGTGTGCGTGTGCTCAGAGCACATGTGCTGGGGACCGCGCAGGCCTCCACGTCCCCTCTGCGCCCTCTCCTCCTCTGCCCCAACCACAGAGGGCCTGTGTCCACCTTCAGGACTGCAGCATCTGTGCTGCCCAGCAGGAGTCCAGCGGAGCCCACCAGGATGCACCCCAAGCCCTCACCCCTTCCCGAGGCCCTGGCTCCTGGACACCACCGTGGAGCGCCAAGCAAGGAGAGGCCCACCCTCCCGTGCGCCAGTGGCTACGTTGGTGTCACAGGCTGGGAGTGTTTCCCTTGTGTGGGAGCAGCTGCCGCCCAGAGCCCCCCACAGGCCCCGTCCTCCCCTTGGGGCCCATGTGTGAAGAAGCCCGACAGGGCTGGGTGCCCCGCTGGGCCACCTGTCTGTCCTGACGGTGGGAACAGGTCCACGGGGCCTGCCCCCTGCCCCTCAGGTTGGTCCGTTCTGTCCTGCCTCCCATGCGTGCCCCATGGCCAGCTCACCCCAGGTCCCGTCTCAGCCCACATCTGACCGCGATCGCCGTGGGGCTTGCTGCTGTGCTCCGGAGCCCAGGGTCCTTAGGCAGCCCTGTCTCCTCTCCCCCTGCTGGGCTCTCCTCACCTCACCTGCACACCAGGTGTGTGCACCCAGGTGTGGGAACTCCCAGCAGCTCCCTCGGCCACTCTTTGCTGTCCGGGACTTACTCATTTCAAATGTTTGAGTGTGTCCTACGCTCTGTGCCAGGCACGCACTCCCAGGATGCACCTCGCCTCTCTGTGGGACATCTGCGACGTGTCCTTCACCCCCCTCCTCTGGAAGTTCCCAGGCCACAGGCTGAGGTGCTTCCCACACGGGCCCCCACGCTGGCCACCTGTACGCCCATGCACACTTCCCAGTCAGAGGCAGGGCGTGTGGGACGTAGGGCCGTGCCGACTGCCCCGCCACGTCCAGGCGGGGCCACAGGAGCTGCTCCACAAACAGCGGTATTGTGCAGGAGGAGGGCCCAGGGGCGTCTGGGCTGCAGCGGATGTGCCCAGTGAGGCCTTATCTCTCACCCTGGTTGCTCAGGCCACATGTGCCGACCTGTCCGCATGCCTCGGGAGCTGACCTGCGTGCTCAGACTCTGATTGGGACGCCCAGTCTGCGCATGTCCACACACACCCATTAGAGCCTCCCTTTCCAGGTACTCATGCGGCACCAGCTCTCCACGGAAACGGCTCCCCCTTACTGGGTACTTGCCACGTGCCAGCCCCCAAAACCCAGTGTCACCGACTCTTTCTATGCCCCGTCCTCAGATGGCAAGAGGGCTGGCAGCACTCAGGCGCCCCACCTCCCACCCAGCGCCCCACACACGCAGGGGGGTTTGCACGCTGCAGGCACGTGTATGTGCTGACAGCTTCCACTGACACACCATCCCAAGGCTCTGACTCATCTGCAGGGGGCGCGGGGGAGGGAGAGGCGCGCGGGCCTGGAACCTTCTAGGGCCTCCTGGATGGATGGTCAGCGGGCTGAGAACCAGGACTTCTGTGGGCCCCAGTCTACCAGGAGATAATTCTTATAATTAACTCAGGTTTCAGCTGTGTTTAAATAACTTACCAAACCCCACTGGAGTCCTGTTTTCCTTTCTTTCCTGAGCAGTTTCTCTGACATAATTAACAGGGACCCCAGGCACCCCGCTCTTTCCCTGGCCCACCAGCTCATGAACAGAAATACCATGAATGAGAACAAGCCCCAGGCCCACAGCCGGCACTCACTGGATGTCTGCGAAGTCTCTCATCGGCACAGCGAGGAGACGGGCAATGTCCTCCACCAGCTCCTCGCCCTGTCCCGGGCTCAGGGGGCTGTGGGGAGAGAGGGGACAGGGTCACCAGGTGGGACTCGCTGACTCGAGCAGAACGTCCTGACCCCTGGCCCGCTCGCTGCACTCCCGTCACATGGCCACCGTGCGCCTGGGGCGGCGGGACCAGGTGCTCCTCCAGGGAGATGCGTCACCCGAATCTCCCAACAATAAGGCAAACAATGCGGTGCAAATGGAATTGCTGGGAAGAAATGGGCCCGTGAAGCAGCCATGGGCTCACTTCAGCCTTCGATAAAAATGTAAAAAGAGGGCGGGCGGGGAGGGAAGGGCCCAAAGACACGGGGAGGGAGACACAGATGTTGAGAATCACACTCCAGGGCAGGCACATACGTACAAAGGAAACACGTGTTTTTAAATGGATTCATTTCTAAAATGAGTTCCGTGCCCATGAGGGTAAAGAGCTGCTGGATCACAGTCCCTGGCAGGGCGCCAGAAAGGGGCACAGGGGTCCCGGGCTGCTGTGTGGCCTCGCACCCCCAGCAAGCCCAGCTGCACATACGGAGGTGCCCACGGGAACCGTGTGTAATTCGGTTGCTGTTACCAAGCCCAAATCCCAGCTCTCTGTTTTGTAAATCACATGCTGCCTGTGAGATCCCGTCAGCACCATCTCAGATCGCCATGCTGTTCAGGACACGCGGCCTGTGGCAGCACGGACATCCGTGCCCCTGTCCTAGCGTGGAAGTGGGCTCAAGTGGGCTGCTGACTGGCCACCGCCCCACAGCGAGCCTCGGGTGGGAGAAGGGCCCTCAGCACCGCGGAGGAGCCGGGCCGAGTGCGGCCCTGCCCAGTCTCCACCTCGCCTGTTACTCCGATGCCCCCTTGAGCCTGCGCCAGGTGAGAAACGAGCGGTCTGGCTGTGGCTGCAACCAAAGGGCCGCCCTCCCTTTACTGTCCCGCTTCCTGAGCAAGTGAGTGGCCCTCAGGGCCGCAGGCCTTCCTCCACCAAGGTCAGGCAGGCCCCCAGACCTCTCCAAACACAGCCTTCCAGACCTTTTTGCATCACGTATGGAATAAGGTGCACACACGCGGCATGGAGGTGTGCCCGTCCGCCCCTCCCCCTCCCTGCTAGAAAGCCCTAGACACGCTTCAGAGCTGGCAGCTTGCGCCCACCAGGAACGGGCAGCTGACTGGGGCAGGGCTCTGCCTGGCACCTCTGTGTCTTCACGGTCACTCACTGCCTGTCTGCCTGCAGCTGCAGGTCAGAGCTTGCTCTCCAGCAGCCAGCTGGGCGCCCCACGCACACCTGCCCCCAAATGCAGATGCATGTCTACGGGGTCCTTGAGCCCTGCCCGGGGCAGGCTGTGGCAGCACCAGCCGACTCAGCAACGGCCCCTGTGCTGAACAGGTGGGTCCGGACATCGTGGAGCTCGCTCATGACAGGCCAGCTCTGGGCATCTGTCAGGAAAGCAGCCCAGCCTCAGGAAGCCTGTGCCGGGCCGCGTGACCCCGACATGAGAAGGGGCTGGGCTCTCCTGAGCCGACAGCAGGCGGGCGCCTGGGGCCAGCGGAAGCTGAGTCTGGGGAAGTGGGCCGCCAGCAACAGCCACTACTGAGCAGTGAGAGGTCAGGAGTGACGCCCAGCTTGACGCTGAGCCCGCTGAAAGGCACGCTGGCCTCGGTCTGAACCCGTCTTTCTGTGGTTACTGGCAACATGTTCTGCCCACACACGTGCTTGCTCACGGTTGAGGACTCTGTCGGCACGAGTCGGGGAGTGTTGTCCCAGGAGCCGAGGGGCTGGAAACACCGGCTCCCTGGCATCCACCCTCCCACCCCTGTGCTCCAGGAACAGAATCGACTGCTGCAGTCCTGGCTCTGCAGGGAGGATGCGCACAGGAGACCCAGGTGGCCTAAAGAGGAGGCACCGATGGCCGAGCACTCCCCAGGTGTGCGTGCACCTGCAGGCACACTAAGAGACATGCAGGTGGGCTCCTGCATGAGACATGGAGCACGTGCATGCACACACACGTGCTGCCGGGCTCACTGAGGCCAGCACTGGCCCTAAAACCCTGAAAGCTGTGGCGATGACTTCCACCCACAGCTGGACCTGACCTGGGCTGCCTGCTGCCTGGTCTGACTGCACTCCCCTCCCAGGGAGACCTCAGCCCCCTCTGCACCCTCCGCCCCTTGTCTCAGCCCTGCTCCCACCAACCCGGGACCCTGCAGCCACAGGACCACCCTTCCTCCCCAAGCCCGTCATTGACGGGCCCACTGACCCTGACCTATGTGCCTGCAAGGCGCCTCCCTTTTTCTAAAACTCTCTCTGCATTTTGATTCAAAACCACCCAGCTCACCACCTATTTCTAAGCATGGAGGGGAAGGGTCTCCAAACACACCATGTGTTTGAACCCAATCTCCCTCCATAAGCTGCAAGCGCAGTGAAGGCATGAGCCGCCCCTGACCTTTCCTGTGTCTCCAAAGCCTCCTTCCCCTGCTACACATCAACCGGCCTCCCAACCGAGACGTCTGGATTCCCAAGGGGGACAGGAGATGTGGGGCCCAGGGGTGCTATCATGAACCCCAGTCCCTCAGGACTGCCTCAGGGCCCCGCATTCCCTCACCCCACATACAGAGAGCTAACATCCTTATCACAAGAGTACCTAAAACAGCCTTGGAGATAACGATGAAGCCCCCAGCCCAGATATCTTCATGGACTGGCCTGCCTCACAAGCAAGACAATCCACCACCTGTGGATAAAGTGAAGGTTTCTGCGGCCGGGATTCTCACCTGGCCCTTGTCGGCCAGCTCACTACACGCGTGTGGGCAGTGTGTTATTGTTGAATCTATATGAAGAGCTCTGCCCAGTGCTCTGGGCGACATGGTGGCACGGCTGCAAGGCTGCAGGAGAGCAGAGCGGAGGCTGGGGTGGTGGTAGCACCAAGGACAGAGGCCCAGGGGACGGCTGTGCGGGCAGAGAGGCCCAGAGGCAGAGACCGGCTTGCTGCCTGCAGACTCGCTCTGAGTGGATGGGATTCTAGTGACTGACCTGCCACCATGGGAATAAAGTTAGGTATAACCCTTTCACCCCAAGAACAGTCTACTGTCCTTTCTTTGGTCACACTGACTCCACAGTGACCTTGCCTGGGGCTGGAACCCACTGGCAGGACAGCACCCACCCCACAAGCTGCAGGACCAGCACAGTCAGCTGCTTATCCTGCCAGGCCACAGCATAGGGGTCACAGCCCAGGCAGGGAGGGCAAGGCCACGGCAGTGGCCCCAGGCCGCAGCCAGCCCCATGGGAGGGCGCTAACTGCCCTCAAAATGAGCACACGGTCAGTTCCACTCTGTCTCTAAACTACATGGCCATCACCTGTCATTTCATGGTCTGACTGTCGTCAGAACACAGTGGGAGCGAATCTCAGGAATCAATGGGTGGGACGGCACGTGCAATGTCACGCATCTGCTTGTGACAGCTGTCACCCTGATTACCGGGACGCCCAGGCTGCCGCAGGGAGATGGATGTGAGCACTCCTGGCGGCCCAGGTCAGACCAGGGGGTGGCCGGAGGGGCCGCACTACCTGGTGGCAGGAAAGATTTTCAGAAGCTAGACGGGTCCCTTCTCTGACGCATTTCCTCTTGAGGCACGGCAGCAGGCCAGCACCCCTGCTCAGTCTGAAGGACGCCCCAGGGGTCTGCTCAGTAACCAGATGGGACCTACTGACATGCTCATGCCACCCCCTGGGTGGGGGCTCACAGGGGAAGAGCAGCACCCTGATTCCACGAGAGCCTCACAACGCCACGTGCAGCCCTGTGGGTGTCCACGGGGCTCTAGATCATCGCGGGAATGAAAGACTTCAGAACATGAGAAAACTGACTCTGCTGGGTGTGGAAGGAGCCGTGGCGTGTGCCCTGCAAGGCGACTGGAAGGCCGTGAGGGCAGCGGCCCTGCAAGTTCGCCCCCTCGCGCCACCCTGCTCGGCCTCCATGCAGGTCCCCTCACCTAGTGCTCGTGACAGACCTGCAGTAGGTACTTGACGGACCCCATTAAAGGAGTAGAAGCTGAGAGCAGAGAGACGAAACTCACTGCCCAAGGTCATGCTAGCAGAAGATTTCCAGAAGAAACACTCACCCTGATTGCTACTACAGGGTGAGTGTCGTGATGGAGGACTCCAGAAACATGGGGCGAGCCCGGGTGGTGCCCTACCTGCATCTCACCCTGGCTCACTGTCTCGGCAGCACCCCATCTGCTTCTCACGAGCCACAGGAAACCAGGCTGGGAACCGGGCCCAGCCATGGGGCTGGACACCTTGCCAACCAGACGTTCACGTCTGGGTTCTGCGTTCAGGAGCTGACCGTTGGCGCTTCTGCGGCTTCACATCCTCATTTTGGACATTTACCTATTTGTTTGAAAATTCACCACGCGACTGATTACAAAATGAAATCAGTCAACTTTGATACACTGTTTTGATGAAATGATATTCGAAACCAGGGGATAAAAGAAGGTTTTCATGGATTCACCAATCATTCTAGTTATCCCTAGCCATCACTACAACAAATAATGATGTTTATTCTACTTAATCTTTTAAGTTAGTTAACTTTTTGCTAACACAATACTTTTCCCCAATGCAGACAAAGGCGAATGATGGAGGCTGGGGGACCCAAGAAGATCCAAAATCCCAGCTTTGGTCAGCACCACACTTTTCCCTGCAGGAATCCCATAAAGTCCAACATTTTCAGAGTGTGAGGGAATGAGCCCAGGACGAGGTGAGCCACCAAGCTGAACGCTGACTGCTGAGCAGCCCTGGTGTTCCAGGGCACCTGTAGACTCACCTCAAGGTGCTCACGATCCTTAACTACTCTTATTAGTAAAGTAATCAGTTTATTGGTTAAAAACCACCAACTCTTCACAGGTAAAAAACAAATCAGCAGGTGAAAAACTGTTGAATTCAAACAGCTTATTGTTTCTAACATGAAGATAAGATCATATTCTCACTGTAAGCATGTTCATCTCTCCAAATTTTTTGAAAAAAATAAAACATTTGCCAACTGCTAAGACAAATCTAAGCACACAATGTCTTAGTGTTACCTTATAAAAGTATACTGACATCAAAAAGATAAAATGGGGAGGTAGTATAAAAATGTAGGGCTTCAGTGTGCATTCTAGGTTGCTGTCAGCTAAAAACAGACTGTTACAAACACAGGATGCTTCAGGAAGCCTGATGGTGACCACAGGGCGAAAGCCTACAATGGATACACAAAAGAATAAAGAGAAAGGGATCAAAGCCAACCACCGTCACACAGCCAAGTCTCCAAGGAAGAGAAAGAAGGGAACAAAGGAATTACAAAACAACCAAAATGCAAGTAACCAAGGGGCAATATTAAGTCCATATCTATCAGTAATTACTTTAAATGTGAATGGACTAAATTCTCCAATCAAAAGACAGAGTGCGTGAATGGATTTAAAAAAAACAATATCCAACCAGATGTCACCTACAAGAGACGCACTTCAGCGTTAAGGATACACACAGACCGAAAGCGAAGGGATGGAAAAAGGTATTTCATGCAAATGGGAAGCAAAAGAGAGTGGGGGCAGCTCCACGGACGCCCACGTCACCGACTTTAAGCCAAAGATGGTAAGAGACAAAGTATCACATAATGATAAAGGGGTCAATTTATCAAGAGGATACGTTCGTAAATATACACCCAACATAGGAACATCTAATATATAAAGCAAATACGACCAGATCCGAAGGGAGAAATGGATAGCAATACAGTAAGAGAAGGGGACCTCAGTACCCTCTTTCAATGATGGACAGATCGTCCAGCCAGAAAACCAGCAAGGAAGCAGTGGGTGCGAACTGCACGGCGCACCAGACAGCGGAACAGACACGGCAGGGCGGGCCAGCCGTCGGCACAAGAGCGCACTTATGTCACACACGACACGTTCTCCAGGGAAGACCACGTGACAGGCCACAAGCAAGTTTAATAAGCTTAAGAAGATCAAAATCATATCAAACATCTCTAACCACAATGGTATGAAACTAGAAACTCATCTTAAGAAGAAAACTGAAAAATTCACAAATATGTGGAGACCGTATAAGTTTGCTCCTGAACAACCAGTGGGTCAAAGAAGAAATCAAAGGCAAAATCATCTTGAGACAAACAAAAAGAAAAATGTGTGTCCACCAGTGATGAGTGAATGAAGAACCTGTGGCGGGGATATAGACTGGAACACTCATCAGCCTTAAGACAAGAAATCTGGTCGTTTATCACAACATGGGTGAGCCCGAAGCACATCACGCTGAGCGAAACAAGCCAGTCACGGAAGAACAGATGCCACGTGGTCTCACCCATACACGGAATCTAAACAAGAGCCTGACTTGTAGAAACAGAGCAGAGTGCCGGTGGCCAGGGGCTGGGCAGTGGGGAGCAGAGAAAGGAAACAGGCACAAACACCCAGTTAAAAGGTGAACAGGGCCTGGGGACCTAATGCACAGTGCGGTGCTGACGGTGGGCACCACTGTATTGCACAACTGAAGTTTGCTGAGAGAGTACAATTTAGATGTTCTCACCACACACAAAAAAGAGGACCACAGCATAATGATTAGCATGTATAATGGGGTGGGGGGCATGGAGAGGACTGTACAACACAAAGAAGACAGGTAGTGATTCTACAGCATCTTTCTACGCTGATGGACAGTGACTGTAATGGGGTATCTGGGGGGCACTTGGTGATGGGGGGAGTCTAGTAAACATAATGTTCCTCATGTAATTGTAGATTAATGATACCAAAAAAAAAAATTATCAAAAAAAAAAAGAGGACCACAGGAGGTGACAGATGCACCGACCAACTGGCCGTGGCCGCCCTCCCACAGCGGCGCTGGGATCAGATCACACACGGTGTGCTCCAAGTATCTCGGTGTGTCAACGACACCTCATCAGAACTGGAGAAAAAAGTGTGTTCAGCAGGCCAGGGAAGTTGCTTCCAAAGGGGGCCACCGCCCCGTGTTGACTTGGGAGAAGTTTGGGTTGTAGCAGAATGAAGCAGGCGTCACGTCGGGTGGAGCCACAGGGGGGACCCAGGTCTTGCAGGCATCTGCAAGCAGGCCTGCGGTGGGCAGCCATGCCCAGGCTGCACCCTAGACCCACCCTTCACCTGCCCTAGGCTCTGGGGAGGCCCTTCCTGGGGCTGGCAGGCAGCGGGTCACCGACACCAGGGCTCCGTTCCTGCCATGTGGGGCTCACACTGGCAGCCGGCAGGGAGGCGCCAATGCTGAGCATCAGGAGAGCAGGGCTGTGAGGAGTCATCAAGAACGTGGGCTGCGTGGCTGGGGCAGGGGCTTGATCTGAGGGCATGGCATCCACTGGCGGGTCCAGTGGTGGCGTCACAGAGTGGTTCTGTCCTCGCAGCCCAGGGGGCCTGCAAACCTCTCTGACAGCGGAGGGGGAGGCCAGCTCTCCTGACACAATCAGTCTCCCACTGCAGTCACACCCACACCCAGTGTGGGGTTTCCCTGTCCATACCTGGCCCACAGGAAGACGCCCCAGCCGGCTCCCGCACTGCCCCTTCGGTCACTGCATACCTGGTCTCAGAGTGCCGGCCACTCACCACATGTGCTGGGCCCGGTCCCACTCCGCCCACTAGCCTCAAAACACGCAGGGTCCTGGTGCGGGGAGTTCTGCGGGCATTGCCCTGTGGGCATGCATGTGAAGCCTGAGGCCTTTACCCCTTCTCTGACATGACTCTCAGCTGATGACCGGTCAGGCCATTACCCCAAATCCACACAGGTTCTGCAGCAGGAAAGGGGGTGCAGACAGCCTAGCAGGCCCAGCAAAGCCCACTGGGGAAGCAGAGGGAATCTAGTGAGGCTGCCAGCTTGGCTTTAAGTCCAGGCCAGTTCACAGCACAGCAGCCCCTTCACGGGTCAGCCACGCAGCGTGGAGAGCGAGGGGGCACGGAGTGGAGGGGACCAGGGGCAGCTGCACACCTCTGGGCCTGCCTGCCCCGCCCCCTGCAGACCCCCATTACTCCTCTCACTGGGGCAGAGGGTCTGGAAAAGCAGGCCCGAGCACACCGCTCGCTTCGGTAACACCCTCCGGTGGTGCCCGTGTCTGTGGTTAAGGATCCACTTCCTGTGGAACCTCGCCAGCCCTCCCACCCCATTTAGGGCCCCCAGCCTCCCCGCGTTTTCAGCTCCTCAGATGCGCAGCGCCGGCTGGTGCAGGGCCTTTCGCACGGTGCCTCTGGCCCGCAGCTTCCCCGCCCGTCCGCGGGGCTCCGGTGCCGGCTGTACAGGCCCCTCCCGCGCCCGGAGCTGATGCCTGTCGGGCCAGAATCCGCGCTGGAGCTCGGTCATCACGACCAGCTCCTCCAGTAAAACACTTCCCAAAGTCACCATCCTAAGTAAGCCACACCCCACAGCCACGCCACCTGAGGGGCTGCTTCCCCCTCTCCCTTTCCCTCTGACTTTTACTCATTTCCAGCTTGCTTCTATTTTTGACAGCCTAGCAAATCTCTTCTTTTCATATTTTTCTCCTTCTTTGTTACTCCCTCCTATGTAGGAGTGAAATTTAAACAGCTTAACTCAGACTTAAGGCCAGGCCCATTTATAGCACTGATGACACGTGTCAAAAAATCAATTGCAGTGCTTAACCTATGCAGGTCCCCAGGCTACTCTACTCGGAATTTGACAGCATCACCGAAGAAGAATAAAGCATCCCAGCAATTATGGGAATCCAGCACCAACCAGGCTGCACCGACAGAGCTCTGGATACAGGCACCAATGACCTAGGTGTGCAGACATGGGTAAGGATGTAGGAGTAGACAGAGGTGTAGACAAACAGATGTAGCCATGGATGTAGGTGTATAGGTGTCAGTGTAGGTGTAGATACAGATATACAGGTGTAGGTGTAGTACAGGGGCAGACATACAGACGAGGATATGGATAGGACATAGAAGACACAGGTGAGGTAGGCAGGCAGACACAGGTGTAGCCATCAGATGTCAGTGTGGCTACAAGAGGAAAGCATCCCAGGGTTGGCAGCACCTTCTACGAGCCTCCTGCCCCTCAAGCACCAGCCCAGGAGTCAGCCTCTAAGCCCACACATGGGGCAGGGAGTGCAGAAGACCCAGGTTCCAGGCGTGGTTGGGGTGGGCGGCACTGCTCCGATGCTTCCGTCTCCTCCACGTGCCCCACAACTGACCTCACCCCGTAACACAGTGGAGGGCACTGGATGTGGGGAGGGGGTTTGCCACAATCAGAGACCACACAGGACCCCCTTCTGGCCTGGCATCATCTCTTCCAGCATCTCCTGGGCAGCTAGACACGGCCAAGGTGACCTGGAAGCCACTGGGCCAAGGACACTGCTCGTAACGCCTCCCACACCTGCCCCTTCACGGGCTTTCCTCGCTGTGTCTACTGCCACAGTTCATGGTCAGCCGAGCCTGACTCCCCCAGACCCCCACACGTCACACCTCCTCCAGGAACGAGATGGAAGCGAGCCTGTAGGTTTGGAACCAGCGAAGACCAAACAGCCTGCCACCACGTGTGGGCCTCACTGGATCCTGAGTCAAAACGCAAATGAACTCAGAGTTCTGACACTGAGGTGAAAACTGGAAATTTGAATGCAGGCTAGGTATTTGATGATACTGATCATTATTACCTTCAGTGTGATATGGCATTAGGATATCACAGGTTAAAAAGAAAGAATCCTAGTATTTTAGAAATATTTCAAGGAATATTTATAAGGCAATATATAGTTTGTTTCAAGTGATATGAGAGGTGTAGCCCGGGGGGTCACGGAGGGCAAGGCCGGGCCTGGGTCATTCTCGTCTTTCTATGTTCAAAATTCTGCATAAGAAAAAGCAAGAAACAAATCCCTCCGCTGCTCTGAGGGGCCAGGGAGGCCTGCTGGGTGGGGCGGCGCCCCTGCAGCTGCCGTGCTGCCAGGACAGTCCAGGCCGGGCGCCCCCTGAGGGCAGCCTGAGGCAGGCAGGCACGCTGCCCGTGAACACGTTTCTGAGTGGGCCTCTATTAGAGGCAGGAGCCGTCACACTACTTCCAAAGAATCAGCTTTCTGACTGGATTTCCACACAGACTGGTTCTCATGGTGCCCTGGGAAGAGCTTTTCCATGAACGCCGTCCATGTGTCTGGAATTTCCCAAAAGTCCGCCTCCTAGGTGGTAGGTACGTGCTGGTTCTCGGACCAGCTGGTGAGCCGATGCTCCGGCTCCTCCAGAAGACCGCCTACACCCACGGGTTCCTCAGGCACCCAGAGGGTCTGCGAGGTGCTGGGAGGCAGAGGACACGTGGAGCAGCCCCTCCCCATGGGAGGCATGCAGTCTGCACGGAGGCGGTGGCACGCAACCGCATAAAGGTGACGCCCTGTAGTGCCAGTGATTCCGGGCAACCGAGGGAGGGGCAGGTTGCACTTGATGACTGGCGTGACTGGGGCTGGGGGTCTGGAAGGCTGCATGGAAGAGGCGGGCTCTGAGCCAACCTCGGAAGAATGAGGAGTGACAGGGGCAGTGTGTGCCAGTGGAGGAGCATCCCAGGGTGGGAGGGCAAGTGCAGGGCCGCCTGCACGGTGCATACTCCAGGGGCAGGAGGGAGGCAGCTGGCAGAGCGTCCAGGCAGAGGGCAGGGAGGGAGGGGATGAGCCTGCAGAGGCCTCGCGGCCTGGGATCAGGTCAGGGACCTGGGTCTCCACGTTTTGAGCAAAGTCAAGACAACGTCTTGAAAGGGGAGGGCAACACGGTCTGACTCAGGGTCTGAACGTGCACAACTGATTGAGGGAAGATGAGGGGCCACAGGGAGACCGGGGGAGGCCCCCACAGTGCCCTGGTCAGGGTGGGCGGACGGCCCGGAGCAGGACGGGGGGCAGTGGAGAGGCATGGCAGGAGAAGGGGTCCTCATGGCTGGACACAGATGGCCAGAGGGACGGCGGATGCATATGCTGCCCCAGCCTGGCGGGCCCCAAGGACAACACTGGCACTGGGGCCCTGCGGATGTGGCCGAGACCCAGTGAGCCGAGCGCCAGGCATGGAGACAGTCCCGGAGGCATCGGCACGGAAGGCTGGGGGTGTTTCTGGAGCACGAGGACCCTGAGAGCACGCGGTGACGGCACAGGACACAGGCTGTGCAAGTCGGGCGGCCCTGAGGCCCTTGGTGATGAGGGAAGGCGCCAGGGGGCTGGGCAGGAGCCAGGGTCGGAGCTGCTGGGATTATTCCGGTGGGGAGCTGGGTCCCAAGTGAGGTGCCCCAGGAGCTGCTCCTCACCGTCTGGCACTGATTCCATCCACGGGCCTGGGGACCCGCGCGGCCGCCACTCACACCCCGGCAAGGAGGCGGCGGCTGCAGATTCCTGTCCTGTCCCGCATTTGCCTCACCTGAGTCTCGGAACAGCCCAGAAGGCACCCCGAGGTGCGTCCGACTACCCTGGGGAGAAGCTGTGCGGTGAGCACCTTACCCACCCTCCTTCTCGGGAAGCTTGACCGGGTGCCCCCAGCGGCCCTCAGTGGGCACTGCCTGAACGGCCAGGTGAGGCCCCGCGTCTGGAGAGGCCCACGGGAGACAGACGAGCCGGGCCGGGCCACACCTGGGGCCCAGAGACGACCGACTGTTCACGGTTGGTTCCACTGACGTTCCCCAGAACCATCCACTCAGCAGTCAAGAATTTTAGATTTGGGAACATTTTTTGTTTTTCCTATGTTTTTTAATGTTTGAGCGACTTGAATAATTTTGCTCATCAGAGCTATATCACCCCCGTCAAATAATCTTCAGTGATAGTAAACCCATTACATTTAAGACACATAAGCAAAGAGATAAATGCTGACAGCAGGGAACTTATCACATCTAGGAAAAATCCTGGGTAGAGCCGATGGCTGTATTTTCTGAACAAAAAGCTGGAAGGCATCATGTGAGGCAAGGTTGGATAACAGGTGAGAACCTAAAGCCTGCAGGGCCCAGGTACCCAGGCCCCACCCAGGGTGTTCCTAGGATCTCTCTCCCCCACCCAGGAAGGAGGGCTCCTCCGCGGGTGACCACTCCCTCCAGGCCTGCCGGCTCCCCGGCACTCTGGGAGGGTCCAGACACAGAGGTCTGAGGGGCTAGGCTGGCAGCGGGGTCTCTGGGCCCTGCCGCACCTCGGGCCCCTCCTGTTCACCCAGGAGGGATGGGAAGTCACTGCGGAATGTGCAGGGTCTTGAGAATTCAGGCTGAATGATGGGTGGGGCAGTGTCCTCCCTGAGGGCTCTGGGAACAACCTGGTCCGGCCTCCAGATGGTCCAGAAGGAAGCCTGAGGAAGCAGGCAGGCTGTTTCGGGAGAGACCACATCTTACTTGCGCACAAGCCCTCGGGCTGGCACACACCGCTTGGCAAGAGGACAGCCTGGCTTCTGAACTCCACTGCAGGCCGGTGGGCAAGGGGCAGAGCCTGTCTGTGCCGGGGCATTGCTGCGGCCGGGCGTTGCCACGGCCAGACGCCGACTGCAGCCTGTGGGATGTCCTGCTGTGTGGGCGGCCACGTGCTAACTGGGGGTGGCACTTGTGGTTTCACTCACTGGCTTGTTCAGCCAGAAAGTTTGTGGTAAGAAAACTTTAAAGGAGGAAAATGCACGACCAGCCTGTCTTTGCCCAGAGAGACCACGGGCATCAGAGGGCACTGGGAAGGGCTTGCCGCGGGTGTGCTCCCCTTGCGCTCCACTCCGCAGGACTCCCACTGCAGCGGGCCTTGTTCCGCTCCAGAGGCGGGCCGAGGGCTCAGGGCACAGCCACCAGCTGAAGCCACTTGGGAGCACGACCTCGGGCCCAGCCGCTGTCCCTCCCACTCGCCAAGGTCTCCCCAGCAGCCCCCGGGCACTCTGGAGACAGGAGGCCAAGTCAGGGACATACGGGCATGCCCACGTCCACAGCCGTGGGGACCACCATGGACAACCGGCTCTGCAGGCTGCCTCTGTCTGTTGGGGTCACGAGGACCAGAGAGACTGAGGCCCCTCCAAAGGCAGAGCCTCCTCTGCGGCCCTGAGAGGCTGCCAGGCCCTTCAGGTCTGCACCCAAGTCTTGTCCACCAGCTCCCACAGCCGTGGGGCAGCCCTGTCCTCGGGGGCCAGGAGGGTGTTGTCCCATGGGACTGCCTATGTCCACCACCCACTGATGACTCGCCGCCTGGGCTTCTCGGCCACGTGCTGATGACCACGGCTTACCTCTCCAATGCCAATCTCGCAGGCGGAATTCTTCTGCAGGAATGCAGCCCAAACATGAGATCTTTGTTGGGAGGCATACAGATGCAGCCATGTCCCTCAGGCCCTGATTCAGCAGCTGTTGGGCAGTGTCTTCTCTGCTGAGGTGATGAGCCCCTAGGCTTCAAGTTCACCTTCTATTCTATGATCTCTTCCTATCAACTTCACTTGAAATAATTTTTAAATTGTCCTTGGAGAACAAGGATGGCTTCCCTGCCCTTCATCCAGTTTTGAATAATCCATCTAATTTGTAAAGAGGATGAAAATGTAAATGGCAAAGGATTCAAGTGTCCCCTGTCCATCAGGAAGCATCAGAAGAGAACGGCGCCAGGCAAAGCCTGGCCTTATTACTCCACGCTAAACGTTGATGGGGAGATAGCCCTGAGCTGAGTGTCACATTCCTTCTCCTTTTTATGGGACAGCCAAACATACAAAAGCCCTTTTCTTTAAAGAATGGCATCAGATTCTTGTCAAGTAATAGTTGATCTATTAAGGCTCAAGCTAATAGCTGGTGAAATCTTGCCGCACAGAATCTCACATTGCCAATTAATCTGACGTAAAGGCAGCTACCGCACACTGTAGAAGGGAGGGAGGCATGATCTCCTAGAACATTAAGCCTTGTGACAATCAGCAAGAATTATTGACATAAAGCTGCATTATCTGCAGAGTATCTTTCATCCAATCGAGGCAGAAAGAGAAAATGAAGGGAAACCAGCCAAGATGAGGAGATGATTTCCTTCTCCAGCCCGTGAGTGTAGCAGGTAAATGGTCAAGTCCCAGAGGTATGGCCCGGGAGGCTCGACAGGAAATGAACTTCACACGCAAGAAAGTGCCCGGCGAGGGTGAGAGCAGGAGGTGTGTCCCGTGCCGTGGCCTCCCTCACCGCAGTGCCGCCCGCTCACTGCGAAGCAGATGGGCCGTCCTGCACTGGCAGTTCCCAGACACACGCTCACACATACACACAACATGCATGTACATGCTCACACATGCATACACACCCATATACACACAACACACAAGATGGCACAGTAGCGTCCCCAAGGGAAGGGCCCCCAGCACAGGGCACTTGGCAGCCGAGTGGCAGGTCGCTGTGACGGTCTGAGTCAGGAATCCGGTGGGTGCCTCACGCCTGCTTTAGCCATGCGGAGCTGCTAGGCCCCAGCAGGACCGCTGGTCAAGCCCCACCTGTGTGTCTCTGTAAGCCGTGACCCTAAACACGGGCACCCACCCTGCGTTCCAACCCTAAGGCCAGGAGCGGACGTCAAGGCGGACCACGGGTCACACTGCCTGGGTGAGGAGGTCAGGAATGGGCAGCACGTCTCCATGCAAAGTCCTTAGCCACGTGCGAGCCTGCCGCGCCGGCTGCTGAGGACTCTCTAACGTCACAGGGGCCTTCCGCAGCCAGAGGCTTCCATTTGCTGCCTTTGATACGCGGCCTGCGGTTTGAGTTCAAGAGGCCTCCCGCCCAGTTGTGGTAGGAAGCTGCTTCTAGTGGACGAAACCACTGTCAGCAGCCAGCAGCCTGGCAGACTGACCTTGTTGGGAGACGTGAGCATGGGGAGAGAGCCCAGAATCAGCAGCAGAGGCGGGTCAGGCTTTGACGGGGCCCCTTCCGCACTGTGAACAATCACTGAAAGATGATCAGCATCCGAATTGCAAAGAAACACCTGAACAAAGCACACTAAATGCAAAAGCAGAGTCACAGATGTGTGTGTACACACCTGCATGCACACATGCGTGTGCATGTGGCCAGCTGGACATGGTCTTCCCTTTGAAACACGGCGTCTATTACTTGAGGGACACACAACACTGTCACAAAGCACAGCTGTCAGGTTCACAGGTGAGGATGACCACCTGTCCTCCGCTGGGCCTGACACGGGCCCGTCACACTCACCACCAAGCGGGGGCGAGGGAGGGGCTCTGCTGCTGAGGAACCCTTCCCTCTGGGGGAGGCTCCTACCCCAGCACTCAGGCTGCTCTGGTGTGAGATAAAGCCTGGAGCCTTACCAGGTGCAGAGCAGCTCCCTGTCGGCCCCCAGCCCCACCCACCCCTGGGGAGCCCACCGCGGCTGCCCAGCCCCACCAAGGATGGAGCCGCTCCGACACACCATGCTCTGAGCGGCAGAGAGGCCAGCCTGCAGGCGACGCGGCCAGGACTGAACAGCGGGGTGGGCGAAGTTCGGGGCTTGTTTGGTGGAGAACTGCCCTCAAACTCGAGTGTCCAGCTCGGGACCCTGCCCCAGAGAGCTGGCTCCTGGTGGCCCCACACACCTGGATGCCAGGGGTGCCTGCCTCTGAGTGTCCAGGTGGAGGTGAGCACAGGAGAGCAGGGCCCCTCGGGGAGCACCAGGGACAGGGACGAGACTACTCACTCGGTCTCCGTCACGATGTAGCCGTGCTCCTCCTCCTCCTCGGAAGACTTGAGTGCCAGCTGCTGGCCTTCCCCAGGGTGCCCCTGGGCACCCGCCCCGAGGTCCCGGGGCTCCTGCGAGGGCCCTGGACCCCAGGGGTGAAGCTCCGTGGGCCCATCCGCCCCGAGTTCCAAATGCTCTCGGGAGTAGGTCTGGCTCTTCACGTTTTCCACGCCAGCATTCTCCTCCTCTGAGGTCCGGGGTGCCTCTGATTTCCTGATCTCTGTTTTAAAGGACTCTGCAAGATGGGGTGCTCCAGGCAAGAATCGAGTCCCAGGATCCTGCAGGAGGTCCCCAGGCTTGAAGCTCAAATGACGGACCTAGCAGAGGGGAAACTCCTATGAGAGGGTGTCCAGAAGAAAGACCGTCAGCTTACCCAGTGGGAGGGCCACCGAGCCAGCATCCCTGTATGGGAAATGCACAGGTGACCTGTATTTAGAAGTGTGTCTAGACGAGAAATCTTCAAGCAAATGCACGATGGGGTTTATAGTCAGAGTCACTTCATGGCATGTTCTGTGTGTCTGTCACAAACGGCACAGCTTTCTGAAGAATCTCGTGTCATCTGTGTAGCTACATTTGACGTGTGTACATCATTGCGTCTGTGTTTTAGGCAATAACCCGTGTTGATTCTGACACCCTAACTGACCCTTTGGAAACAATGAGTACCTAATAATGACAGTGACAACACCAACTTGCATCTAACGAGCTCCCTGAGTGCGCCGAGGCAGGGGGTCACCGTCACGCCTAGCCCGGAGCACCGTCATGCCCAGCCTCCTCATGACACCCACAGGAGCTGGTCCTCACATGTGAGTGCCATTTCCTGGGCACAGGGTCCTCAGAACCACTGACACCCCACCCAATGGCGTCACCTTACACCCTCAGCGCTGATCACACTCCAGGCACCGCACTCACCGCCCCGTGCGGACCCTCCCCTCTAAGTGCCCCCCCACAGGCACGGGACAGGTGTCCTCTCTGATCTGTGGACTCTGGGGCTTACAAGGTTCGTAGTTTGCATGAGCCCACAGAGGCAGTGATTGGCACGTCCCGAATTCAAACCTGGGTCTAACTGACAAGGAGGATGCTGTGCTAAGCCACATGCCCACAGACACCCACGTCGCCCCCTGGGGACCGGCGGGCCCCTCCTGCTGTGCACGGCAGCCTCCAACCTGGGGGCTGACCCCGAGCCAGCAGGTGGCTCTTTTTCCCCAGGATGTGACACCTCCGATGCTGTATTAGATGGGAATGGGAAAACTGGGCTTATTCTACAACTCACTTTACCAAAACACTTTTATTTAGGAAACTTAAGGCCAATAAGCAATAAAGCAAGTTAATTATTTCTTTATGACTGAACACTGTTCCTAATTTTCCCTTTTCTGTTTTGGAATAAAGAAACCAGTAGTCGGATGAAAACATTTGTTCAAATTCAGATCCGTAAGGCCGAGTCCACAGCACGGTAGTTACCATCAGGGATGGAACCTCAGGCTTTCGGAGGAAAGAGAGCTATGTTCTCACTTAAACTGTGTTCTGTGGGAGGCGGAGACAGAAGGTGTTAAATAAATAAGGGCTCAGAAAATACAACCCTCAAATGCCCTTCTGGTAAAACTGCTTGAAAATGTTGCCCACGTAACAAAGAAACAAATCGAATCTGACTTATCTAGAATGAAACAGTTGTGGCAGAAAAGCCTGGGGTATTCACAAAGGGCAGGTTCGGGAATCTGGGGAGTCGTGTGTTGCTGGGGATCCTGCACTGTGGGCGCAGTCTCACTCAGCCTCTGCTCATCTCCCTCTCTGCACCTCAGCTTAGGCCCTGGGCCTCCCCCCTTGACTCCGAAGGGCACCCCACTTCTGAGAGACGCTCGAGAGAACCGCTGATGTCTTCTCCTCCCAGCTAACAGACACTGAAGCGAACACCTTGAGGACAATCCAACAGAAGCGGCACTCAGCCGAGCCTTGTCTCCACTCTACCCAAGTGGGGCCTCGTGGGACCACACGATGTCGGCGTCGGCGCTCATGAACTCATTCTCTGCATCCCTAAGACTCGTGCACAGGAGCACATTTCTCAAACAGGAAGACAACAAGCCGCTTGGTGGGCGGGGTGGCCTGTGACTGGGCCGTTCCCAGACTGCCTCTTCCCTGCGCAGGCCTACAGACCCTCTGCAGGGCTGGGGACGCACCATACCGGTACCGCCCAGCCCACGTCACTAAGGGGCGCTGGATAGGTGGCTAGCGCAGCTGCGAAGTTTTTATTCACTTCATTTTAGTGAATTTACCCTTGAGTTTAAGGAGCCACAGGTGGCTCGTGGCTGCTGTGTCAGACAGTGTTCGGCTAAGAGACCTGGAGCCCGTGCAGGTCGCTGCTCAGCAAAGTCCCAAACTCAGTCCCCGCAGGACGACCTCAGTATGTCCAGTGGGCACTTGCTGGCATCACTCCCCATCCTTGGGTGGAAATCCTAAGGAATACTGACTTCCTCCTTCGTGTAAATCACACTTGTCATATTTCTATGATAGATAAACACTAATATGTAATCTGAAAATAGCTGTATGTGTCAAAATACACACAATTCTGTGTATACTTTACATTTTTTCTCAATTTAGGGATTACGAAGGTTTTTTGGTATCCTTATACCAAAAAAGATAATCTTTGCATTTGTGAATGTTCCCAACCACATATCAAAAGATTATCAATATGGTTCTAGGTTTAACATGAACCGAACGTGAGGAGATGCCCCACCTTACCTCTTTGTAAACTCTACTGTCCTTGTCTTGTGCTCTGTTACCTGTAGAAGACAGAAACATTACCAGACTCCCAGTCAGGATGTCATCACAATGTGTCACAACATGAAAATGACAGCCACACAGAATCCGTCTTTACAGGAGACTAGGCACAATGATGTTGCCCCATTTCTGCTATAAAGCAAACCCTTTCTGTTTATAGCACAATAATACTGTTCCATAGGCTTCATGGAAAAGGAGGGGGTTCCCAGCTCAAGGACAGACATGTAGCCACTCAAACAGCATGTCACCTGTCCCGCAGACCCACATGTTATCCTCAGCATTTGCTCATGGCAAAAAAAAAAAAAAAACTCCTGTGCCAGGAGTAGTTAGTAGTTACAAAAAAGTAAAGTGACACGTCTAACCCAGACCAGTCAAGTTAGGATGTCTTCAGAATCCATCACTTTTCTGCAGTAGTTTCTCTAAATAAATATCCTACCTGAAAAATTGCTCACGTTCTCCTGAAGCCACCTACCCACCTGTGCCACAAGGCTTCCCATCAGTGGTCTCAAGCCACACGTGCCTCGCACGGCACCTGTCCCAGTGGGGGTCAGGGTCTTTCCTACATCCTCCTATCAGCCAAGCCATGCCTCGGGCATTCAAGCAAGCCTCGGTCCCAACCCACAGCAGAAAGGAATATGCATCCTTCACATGTGTTTTTGGCACACGTTTTCTGTGTGCATACTGTGTGCAAAGCACCGAGCTATATGCTTTAATGTAGTTCCAAGACTGAGAAGCAGTCAGGATAGAGAGGGCCAGTCATGAAGGGAAACAGCCTGCCCTGCTCGGCCTTCTGCCCCAGGATTCCGGCTGCCACATGTGTGTACACTGTGAGCACGCATGTGCATGTGAGTGCATGTGTATGTGTGGGTACATGGATGTGTGCACATGTGCATGCCTGTTTGTGTCTTGGTTGAGGGAGCATCTCTGCTTTCTTCATGAAGCAGCATCAGAAGGTGGAAGTGAGCCTTACACAGGTGTCCAAAGGAACATTTTCACTTTGTTATTCAAATATCTTACTAAATTCACTTGCACAGTCCAAACAAAAACACTTCCTGCCACTCCTATCTTTTTTCTATCTCTGAGCATCAGCACACACAGTAATTTGCTTTTTGACATAATTGCTCTGGTGAGCTTGACCTGTTAAGAAAACTTTTAGAGGCAAAAGTTCAAACAGATAATAATCACTAATACAAGTCCCCCTCTCCCTGGCAGAAAGACCACAAAATGGCTTGGTCACCCCATCTGAGCTCTGTGGCCTTGTTCCATGTCAACCACAAAACTAAGTGACCCGTGGCTGGAAGGCTCACCGGGAATGTCTCCATAGAGTGCAGCTTCCGAGCTGTCGGCCTGCCCCCTCCATGTGGCTCCGGCCCCTCTCCCAGCACCTTCCTGCTCCTTGTCTGCACCCACACCTTGCACCACGCCTGTGATCACGTGGGCCATCTTGTCAAGATCCAGGGGGCTCAGACTGTCCACATCCACCTGGTGCGTCCTCAGGTCTTTCAGGAGATTGTGAATAAATGCTTCTAAATGGGCACACACAAAAACAAACACAAATAAATCAAGAGATGCACAGCCAGCATTAGAACCAGGAGACAAGGTCGGTCAAAGAGCTCTTACAACACGGGCCTAACAGGCACCACCCAGCGGGCCCCACAGAGAACTGCGGATTAAAGAACCAAGTGGAAATTCGACCAAGGAAGTCCGAGTATTGGAGCTTTAAAAACTCATTGGATGAATTAACAGTAGACTGGACAATGGGGAACAAGGGGTTAGTGAATTTGAAGACAGATAATAGACATTATTATTATCTGAAGAACAGAGTGAGAAAGATTTAAAAGTAACCTGTGGGACGGTGTCAGGCCTGACATCCTGTGCCTGGAGTCCAGGATGGCTGGGAAAGGATGGGATAGAAAATTCCACCAATTTCCCCAGCTGGTGAGGAGCATTAACCGAGAGATTCAGCACCCAGGAAAGCCCAAGGAGGCTACCCACGAAGTGCCTGTTGGACTCCTGGGACCTTGTAGGAAGGCGCCTGTCGGACTCCTGGTCACAAGATATAGGGAGTACCTTGTGAGAATGACATACTTGATGTGACACATTATATATTCGATAATATACATTAGTTCAGCTGTTAAAGAAAACATTCATTCAGAAATCTATGTCCAGGGAAGATATCCTTCAAATGTGAGACTGCCATTTTCATAAAAATCTAAAGAAAAGAACTGAGAGAATCTGTTCCCAACACACCCAAGCTACAAGAAATGCTAAGAAATGACACCAGGTGGAATGCAGACCTGCTGAGCGCTGAAAAGCTCCTGAAAGGGCAGGTATGTGGGTGTATGGAAAAGCCTGCTGTCTTTCCTCCCCTTCATTCCCCCAAAAGGCATCTGGCTCTTCTACAGGAAAATTTAATGACATTTAATTCAGCATTTACAAAACACGTAGATGTAAACTCCCTTTACAGGACAAGGGGATGGGTCATGCTGCCATGCAGTGCATCTGCGTCATGTGAAGGTGCTGGCATGGACCCGGGTGCAGCCCTCACCCGAGGCGCTGCACACATGCCTTTATCTAGATTCCTACAATATTCCTATAATAACCAATGACAAAAAAGTAAACATGCCAATAAAAACAGGCAAAAGAGCTGAACAGATACCACACAAAAGAAAATAACTAAATGACCATTAAGCATGTGAAAAATGTTCACTCTCGCTAGTAATCACTGAAGGTTAACTAACTACATTAAGCATATTTCATGTCTGCTGAAGTGACTACATGTAAAGATACTGAGACGGATTTTCTCAAGATGGTGGCATGAGTAGGGCGGTGGAAATCTCCTCCCAAAACCATATATATTTTTGAAAATACAACTATTCCTAACAGAGAGACCAGAAGATACAGCACAACAGCCAGGCTACACCTACATCTGCGAGAACTCACACCTCATGAAGAGAGTAAGATACAAGCCCTGGCCCGGCGGGAGCCGAGCGCCCCTCACCCCAGCCCCCGGCGGGAGGAGAGGAGTCGGAGCGGGAGGGAGACGGAGTCCAGGACTGCTAAACACCCAGCCCTAGTCATCCAGACCGGAGCGCAGACACACATCACATGGTGTACTGGATACTAGGGAAACAGAAAAGTAAAATCCAAGGCAGACTGCAAGCAGGTACCCACAGCCGGCTATCCTGGGACAAAAAGAACAGCAGGTACTTTAAAAGTCTTAAAGGGACAAGGGTTTAACAGATGGACAAAATCGTCCCAGCACACTCAGCCTAGCAGGCTGGGAACTTTAAGAAACTTCAGGCACCCTAACTGCTTGGGTGGCAACACAGCTCTGAAACCCTCACGGCAATAAGCACCCTGCCATTCTCCCCCACCGGCACTGCAAGCAAACCAGCTGACCCACCACTGCTGCGGACCAGCCAGGGAAAAGCCTCGCCCACAGCAACCACATACAGTCTTCTCCCAGTGCGCAGCTAACCAGGCCAGACCCAGAGGCTGCCAGAACACAACTGCCCGGAACAGACAGAGGAAGCCAGAGCAAGGACTGGAAGGCACAAAGGGGTGCCATTCTCACAGGAGAGCACACACCGCATGCCTGTAATCCCAGGCAGTGCCCTAGGCCATCCCAAGGGCCGCCCCGCCCACGGCAGCTCAGAGATTAACCCAGAGACTGCTCCCGGTGTGCAGGTAACCAGCACAGGTAGCGAAGAAGGGCAAGGTGAACAGCAAGCAGGAAGGGGCTTTGTTCTTCCAGCTGACACAAGTGCTACTTGCCGGCAATCGCTTCTATCACCATGAAAAGGCAGAAGAACCTGTTCCAGTCCAAAATCACTCAAACACCAGACAGAGGGCCTGGGGAGACTAATATAACCAATCTTCCTGAAAAAGAATACAAAATAAAGGTCATAACCATGCTGATGGACCTGCAGAGAAATATGGAAGAGCTAAAGGACCAAGTTAGGAGGAAGATAACAGAAATGAAACAATGAATGGAAGAATTTAAGAGTAGACTGCATGAGGTGCAAGAGGCCATTAATGGAATAGAAATCAGAGAACAGGAACACAGAGAAGCTGAGGCAGAGAGAGATAAAAGGATCTCTAGGAATAAAAGAATTTTAAGAGAACTGTGTGTGTGACCAATCCAAACAGAAATAATATTTGCATAATAGGGGTACCAGAAGAAGAAGGAGAGAAAAAGGGATAGAAAGTATCTTTGAAGAAATAATTGCTGAAAGCTTCCCCTAGTGGGTGAAGGAAATAGGCTCCCAGACCATGGAAGTCCACAGATCTCCCAACAGAAGGGACCCAAGGAGGACAACACCAAGACACATAATAATTAAAATGACAAGGATCAAAGACAAGGATAGGGCATTAAAAGCAGCCAGAGAGAGAAAAAAGATCACCTACAAAGGAAAACCCATCAGGCTATCATCAGACTTCTCAACAGAAACCTTACAGGCCAGAAGAGAATGGCATGATATATTTAATGCAATGAAATAGAAGGGCCTTGAACCAAGAATACTGTATCCAGCAAGATTATCATTTAAATTTGAAGGAGGAATTAAACAATTCCCACATAAGCAAAAGTTGAGGGAATTTGCCTCCCACAAAGCACCTCTACAGTGTATTTTAAAGTGACTGCTCTAGATGAAAACACTCCTAAGGCCAAATAGATGTCACCAGAGAAAATAAAATCACAGCAACAAAAGCAGACCAACCGAATACTAACTAAAGGAAAAAAATAAAATCAGCTATCCACCAAAGCAGTCACAGGAAACACAAAAGAGTAGAGAATAAAGCAACTAACATATAAAGAGTGGAGGAAGAAGAATAAGAAGGGAGATAAGTAAAGCATCATCAGATTGTGTTTATAAAAGCGTAGTAAGTGAGTTAGTTAGATGATGAGGTAGTAAAGAAGCTACCCTTGAACCCTTGGTAACAACGAATCCAAAGCCTGCAATGGCAATAAGTACATATCTATTGATAATCACTTTAAATGTAAATGGACTGAATGCACCAATCAAAAGACACAGTAATAGAATGGATAAAAAAGCAAGACCCATCTATATGCTGCTTACAAGAGACTCACCTCAAATCCAGAGATATACACAGACTAAAAGTGAAGGGATGGAAGAAGATATTTCATGCAAACAATAGGGAGAAAAAAGCAGGTGTTGCAGTACTAGTATAGAACAAAACAGACTTCAAAACAAAGAAAGTAACAAGAGATAAAGAAGGATATTACATAATGATAAAGTGGTCAGTCCAACAAGAGGTATAACCATTATAAATATATATGCACCCAACATAGGAGCACCTACATATGTAAAGCAAATGCTAACAGAATTAAAGGAGGAAATAGAATGCAATGCATTCATTCTAGGAGACTTCAACACACCACTCACTCCAAAGGACAGACCCACCAGACAGAAAATAAGTAAGGACACTGAGGCACTGAACAACACACTAGAACAGATGGACTTAACAGACATCTACAGAACTCTACACCCAAAAGAAGCAGCATACACATTCTTCTCAAGTGCACATGGAACATTTTCCAGAATAGACCACATACTAGGCCACAAAAAGAGCCTCAGTAAATTCAAAAAGATTGAAATTCTACCAACCAACTTCACAGACCACAAAGGTATGAAACAAGAAATAAATTGTACAAAGAAAACAAAAAGGCTCACAAACGTATGGAGGCTTAGCAATATGCTCCTAAATTATCAAAGGATCAATGACCAAATTAAAACAGAGATCAAGCAATATATGGAGACAAATGAAAACAACAGCACAATGCCCCAACTTCTGTGGGACACAGCAAAGGCAGTCCTAAGAGGAAAGTATACAGCAATCCAGGCCTATTTAAAGAAGGAAGAGTGATCCAAATGAATAATCTATAGTCACAATTATTGAAACTGGAAAAAGAAGAACAAATGAGGCCCAAAGTCAGCAGAAGGAGGGACATAATAAAGATCAGAGAATAAATAAATAAAATTGAGAAGAATAAAACAACAAAATAACCAATGAAACCAAACGCTGGTTCTTTGAGAAAATAAACAAAATAGGTAAACCCCTAGTCAGACTTATTAAGAGAAAAAGAGAATCTACACACATAAACAGAATCAGAAATGAGGAAGGAAAAATCACGACAGACACCAGAGAAATACAAAGAATTATGAGAGAATACCATGAAAATCTATGTCCTACCAAACTGGATAACCTAGAAGAAATGTACAACTTTCTAGAAAAATACAACCTTCCAAGACTGATCAAGGAAGAAACAGAAAATCTAAACAGACCAATTACCAGCAACAAAATTGAATCGTTAATCAAAAAACTACCCAAGAACAAAACCACTGGTCCAGATGGACTCACTGCTTAATTTTATCAGACATTTATTTTTTTTTTTTTATTTTTTTATTTTTTATTTTTTTATTTTTATTTTTTTATTGAAGGGTAGTTGACAACAGCATTGCATTACATTAGTTTCAGGTGTACAACACAGTGACTCAACATTTATATACATGATATTTCTAGGTACCAGGTATCACCATACCAAGTTGTTACAATATTTTGACTATATTCCTTATGCTATACATTACATCCCGGTTACTTATTTATTTTACAATTGGAAGTGTGTTTATATATATATATATATATATTGTGAGGGCATCTCTCATATTTATTGATCTAATAGTTGTTAACCACAACAAATCTCTGTATAGGGGGGTCAATACTCAATGCACAATCATTAATCCACCCCAAGCCCAATTTTCGTCAGTCTCCAATCTTGATGCATAATGAACAAATTCTTACATGGAGTACAAATTCTTACATAGTGAATAAGTTACATGGTGAACAGTGCAAGGGCAGTCATCACAGAAGCTTTCGGTTTTGTTAATGCATTATGAACTATACACAGTCAGTTCAAATATGAATATTCATTTGATTTTTAAACCTGATTTATATGTGGATACCACATTTCTCTATTATTATTATTTTTAATAAAATGCTGAAGTGGTAGGTAGATACGAGATAAAGGTAGAAAACAGAGTTTAGTGTTGTAAGAGAGCAAATGTAGATGATCAGGTGTGTGCCTGTAGACTATGTGTTAATCCAAGCTAGACCAGGGCAATAAAACATCCACATATGCAGAAGATTTCTCTCAGAACATGAGGGGGGAGGTTCTAAGCCTCACCTCTGCTGCTCCCCATTTTCTCACCAGATGGCCCCCTGCGACTGTGCCTGTCTTAGGTTGTTCCTCCCTTGAGGAATCTTACCTGTCTCTGGCTAACCAGTCATCTTCCGGGGCCATACAGGGAAATGTTAAGTTGGTAAGTGAGAGAGAAGCCTTATCGTTTGAAAAGGTTAGCTTTTTACTTCTTTGCATGTTTATGCCCTGTGGCTTCTATGCCCAGCATTTGTCTTGAGGTATCTTTACCACTTGGAAGAATTATGATACTCGGTAAATTCGACATGTGGCACGAGTTCTATTTAAAGGTTGTGATTAGGTAGGAAGAAGAAAAGCTACAGAAGTAGCAGGCAGAAGAAAACCTGGGAAGATTGATTATTTCTTTGACATATCTTCTTGTAGAGTAACTTCAGCATGGATAGGTTTTAAACGACTAATTAAATTGTGCACACACATTAACATAATAGGAATATAGTTACCTAACCAAAGCATACCTGTAATTACCAGCCATCTCCAGTGAAACCAAGAAAACCAGTTAGGCACCTTAGGCATTTGTGAAAACTTATCTATGATATGGTGGATATTGTCCGACTGAACTTAAACAGTCTGAGAGAATTCAGATAAACTAGAACACCCCATTCCTGGGGACTGTTCATATCCCATATGTTCTTTTAACGATAAATAGTCTGTGGTTGTAAGATTTTGGAGTGCTACAATTTGCACTTCTCCTAATTCTTGGTTGAGTTCCAACAGTATAGATCCAGTCCAATTTTTGTTTTACTGTATGCACAGGCCAGCCTAGATATCTCCTTCATCTTTCCCATGGCAAGTCCAGGAACTGGTGGGATGAGTGCATCTACACCTGTGACAGTGTGTGGATCTTTGTTGAAGTTTTTTTTTTTCTTTTTCTGATCATCTTCTGTCATGAGTCTTCCCGAGAGTGCTGATGTTGGAAGTTCTTTTTCATATCGTATCTTAGTTCATTTTCGGAGTAGCCAAATTAGGCTTTGATCCTCTGTATAAACACAAACAGACCCTTTGCCTACACTTTTATATGTCCTTTATATCATTGTGTAGAACTCATTAGAGGTCACCACATAGGAACTGCATTTTTTTTTAATCATTAATCTACACTTACATGACGAATACTTTGTTTACTAGGCTCTCCCCTATACCAGGTCCCCCCTATATACTCCTTTACAGTCACTGTCCATCAGCGTAGCAACCTGTTGTAGAATCACTACTTGTCTTCTCTGTGTTGTACAGCCCTCCCCTTTCTCCCACCCCGCTATGGATGCTAATCTTAATACCCCCCTACTTCTCCCCCCCTTATCCCTCCCTACCCACCCATCCTCCCCAGTCCCTTTCCCTTTGGTACCTGTTAGTCCATTCTTGAGTTCTGTGATTCTGCTGCTGTTTTGTTCCTTCAGTTTTTCCTTTGTTCTTATATTCCACAGATGAGTGAAATCATTTGGTATTTCTCTTTCTCTGCTTGGCTTGTTTCACTGAGCAAAATACCCTCCAGCTCCATTCATGTTGCTGCAAATGGTTGGATTTGCCCTTTTCTTATGGCTGAGTAGTATTCCATTGTGTATATGTACCACATCTTCTTTATCCATTCGTCTACCATTGGACATTTAGGTCGCTTCCATATCTTGGCTATTGTAAATAGTGCTGCGATAAACATAGGGGTGCACTGATCTTTCTCATACTTGATTGCTGCATTCTTAGGGTAAATTCCTAGGAGTGCAATTCCTGGGTCAAATGGTAAGTCTGTTTTGAGCATTTTGATGTACCTCCATATTGCTTTCCACAATGGTTGAACTAACTTACATTCCCACCAGCAGTGTAGGAGGGTTCCCCTTTCTCCACAGCCTCGCCAACATTTGTTGTTGTTTGTCTTTTGGATGGCAGCCATCCTTACTGGTGTGAGGTGATACCTCATTGTAGTTTTAATTTGCATTTCTCTGATAATTAGCGATGTGGAGCATCTTTTCATGTGTCTGTTGGCCATCTGTATTTCTTTTTTGGAGAACCGTCTGTTCAGTTCCTTTGCCCATTTTTTAATTGGGTTATTTGTTTTTTGTTTGTTGAGGCGTGTGAGCTCTTTATATATTCTGGACGTCAAGCCTTTATCGGATGTGTCATTTTCAAATATATTCTCCCATACTGTAGGGTTCCTTTTTGTTCTATTGATGGTGTCTTTTGCTGTACAGAAGCTTTTCAGCTTAATATAGTCCCACTTGTTCATTTTTGCTGTTGTTTTCCTTGCCCGGGGAGATATGTTCAAGAAGAGGTCACTCATGTTTATGTCTAAGAGGTTTGTGCCTATGTTTTCTTCCAAGAGTTTAATGGTTTCATGACTTACATTCAGGTCTTTGATCCATTTTGAGTTTACTTTTGTATATGGGGTTAGACGATGGTCCAGTTTCATTCTCCTACATGTAGCTGTCCAGTTTTGCCAGCACCATCTGTTGAAGAGACTGTCATTTCGCCATTGTATGTCCATGGCTCCTTTATCAAATATTAACTGACCATATATGTCTGAGTTAATGTCTGGATTGTCTATTCTGTTCCATTGGTCTGTGGCTCTGTTCTTGTGCCAGTACCAAATTGTCTTGATTACTATGGCTTTATAGTAGAGCTTGAAGTTGGGGAGTGAGATCCCCCCTACTTTATTCTTCTTTCTCAGGATTGCTTTGGCTATTCGGGGTCTTTGGTGGTTCCATATGAATTTTTGAATTATTTGTTCCAGTTCATTGAAGAATGTTGCTGGTAGTTTCATAGGGATTGCATCAAATCTGTATATTGCTTTGGGCAGGATGGCCATTTTGATGATATTAATTCTTCCTAGCCATGAGCATGGGATGCGTTTCCATCTGTTAGTGTCCCCTTTAATTTCTTTTAAGAGTGACTTGTAGTTTTCAGAATATAAGTCTTTCACTTCTTTGGTTAGGTTTATTCCTAGGTATTTTATTTTTTTTGATGCAATTGTGAATGGAGTTGTTTTCCTGATTTCTCTTTCTGTTGGTTCATTGTTGGTATATAGGAAAGCCACAGATTTCTGTGTGTTGATTTTGTATCCTGCAACTTTGCTGTATTCCGATATCAGTTCTAGTAGTTCTGGGGTGGAGTCTTTAGGGTTTTTTATGTACAGTATCATGTCATCTGCAAATAGTGACAGTTTGACTTCTTCTTTGCCAATCTGGATTCCTTGTATTTTTTTGTTTTGTCTGATTGCCGTGGCTAGGACCTCCAGTACTATGTTAAATAACAGTGGGGAGAGTGGGCATCCCTGTCTAGTTCCCGATCTCAGCGGAAATGCTTTCAGCTTCTCGCTATTCAATATAATGTTGGCTGTGGGTTTATCATAGATGGCCTTTATTATGTTGAGGTACTTGCCCTCTATTCCCATTTTGCTGAGAGTTTTTATCATGAATGGATGTTGAACTTTGTCAAATGCTTTTTCAGCATCTATGGAGATGATCATGTGGTTTTTGTCTTTCTTTTTGTTGATGTGGGGGATGATATTGATGGACTTTCTAATGTTGTGCCATCCTTGCATCCCTGGGATGAATCCCACTTGGTCATGGTGTACGATGGTTTTGATGTATTTTTGAATTCGGTTTGCTAAAATTTTGTTGAGTATTTTTGCGTCTACGTTCATCAGGGATATTGGTCTGTAGTTTTCTTTTTTGGTGGGGTCTTTGCCTGGTTTTGGTATTAGGGTGATGTTAGCTTCATAGAATGAGTTTGGGAGTATCCCCTCCTCTTCTATTTCTTGGAAAACTTTAAGGAGAATGGGTATTATGTCTTCCCTGTATGTCTGGTAAAATTCCGAGGTAAATCCATCTGGCCCGGGGGTTTTGTTCTTTGGTAGTTTTTTGATTACCACTTCAATTTCGTTGCTGGTAATTGGTCTGTTTAGATTTTCTGTTTCTTTTTGGGTCAGTCTTGGAAGGTTGTATTTTTCTAGGAAGTTGTCCATTTCTCCTAGGTTTCCCAGCTTGTTAGCATATAGGTTTTCATAGCAGTCTCTAATAATTCTTTGTATTTCTGCGGGATCTGTTGTGATTTTTCCTTTCTCATTTCTGATACTGTTGATTTGTGTTGACTCTCTTTTCCTCTTAATAAGTCTGGCTAGAGGCTTATCTATTTTGTTTATTTTCTCGAAGAACCAGCTCTTGGTTTCATTGATTTTTGCTATTGTTTTATTCTTCTCAATTTTATTTATTTCTTCTCTGATCTTTATTATGTCCCTCCTTCTGCTGACCTTAGGCCTCATTTGTTCTTCTTTTTCCAATTTTGATAGTTGTGACATTAGACCGTTCATTTGGAATTGCTCTTCCTTTTTTAAATATGCTTTGAGTGCTATATACTTTCCTCTTAAGACTGCTTTTGCTGCGTCCCACAGAAGTTGGGGCTTAGTGTTGTTGTTGTCATTTGTTTCCATATATTGCTGGATCTCCATTTTGATTTGGTCATTGATCCATTGATTATTTAGGAGCGTGTTGTTTAGCCTCCATGTGTTTGTGAGCCTTTTTGCTTTTTTTGAACAGTTTATTTCTAGTTTAATGCCTTTGTGGTCTGAAAAGTTGGTTGGTAGGATTTCAATCTTTTGGAATTTACTGAGGCTCTTTTTGTGTCCTAGTATGTGGTCTATTCTGGAGAATGTTCCATGTGCACTTGAGAAGAACGTGTATCCTGTTGCTTTTGGATGTAGAGTTCTGTAGATGTCTATTAGGTCCATCTGTTCTAGTGTGTTGTTCAGTGCCTCTGTGTCCTTACTTATTTTCTGTCTGGTGGATCTGTCCTTTGGAGTGAGTGGTGTGTTGAAGTCTCCTAGAATGAATGCATTGCATTCTATTTCCTCCTTTAGTTCTGTTAATATTTGTTTCAGGTATGTTGGTGCTCCTGTATTGGGTGCATATATATTTATAATGGTTATATCCTCTTGATGGACTGAGTCCTTTATCATTATGTAATGTCCTTCTTTGTCTTTTGTTACTTTCTTTATTTTGAAGTCTGTTTTGTCTGATACCAGAATTGCAACACCTGCTTTCTTCTCTCTGTTGTTTGCTTGAAATATCTTTTTCCATCCCTTGACTTTAAGTCTGTGCGCGTCTTTGGGTTTGAGGTGAGTCTCTTGTAAGCAGCATATGGATGGATCTTGCTTTTTTATCCATTCTATTACTCTGTGTCTTTTGATTGGTGCATTCAGTCCATTTACATTTAGGGTGATTATTGAAAGGTATGAATTTATTGCCATTGCAGGCTTTAAGTTTGTGGTTACCAAAGGTTTAGGGTTAGCTTCTTTACTGTCTTACTGTCTAACTTAACTCGCTTGTTGAGCTATTATAAACACAATCTGATGATTCTTTATTTCTCTCCCTTCTTATTCCTCCTCCTCCCTTCTTCATATGTTGGGTGTTTTGTTGTGTGCTCTTTTTAGGAGTGCTCCCATCTAGAGCAGTCCCTGTAGGATGCCCTGTAGAGGTGGTTTGTGGGAGGCAAATTCCCTCAACTTTTGCTTGTCTAGGAATTGTTTAATCCCTCCTTCATATTTAAATGATATTCGTGCTGGATACAGTAGTCTTGGTTCGAGGCTCTTCTGTTTCATTGCATTAAGTATATCATGCCATTCTCTTCTGGCCTGTAGGGTTTCTGTTGAGAAGTCTGATGATAGCCTGATGGGTTTTCCTTTGTAGGTAACCTTTTTTTTCTCTCTGGCTGCTTGTAATACTTTGTCCTTGTCTTTGATCTTTGCCATTTTAATTATTATGTGTCTTGGTGTTGCCCTCCTTGGGTCCCTTGTCATGGGAGTTCTGTGTACCTCTGTGGTCTGAGAGGCCATTTCTTCCCCTAGTTTGGGGAAATTTTCAGCAATTATTTCTTCAAAGACATTTTCTATCCCCTTTTCTCTCTCTACTTCTTCTGGAATGCCTATGATTCTTATATTATTCCTTTTAGATTGATCACTCAGCTCTCTTAAAATTCTTTCATTCCTGGAGATCCTTTCATCTCTCTCTGCATCAGCTTCTCTGCGTTCCTGTTCTCTGTTTTCTAGTCCATTAATGGTCTCTTGCATCTCGTCCATTCTGTTTTGAAGTCCTTCCAGAGCTTGTTTTATTTCTGAATTCTCCTTCCTTAGTTCTTGCATATTTCTCTGCAAGTCCATCAGCATGGTTATGACTTTTGTTTTGAATTCTTTTTCAGGTAGACTGGCTAAATCTATCTCCCCAGATTCCTTCTCAGGGGAAGATGTAGCAGATGCCGAAGCTGTCTGGGTTAGTCTTGTCTGGATCATATTTTTTTGCCTTTTCATGTTGACAGGTGCTATTGACTGTCAGCTGGGAGGGCCAAAATTTTCACTTGCTACTGGCCTTTCTTTACTGGGGCAACTGCGACCCCTAGTGGCTTGTGTTGGGTAATTGCGTGTAGAGTGGGTCTTTGTGTCTTGCCCGGCCAGAAGGGAGGAATTTCCCTTTCTGTGGGCGGAGTTTGTCTCAGGCTGCTTCTCTGCTTTCGCAGCGCCCGGTGGGGTGATGGATGGGGGGGCTGCTTGACTGTTTGCCTCCGTGAGGGGTCTCAGAGCTGTTGCCCAGGGGGTTAGTGCACCCGGTTTTCCCTGTAATTTCCAGCTGCTGTACTGTGACCTGGGTTGTTTCCGTCAAGCTGTTAAGTCCCTGTCCCTTTAAGACTTTCAAAAAGCCCCCGCTTTTCTTTGTCACAGGGGCATCAGCTTCGGCACCCGCTCAGAGGTCTTACTCCCTGTTCCCCCAGTATCCAGGGCCCCCTGGGCACGCACTGTGTCTGCGCTCTGGTCCGGATGGCGGGGGCTGGGTGTTCAGCAGTCCTGGGCTCCGTCTCCCTCCCGCTCTGCCTCCTCTTCTCCCGCCGGGAGCTGGGGGGGGGAGGGGCGCTCGGGTCCCGCAGGGCCGGGGCTTGTATCTTACCCCCTTCGCGAGGCGCTGGGTTCTCGCTGGTGTAGCTGCAGTCTGGCCACTGTCCTGCGTCTTCTGGTCTCTCTTTTAGGGCTAGTTGTGTTTGTTGTATTTTCAAAAGTATATATGTTTTTGGGAGGAGATTCCCACTGTCCTACTCACGCCGCCATGTTGGCTCCGCCCTCTTATCAGACATTTAGAGAAGACATAATAGCCATACTCCTTAAAGTTTTCCAAAAAATAGAAGAGGCTAGAATACTTCCAAACTCATTCTATGAATGAAGCATCACTCTAACACCAAAACCAGGCCAAGACACCACAAAAAAAAAGAAAATTACAGAACAGTATGCCTGATGAACATAGATGCAAAAATACTCAACAAAATAATAGCAAACTGAAATAAAAAATTCATCAAGAGGATCATACACCATGACCAAGTGGGATTCATCCCAGGGATGCAAGGATGGTACAACATTCAAAAATCCATCAACATCATCCACCACATCAACAAAAAGAAGGACAAAAACCACATGATCATCTCCATAGATGCTGAAAAAGCATTTGACAAAATTCAACATCCATTCATGATAAAAACTCTCAACAAAATGGGTATAGAGGGCAAGTACCTCAACATAATAAAGGCCATATATGACAAACCCAGAGCCAACATTATACTTAACAGCGAGAAGCTGAAAGCTTTTCACCTGAGATTGGAAACAAGACAGAGATGCCCACTCTCCCCACTGTTATTCAACATAGTACTGGAGGTCCTAGCCATAGCAATTAGACAAAACAAAGAAATAAAAGGCATCCAGATTGGAAAGGAAGAAGTTAAACTGTCACTATTTGCAAATGACATGATATTGTACATAAAAAACCCTAAGGAATCCACCCCAAAACTAAAAGAACTAATAACTGAATTCAGAAAAGTTGCAGGATACAAAATTAATACACAGTAATATGTTGCATTCCTATACACTAATGATGAACTAGCAGAAAGAGAAATCAGGAAAACAATTCCATTCACAATTGCATCAAAAAGAATAAAATATCTAGGAATAAACCTAACCAAGGAAGTGAAAGAAGTATATCCTGAAAACTACAAGACACTCTTAAGAGAAATTAAAGAGGACACTACAAATGGAAACTCATCCCATACTCTTGGGTCAGAAAAATTAATATTGTCAAAGTGGCCATCCTGCCTAAAGCAATCTACAGATTCAACGCAATCCCTGTCAAAATATCAACAGCATTCTTCAACAAACTGGAACAAATAGTTCTAAAATTCATATGGAACCACAAAAGACCCCAAATAGCCAAAGCAATCCTGAGAAGGAAGAATAAAGCAGGGGGGATCTCACTTCCCAACTTCAAGCTCTACTACAAAGCCACAGTAATCAAGACAATTTGGTACTGGCACAAGAACAGACCCACAGACCGGTGAAACAGAATAGAGACTCCAGACATTAACCCAAACATATATGGTCAATTAATATATAATAAAGGAGCCATGGACATACAATGGGGAAATGACAGTCTCTTCAACAGATGGTGCTGGCAAAACTGGACAGCTACATGCAAGAGAATGAAACTGAATCAGTGTCTAACCCCATATACAAAAGTAAACTCCAAATGGATCAAAGACCTGAATATAAGTCATGAAACCATAAAACTCTTAGAAAAAAACATAGGCAAAAATCTCTAGGACAAAAACATGAGTAACTTCTTCATGAACAGATCTCCCCAGGCAAGGGAAACAAAAGCAAAAATGAACAAGTGGGACTATATCAAGCTGAAAAGCTTCTGTACAGCAAAGGACACCATCAGTAGAACAAAAAGGTACCCTACAGTATGGGAGAATATATTCATAAATGACAGATCCAATAAAGGGTTGACATCCAAAATATATAAAGAACTCACACACTTCAACAAACAAAAAGCAAATGATCCAATAAAAATGGGCAGAGGATCTGAACAGGCCCTTCTTCAGAGAAGAAATTCAGATGGCCAACAGACACATGAAAAGATGCTCCACACTGCTAATCATCAGAGAAATGCAAATTGAAACCACGAAGAGATAGCACCTCAGACCAGTTAGTATGGCCACCATCCAAAAGACAAACAACAACAAGTGTTGGCGAGGTTGTGGAGAAAGGGGAACCCTCCTACACTGCTGGTGGGAATGTAAATTAGCTCAACCACTGTGGAAAGCAGTATGGAGGTTCCTCAGAAAACTAAAATAGAAATAACATTTGACCCAGGAATTCCACTTCTAGGAATTTACCCTAAGAATGCAGGAGCCCAGTTTGAAAAAGACTTATGCACCCCTATGTTTATCGCAGCACTATTTACAATAGCCAAGAAATGGAAGCAACCTAAGTGTCCATCAGTAGATGAATGGGTAAAGAAGATGTGGTACATATACACAATGGAATATTATTCAGCCATAAGAAGAAAACAAATCCTACCATTTGCAACAACATGGATGGAGCTAGAGGGTATTATGCTCAATGAAATAAGCCAGGCGGAGAAAGACAAGTACCAAATGATTTCACTCATCTGTGGAGTATAAGAACAAAGAAAAAACTGAAGGAGCAAAACAGCAGCAGAATCACAGAACCCAGGAATGGTTACCAAAGAGAAAGGGACTGGGGAGGATGGGTGGGAACGGAGGGACAAGGGGGAAAAGGGGGCATTACAATTAGCAGACATAATGTGGGGGGGCACGAGGAGGGCTGTACAACACACGACAAGTGGTGATTCCATGGCATCTTGCTGCGCTGGTGGACGGTGGCTGTGGTGGGGGTGGGGCCTTGATGATGGGGGGAGTCTAGTAACCATAATGTTGCTCATGTAATTGTACATTAATGAAACCAAAATAAAAAAAAAATACTGAGATGTTTTGTAGAGGAGACGGAGCAGCAGGCAGTCACTCACTCCTGGGGATTTACAGTTCTCAGGAAGAGACCATGTCTATTACATGTCTATGCCTCCATATTACCCAGATCCACGTAAGAATCTTGTGTGCGGCCTTATTTGTAACAGCCGAACGAGCGCACCCTCAAGTCCAAACGCCCACATAGGAGAGGGAGTCTGCCACTTACCCACACATGGGTGAGCCACTGACGCCCAAGAAGGCACGGAGGCCAAAGCCAGTCACTGCACATTACGTACGATGCCACCAATGTCCAGCAGCCTCAGGGCCAGGCCTGGTGGCTGTGGGCATGGCCTGCCTGGGGGCTGCTCTCCAGGATGGCGGGGATGGCTGCTGGTGTTAGTCACGTCACACACGTGTCAGAACTCACACTTAGGATCCTCACACCTCACTGCATGGAAATCTCACTCAGGAACAGCAGTAGGTGTGATGGGGACCCATTTCTGACTTGGAAGGTAAACTGACTTTTCTTGAGTATTTATCGCTGAAATCTCTGGTTCCCCAGTAAAGGTTTCTGTAGGATGGTTATCATCACGTCTCCGCCCACAAACGCAGCAGAGCAAGTTCACACACCCTCTCCATGGCCTTACACAGCGGTCACGTGACAGGTGGTGGGGGACATCTTCTCCTTCTTACAAGTTGAGAAATGCAGGCTCTTGTGTTTTCTCAAGTTTCCTCCTTTTAGAGCTAAACCAGAGTCACACACTCAATTCCTGGTAGCTTTTCACCCTCTCGCCCACTGTGCCACAGAGCTCCTGAATGGCCACCGATCCGGCCCTCGGGGCGAGCATTTCGTGTTAACAGCACAGAAGGAACATGCAGCCTCTGCTGCCTACCATGGGCCACAAGCACCAAACGCTGGCCACAGTGATCCGGCTCCTTCAGGCAGCTTAGCCGACCTCACCTCCACCCGAGGCAACACACCCACCACGGGACGGGGGCTGTGACGAGCCCCACGCTGAAGCCCCTGAGCCCCCTGCCATGGCACAGCCCAGCACAGGGACACCCCACTGCATGGACCCCACCACCACAGGGACACCTGAAGCTGACACGTCTACTCTGGAAAAGCATTTTTAGAAAAGGGGGCCAGAATCACCCAGGTCTCCCCCAACCCCAGAAGCCCACGAACACAGGAATCCTTCCCTCTCATCTCAGTGAGAATGAAAAATAATCCTGATAGAGACTAAGCACACAGGACCTGCCATCGTGCAGACGCAGGGACAAAGAGACGCTGGGGGCACAGAGCTCCGGGACTGGCCGGCAGCCCTGAGAAACCGGGCAGGCGCTCTGGCCGGCCAAGAGGGAGGAGGCGGTCAGCAAGGAGGACTCAGCCCACTGAGGCCCGGGGGGCAGCAGCGCCAGCCGCCGAGGTCTGTGTGGGCCGGTCGGCACGGGCGCTAGCCGACGCCACCACGCACCCACACTGTGGGCAGCGGCCACGGACCTGCATTCTCAGGCCAGATGACCCAGAATCTGAGGGGCTTCCTCCTCCTTCCTTCTGCCACCGTTGTAGCTGAGACTCTGGCTTCTGAGCACTTATCTAAAGCTGTCATGAGACACAGTGGGGGTCCTCACGGGCTACGCCCCCGGGCTGCCCAGCGGGAGTCACAAAGGGAAGACTGCTGCTTCCCGGGGGCACTGCTGCCATGGAGATGGGGTGCTGTGTCCTGAACACCAGTTCACGCCGCAGAGGCTCCGGGGGCCATGAGCCCAGAATCTGGGCCCAGCGCGGGTCACGGGCTCCAGTCTCACCTCCAGCACTCCTGGCGTGTGCTCTGGGGCAAACCCTTACTCTCATTATTCCTCCATTTCCTTATTTGTAACATGGGACAGTGAGACATGTGTACATGCCACAAGTGCCAGCACACTGAATTATAACTATTATCATGACAATACGGTGAGGGTGAAAAGTCATTTGGATCTCTTTGTCTTCCATCTCTTCCAATCCACCATCAGTACAAATGCTTGAATTTCTCTGGTAAGTTCTAGGTACAGTTGACTGAAATCCTCAAACAGGAAGCAAACACAGTCAACCCCCCAGAATGCTTAGTCCTGCAGGCTGCCCACTGCCTCCCAACTTGCTCAACATTCCATTTAAAATCACGCATTGTGAGACAGTTCTTTGCAAAGTATTAACCTACGGGTAAAAAATGTCATCCTCAGTTATTAAGGCCAGACCCTAGGCTCCATCTGCCCACCCATCAATCCACGCACTCGCTCCACCCACCCATCCATCCATCCATCCCCCCACCCACCCACCCTTCCATCCATCCACCCTTCCATTCATCCATCCATCCCCCCCTACCCACCCTTCCATCCCCCCACCCACCCACCCACCCACCCATCCACCCACCCTTCCATCCACCCACCTACCCACCCATCCATCCCTCCACCCACCCACCCACCCATCCACCCACCCACCCATCCACCCACCCATCCACCCACCCTTCCGTTCACCCGTCCACCCACCCACCCTCCAATCCACCCACTCATTTATTCATTTCATCAGTTGGTACTGGGCACCCATTCTGTTTAGAGCCTGGGAGTAAATACTACTATGAGAAAGGATAGAGAATTAAAGGCATAATTTTGGGGGAGGCCACAATAGGACTAATACACACACACACACACACAATGTTTCAGCAGCCAGCAAGGCTCGACAGCCAGACAGCACAAGCAAGTGCCATGTGTGGGTCTGACCCACTGCCGAGACCCTGCAAGGCGGTGAAGTGACACGCATCTCATTTCTCTTTCCTCCTGAAATAGACCAGTGTTTGGGCAGTCACGCTACCCCAACTGTCACTTGTTCGTAGGCAATGTCTATCCTGAAATTCAGCCAGCCTCCGCACTTTTACAACATGACCCACTTATAAATCAGTCTTTATTTTATCCTCAGAAACTAACAATTAAATTGACATAAACTAGGATCTGACAAATGTCACTTCAAAACTTTAAAAATATAAAAATATGAAACTTTATCTCTGCTAAAAAGGTAAAAAAAATATCTTATTTTTAATCTCTAGGGAAGGTAACCCAATTAATTTACTGATACTTTTTAAAAGAAATTATGTCTATATGATTTTGGTATCTGAGTTACCTAAACAAAAAATTTTCATTGAAAGTGTCAAGAATATATCTTAACTAAAAAAACCAATAAAATATATGAAAAAAGTAAGATAGACTAAAAGTGAGCAAAACAATTTGTTGCTGTGTAGTAAGTCTTGCCATTACAAACACATCCAATGTCACAGTGCAGACACTGCGGTGTCAACAGCGTCATCTGCGATCAGAGGCCAAGCTGTGAAGGCTGAGGCTTATCTGAGAGCGACAGTGCCCCCTGCAGGCACAGTGCCCTCAGGGGCCAGCACACAATGCCACAGGACACTTAGACGGAGGCAGGAAACAGATCCATAAACTTGTGAGAGATTATTTATAAATGCTGAGTTAAAAACATGTTGGTGGGGAATGCAGACCTAATCAGAAAATTCACCAGCAAGAACGTCCCATTCCTGCGCACCTGGTAACCAGGGGTTTGCTCCCAGCCTCGGCTGGCCTCTCCTCATCTTGCAGGGCTGAGGCGGCCGTCCTAACAGGCCTCCAAAAGGTGCCCCTCTGCCTCCCGCCTGCGCCCAACAGCAGCAGCCAGTGGGCGCACTTCTTATCTCTCCTGAGAGACATTTCACAACTAAGTGGAGCCACTGACTCACGCTGTTTGCTGGTTTCAGAGTCGAGAACTTGATGACCATTATGTGTCGTTAAGGTTTATTCTCCATCTGGAGAAAATGTTTCCTTCTAAGATCTCCACTTCATGTGCGTCCTTCCATTAATTCCAGACTTAGGGACGTAGCCTGGTGGGGTTACTGGGACAGAATCGTAAAGCTAAGGGACAACACGAGTCACCATGGTCATCCAGACCCTGGTTTGCAGCAAACTGGCCTCAGGACCACGAGGCAGGCTCAGTCGCCCTCGGCACATCCCACCCTGTGTGTGGTGATGCCTGCATCACCCATACCCTCGGGCCGTCTTCCATGTAGGGGGCCAGGGTCTGTCACTGTCCCTGCATGGCCGAACGTTCCCTCCCCTCTACGCCCCACATGTCCCTCACCCAGTCGCTCTTCAGAAGCCGACCTGTGTTACCCGAGGTGGGGGTGACTCATTCCAAGCTCATTAAGGTGAATGATAATCAGTGAGTGGCTTATGCCTCCTAGAGGCACTTGAATTCGAGCAGGAGATAAAACATTCCTCCCCTCCTTCTCTTCTTCCTCCCACAAACACTGACTGCACGTTCTCTAGGCACAGCTACTACTCTTCAGGGCGCAGGGACAAAGCAGTTAACAAAGCCCCTGCTTCCTAGGGACTGTCATCCGTATTAGAGGAGGCTGCAATTACTATTAATATGCAAATTCATAGACTGTCTGGTGGTGACAGGGGCTGTGGGGAGTAACCCTGAGCCTGGAAGGTCAGGTGCCACTTCATGGAGGATTTCTGGAGACAGCCAGGCACTGAGTGGAGCGGCAGCCAAGACCCAGGGAGGCGGGCATGAGGCCCAAGGGCACTGGGAGGAAACAGTCTCCAAGCAGAGGCCACTCCGGGCAAAGGCCCTGAGGCCGAAGGGTCAGAAGAACAGTCAGAGGCAAGTGGACAACAGGACGAGCACGGGAGAAGCAGTGGGGCCCAGGCGCACAGAGGACATGGGGGCTTCGTGGGAGAAGGGGCCCCTGCTGTGCCTGAGCAGCGGCACCATCCGGGTCACGCCTCTGCGGGGCCGCACCGCTGCAGGGCTGGGGCAGGGCCAGGGCGAGGAGGCTCCTGTGATGACCCCACTGCGGTGTGGTGCTGGGGCAGTGCTGCCGGGAGGGGCGGGAGGTGCAAGGCAGGCCCAGCGGGGCAGGTCCACCGGTGGGCGCAGCAGAGGAGGGCGGGCGGCTGAGTGGGTGGCAGCTTGGCAGTGAAGCCTCAGGAGCCCGCACGCGTCGCCCCAGACACCAGGACACCCTCGAGGCAGCCCGCTGGGTCATGTTTGTCGTTCACCAATCCCGGGCAGGAGGCTGGTAAGGCACTCCTGCTGGTCCCATGCAGGGCGAGTCAGACCAGAGATCCCAAGGGCCCACAGTGAAAGGTGGGAGACAGTATTCTAGAGAGCACAGGGGGATGCCTGGGTGAAGGGCACTCCGGCGTCAGCAAGGCCAGTCCACCGCTGTTGGGGAGCTGGAGCGCCTGCCCAACCCTGCAGCCCCAGGTTGTCTGTGTAAAACAGAGCCCACGATCCCCACCTGAGGAGATCCTCGAAAAAATGGAAGAAAGGGCGTGAACTGTTGTGTATCTGATGATCAATACAGTTAATGTGAAATTATGCCCTCTTCTCATGATCTGCTGTAACGATTAGTGTCTGGCCATCACCGCACAGCTCTTCCCTTCAGCCTCCTTTACTTCTAGTCTCATTATTTGAGGGGAAGAGCAGGAATCGATCACCACATGAAAAAACTCATGATCTTTAAGATAAAGATCAGAGAACGAGGGACTTCCCAAGGGCCCCTTAGAATGATTATAATTAATACCCACCTTCAAAATGGAATAACAGAGCATAATTCCTAAAATTGCCTCCTCTCATCCAAAAGAGAAACTTTTCGGGATATCATTAGTGAAAAATAACTTTGAAACGCCGTAGGTATGCAATGGTAGACCCTCAGTGGCTGGCCAGGGTGTGATGAGAACTGTGAGCGCACATGAGAGACCACCCCGGGGCGGCCACTGTGATGCGCCAAGTCGCCCCAAGTGCCGCTGTCCATCGTCTGGAGATGGACAGAAATGAGGAGACCCTCCCTGCGAGGTCCAGCTGGCCCTCCTGCATCGCCGAGGGCCACGCACATCAAAGTGGGCCCTCCCTTCTCCATCAACTGCACCGTATGATTCTGAGACCCAGCCAGCTTATAATGACATTTTAAGTAGCTTTCAATGCTCCGCGTGGGCTCTGGCAGAGCAATTACACAAAAGGTCAGGACATCAAATATGTAAGGCCTGGAGTAGGAGATCAACATTCATGTACAACTGCTGAAGGCCTGACCTATTGAAATTATGTCTTAATAGGGCCCCTGGACAAAATGTCATAAAGTTTTAGACAGTAGGCAATGTTGTGCGTATAACCTCACCACAAAGCTGATTTAACAAAGAAGATGTGAATCCTGCATAAAAGCTTGGCTCCCAAGTGCTTTCATCACCATGCATATGTGGAAGTACAGGTCAGCCACGTCCAAACACACATCACCACCACCACCCTCACCACCACCACCACCACCGACCAATCCAACTCCCTATGACATGTAATAATAAGGCACAGGACAAAAAAAACATCAAATTATGTGGCCTGTGTTGGTGGTGGGGCTGGCAGTCAAATTGCTTTTTAGAGGATGTTTCACTCAGGTTCAGATTAGCATGAGTCTGCATACTCAGAATGATAACAGACTTACGACAAGGGGAGGTGGCCTGGACGTGTGCTGGATGGTAAATGCCAGGCGAGAATACAAGACTTTCCAGAGATGGCTGCCAGGAATAATAAATAAATTTTCTTCTCTACATTAACTAAATGGGCTAAGTCAGCAGAGTATGGGCAGAGATGGAGCAGAGTATCTGAATCCATCCCATTCATGGAAGTAACCTCTGAATGTTGAAAGTTGTCCAACTACCCCTTTAACAAAGTTCCAGATGGCAGAGGACCAGGCATACATGTTAACACAGCTAGGAATTCAGTTTGTGATCAGATTCACACCAGTCACTGCTCAGAAGCTCCGTGGCCTCCGGCCCCAGGCCCATGCGGCAGGGGCCCACTGGCACCCTCACATGCGGGAAGAGGAAGATTCCTCTGACCCCCTCAGCACCTCCCTAGACCCACCTGTGCCTTCAGCGGGCAAGGAGAGGGTCCTGCATGAGTCCCCGGGCTGGGATGGCCACCACGACATGAACAGGCAGGCAGACGTCATGACCAGCAAATGCGGGACTTCATGACCGAGGGCGCCAGGAGCAGGAGGCCCGGGACGGCCATCACAGCGCTCTGTCCCCGGGTGGGGAGAGCATCGGAGGGGCTCCGTGGCCGGCCAGAGCGCGGCAGGCGCTCTGTGGGTGAGCGAGCTCGTGAGAGCAGGACAGCCAGGAGACCACACAGCCAGCGGTCAGACACAACGCTCAGCCACGCAGCCCAGTGAACATCGGCACGGCAGGCTCCACGCTGGCACAGACAGCGGCGGGGCTGGAGAGTACTCACGGCCTCGGCCAGGCGGGCTACAATGTAGTGAGACTCCTGGCTGGCAGCAACGGCCAGGTGTGCGCAGAAGGGACTGAGGCCCGGAGTGCCCAGGCCAAAAGCCAGCAGAGTGACCGTGTGAATCAAGCTCTCCTAGTTGCCACTCCAGGCTCTCCAGGGAGCAGGACCAGGGTGATGGAGAATTCCAGCAGGCGGGTTAGAGGCTCCGCGTCCTGTGGGGCTGGAGTTTCATCAGCGAGCAAGGATCATCCCGGGATCGACCGCGCAGGGTGCTGGTATCATTGGTCAGTGGCCTAGTCAGGGTCTAGGAAGCTGAGTAACATGCGTCCCCTAAGGTGGTTTCCACAATTACTTAGTTACCATCGAGTCTTGAGCACAGAATGACTTCAACTAAAATATCTGTAATACTTCCGTGAGGAGAACAGCAAACCCGCTGAAAGAAGCAAGAAGGGAAAGGCTGGGGAGGGGAGGCCGTCCGCCGTGAGCTGACGGGGAGGGGAGGCCATCCACACCGCCAAGACGTCAGCTCTTCCCAACTTCATCTACGGATTCAACGCACTTCCAATCAGAATCCCAGCAGGTCGCCGTGTGTGCATCGGCGAAGTGTGTGTGATGAGGCAAAAGACCCAGAGCAGCTGGCCCGGGACCGAAGGAGAGCAAGGCTGCAGGACTGACCCCAACTCTGACAAGGAGCAAAGACAACACAGGGAGCAAGGACCGTGTTTCCAGCAAACGGCGCTGGAGCCTCCGCACATCCACACACACAACATGAACCTAGACGTGGACCCTACACCCTTCACAAAAATCAACTCCCACTGGATCACAGACCTACATGCAAAACGCAAAACTGTAAAACTCCCAGAAGATAACATAGGAGAGATACTGATGACCTTGGGTTTGGCAATGACTTAGGTATGACACTAACAGCACGATCCATGAAGGAACTGATAAGCTAGACTTCAGTGATTTAAAAATTTCTGCTCCATGAAAGACACAGAGAGAGAAAGTCAAGAGAGAGAAAAGATGAGCTGCAGATGGGAGAAAATATCTGCAAAGACATCAGATAAAGGAATACAACCCCAAACATACAAAAAAACTGAAGACCCAACGGAAAGAAAACAACTTCATTAAAAATGGGCCAAAGACCTCACCAGAGAAGGTACCCCGATTGCAGATATGAAAAGATGCTCCTCATGTGTCACCAGGGAAATGCAGACTGAAGAGACGCCACTCTACTACGAGAACGGCCAGAATCGGGGACACCTCAAGCGCGGCCGAGGACTCCGAGCAGCAGGAACACTCCCTGGCTGCTGGCGGGGACGCAGATGGGCAGCCGCTTGGAAGGCAGGGGGTCTCTTACAAAACTAAACATATACTTATCATACATCCTAGGAACTGTGCTCCTTGGTATTAATCCAAAAGAGCTGAAAGCTTATGTCCACACAAAACCTGCCCATGGATGTTTCTAGCAGCTTCACCCATAACTGCCCAAGCTTGGGGGCACCCACGGTGCCCTGCAGTAGGTGACGGGTACTGTGGCCCATCCGGGCCATGGACGGTATTGAGGGCTCATGTGACCCGAGCTCCCAGGCCCCGAGGAGACACAGAGGAACTTTAATGTGCATCACTAAGTGGAGGGGCCCCCTGGACGTGATTCCACCTCCGTGGCCTCCTGGGAAAGGCACCACGGTGGGGACAGTGGAGACAGTGCTGCCAGGGGTTGGAGGGAGGGGGGTGGTAAGTAGGATTTTCAGGGCAGTGAAATTATTCTTCATGATACTCTGACGAGGACGTGCCGCACATCTGTCCAGGCCCACAGAATGTACAGCACCAAGAGTGACCCCAGTGGAAACCACCGGCTTCGGGTGACAATGTGTTGGTGCAGGTTCATCGACTGTAAAAACGTACCATTTGTTGGGGGATGTTGATGATGGTGGGGCAGGAGTATATGGGAAATCGCTGTGCCTCCAGCACAATTTTGCTATGAACCTAAAACTGCTCCAAAAGATGAAGTCTATTATTTTTAAAGGAATGAATTTAGGCTTTGTTAAAACTTGGTGACCACTGAGTCCAAGATAACTGCAGTCAAAGTTCTGTGATCTGAAAAGACTTATGTATGAGAATATTAATCATGGCATTATGTGAATAGCAAGGATCAACCAACAATGTATACTTTAACAGATGTAGATACAGAACTGATTTACATGTATTATGGAATATACATATGATAGAACATTATGCATCCATAAAAAATGTAAAGGAAATGCATTTAATGTAGCAAAATGCTACTATACAGGGAATCAGCAAAGGAGGCTCACAGCTCGGAGACAGGATCATGGAGAAGGGATGGACTCTGCAGCTCATTAACAGCAAGGCAGGTCAGATACATTGACCTCGGGGCTCCAAGCTATCCGAAGGTCAAAAGTTAAATTCCAATATCTTACAACATTAGGATCCCCTGTGCGAAAACACAGATTTATGCACACATCTTGGTTTTATGCCGGAAATCTGAAGGACACACGGACACTATGTCCATGGGGCAGGCACTGGAAAACTGGTTGTGGGGAAGGAAACTTCAGATTTTACTTGTACCCTCTGTGCTATTTGGATTTTTTTAAGTGAACATATCTTAATTTTATAATATAAAAGTTAACTTAGAAATTTAAATATATCACAGTACATTATTCACAACACAGAAAAGGTGGAAGCCACCCAGGTGTTCATCCACAGATGAACAGATAAACAAAATGTAGTGTATTCACACACAGGAATATTATTCAGCCTTAAAAAGTGAGGAAATGCTGACACACACCAAACCATGCACGAACCCCGAGGACGTCATGCTGAGTGAAATAAGCTACGAGTCACAGAAGGACAAACGCTATGTGACTCCACTGATATGAGGTCCCGAGAGGGTCACATCCACAGAGACAGACAAGAGGAGGTGGGGGCCGGGGGCTGGGGATGGGAGGGGGAGTCAGTGCCTAATGGGGACAGAGCCCGTTTGGGAACATGGAAAGTTCTGGAGATGAAGGTGGGGGTGGCCACACAGCAGTGTGAAGGTAAGTAATGCTCCTGGCCTGCGCATGTAAAAATGTTAAGATGGTATATTTTAGGTTGACGTATTTTTCCATAATTTTTAAAATGTAAATATAAACAGTGGATATGTCACGGCACTTTTTACTACCTGAGAGAGACCGGAGCTCATGGGACTTGCCCGAGCTCTCACCCGGGCAGAGGAGGAAGCAGCCTGGAGACCCCAGTGAATGGAAAGACACGGCGGCTCACGGGGCTGTCAGCCTCACCAGGAGGCCCCCCCAGAGCACATGACACACCAGGAGAAAGCGCCCAGGCACAGACAGCACGTGTCCTGGTCATAAGATTGATGGTAGCTTTTCACTTCTTTCTACATACCTATTATTGCAGTTTTGCAGAGTAATTGCTAATATAATTGATTTAAAAACATGACAAATGATCTCTTATGATTTCTGATTCCCAGCAGCGTGGTCAGGAAATGGCAGAGTACATTCCAGGGGAGTGACCCTGAGCAGAGACCTGGGTCCCTGCAGCTCACGCGAGGTGAGCCAAGTCCCGCACGCCAGCGCTGAGCCTGTGGCCCGGCCGTGCTGACGTCCTGCTTCCTACAAGTCTCTCCATCGTGGCTTTAAAGCTTTTTGGAAGGTGAGGGTAAATAATAAATAAATGAAGGAAAAAGGCCTCTTTTTCATGATAAGTTGCTACAAGTGAATATTTGCCATTCATACTAAGTCGGGAGCCTGATTTACTTCTCAGGTACAGCTGGGATGTCCTGTTTCCATGTGAAACCTCAGCCCTGGGTCCCACACTGGCCTCCACCACGCCGCAGGGGACAGCCCTCTCCACGGCACGCGCTCTGCCCTCTGTGCCACCACAGGACACTCCCCTCTTGCTCTGGCACTGTGGCCACTGGGCATCCAGGAGATGCAGCTCTCTGGCATGCGATCCTGAGAGGCCACGATGCGCCAGCCCTCTAGACTCCCTTCGACTCTCCAGGGGAAGCTGGGCTTCGTGGGGAGGACAGCTGTGCCCCTGTGCCCTCGTGGGGCTGCTTGGGGGTAGCTGGGCAGTCTCGTAGGCAGCGGCTGTGAAGGCCCAAGGGGCATCTGCTGCAGTAGAACCTGATCAAAGCCCAGTAGTGCACTGAGTCAGAAGGTAATCTCAGGAAGCCCCCAGACTTCCCAAGGAAATTTAGAGGAAAGTTGGTCTTTTCTTGCCCTTTTTCATTACATATTTAAGATGAGAGATCTTCACGTCTTACACTGGCTGGCACCTCTGCTCCCACCCGATTTTTTTCTACTCCTTTGTCCCCAAAGGCTCTGCACACAGCTCTGCATCAATGAAGAGTCACAGGAAGTGAGAATTTGGAGCCACACTGACATTTAAAGCATTAGAGGCCAGGACCGAGTGGCGAATAACAAAGTGAATTGTGCTTAAACCTGCATTTCAGATAACCGGCCTTAGGAGCTCCAACTCGGTCTTACGTGATCTGACTTTTGAGGTAAATGCCACCATTTACCCCTCAGTTGCAGTTTTCTCATCAGGAAAATGAGGTTGAAAATAATACCATCTTCAGGCTGATATGAAGAGCAAATGAGACCACGTAGGCGGAACTGTGGTCAGCTCGTACCAGGCAGCACGGGCCCTGGGATGCAGACGGGAGAGACCGTTTCCCACCTCCCTTGGCTCACGGTCCAGAAGGAGATGAGCACCCCCGAGGGGCCACGCAGATCCGCAGACAGTGAGGTGTGCTCTGCAGGGCAGGGAAGGGCAGGGGGCCGCGAGCCTCTCCTTCGGGGTGGGGGGCTGTCTTGCGAGAGATGGGGCACTCTTCAAAGTCGGGCTGAAGGAGAGGCCACGTGGCCCCCAGCTGCCAGGTGCTAGAACAGGCACCGCTGGTCGGCGCCCTCCGGAAGGGCACACGGCCTCTGAAGCCTTCTTGTAGGCGCACATCACAGCGCGGACCCCCCAGCCAGCTCCAGGCCGTGAGACCCATGCCCCCTTCAGGATGCAGTCAGAAAACCCACGACATGAAAAACACCACAAGATAAATAATCCAGTTTCATTTGTTTTTGAATGGTGCAAGGGAACAGTGAGGAGAAACCTCCTACAGATTGGAAGGGGCACACCAGATGCATCCCCCAGGCCATGGACCTCCTCTGGACCCTGCTTCAGAAGACCCGAATGTAAGGAAAGTTTATGGCAACTGAGAAATTAAACACTGGTGAGCATTTAGTGACATGAGGACATTATGGTTCGTTTTCATGTGCTGAAACTATTGCAGCTAGTTTCACAGAACCCTTGCCTTCCAGAACACAACACCGCAATACTGGCAGATGAAATCGCTTGATGGCGGGAGCAGGCGGGCGCAGAGAAGCACAGGACAGGCTGGGAGCTGCCGCCTGGGGACGCCCAGTGATGCCATCACGGGGCTCACTGGTCAGTTCTCTCTACTTTGTGACACACACTTTATATGACTTTTTTAAGCATACAGTGCAGTTAGGAAGAGGTACATTAAAAAGATAACAAATACTGCAAGTTGGCAGAGAAAAGACACCAACCAAATTATGCAGTTAAAAAGGGTCACTGAGATTGGAAAGCATTTTCAAAGAGGATTTTCCCAATGATCCGCACCTCAGGGGTCACAAAGAAGAGAGGGAGGTTCCGGGTGACAGCAGGTGGGAAGCACATCTCAGCAAAGGCAGTGGCCACGCGTCGTGGCCTACCTGTGGGCCCACTGGCTCTCTGAATTCAACATACGGGCTGCTGCATTGACCCCTTCCTATTCCAGTAACTAGGACAGAGGCAGTCAATAAATAGGATTTTTTAAGTTGCAGGAGATGGGAAAAGAGATAAAGAAGGGGTGTCAGAGAGCAGAGGCTGACTGGATGTCACATGCTATGGGGACACAACAGCAGGAGTTGGAGAGTGGCAGTCGGTACCAGGGAGGACCTGGGCATCTGGGCAGAGGCCCTGGGGGCCATCCGATGGCTGGGGTGACCCCCAGCAGCACGCCACAGCAGGGGGTCACGTGGTGCTCAGCGGGGTGGGGGGCAGACGAGGGCCACTGGCGGGGCTCAGCGATTAAGGAGGCAGAAGGCAGCAGGGCCCCCCAAAGGGGTGTCTTGGGCCGTGTGTAGCACAGAGCAGAGGAGAAACAGCCCGAGGGGGATGCTGGATGCAGGCGCTTCTCCAGGTGGCCAGCCTCCCTGGATAAACACCAGTCCCACTGACGGTGCATTTATGTGCAAACAAGCATAGCAAATACATGATGGGAGCACGGAGAAGTGCCGGCGATGGCCGCATGCCCTCCCCTGTAGCCGTCGTGCCGCACGCCCCGCATCTGTCAGTGCCTTGGTGGCCCTGTGGACAGAGCGCCAGGCCTGCGGAGCCGATCAGCAGCACATGCAGAAGAGGCTGTCGGAGCAGACTCAGAGGGGTCCGCACCCACAGAATGCAGGCACCAACGTGAATGGGATCTTCAGTAGACTAAAAAAACCTGTTACCTGCTTGATTTTACTTTACTATTTGTGTGTCTTCAAAAGAGGAATCATATTTTATCAGACTCTCACTTTAATTTTACGGTCTTAAAAATGCTGTTAGGAAATATGTAATGAGAACCCTCTGCATCTTACAGAGAAGCAGGACCAGGCAAACACCCCTTCTCCCGGGAGGGTCCCAACTGGGGCACAGACTCCATGTGCACTGACACTGGGCCTGGAGGGTCGGTCACCCCGAGGGCCAAGGAGGGCCTTCATGCGTTGTGAAGGGCACTGATTTCAGACAGGTTCTCTGGGGGGCAATGCACAAACCATAAACATGTGAGGAGCCCTGAGGTTCGCCATGAGGAGGGTAAGGCATGTGGCAAGACACGCCGAAACTGAAAGTAATTGTGTTCAATTCCCCAAAGCACTCTGTGGCCAACACAATTTGGGGGCTGGATTTGGCCACGTTCCTCAAACTGTTTCACCTTCTTCATCAATAAAGTCACGAAGCTCTAAAATCAAAGGGGAGGGTTTTAAACCACGTGGGAACTGAACACCAGCAGGCCTGACTCCCTGGGAGGGGGCCACCTCCCTCAGCCGTGCTGCTTGACTGGCACCAGTATGACCACCTCCTCCACCTGCACCGGGGGGGTCAGTGGAGGCCTGGCTGTGGGGACAGACACCCTCAGAGCACCAGGTGCACAGGGGGCCAGCCCCAGGAAAGAGGGAACACCAGCAAGGGGTTGGGATGAGGCTGACTTACCACTGCCTGCTCTGAGGGGGACCTTGGGGTCTCCAGGAGGTGAAGGCCACGTCTGGGGGGCTGCTGGCACTGGAAGAACCCTGGCTGCTCTCCAAGGTGCATGCAGAAGGTTGTGTGGCTCCAGCTCGCTCTCCCTGGGGGGCACGAGGGACTTCCGAGCTGCGTAGGCACCCAGCGCGGCGACCAGATTCTGCCTGTCCGTGCCGCTGTCCACCTTAGGGCTGAGCTGGTCAGGCTGCAGCCGGCCGAGGGTCCGCAGTGGGCGGACCCTGGGGTAATCCACCCGGGGCGCAGGGGCGAAGGTCAGAGCTGACGTTTGGGCCATGTAGGTCAGCATGCTCACAGCGAGGGGGTCTTCAACCTGCAGGTGAAGGACAAAGGGCTGGTGAGTCCCCACTGCCAGCCAGGCACACCAGGACAGCACTTGTTCTCAGATCCCTGGCACTAAGTGGCAGCAGTGTCTGTGAAAAGCACACCCACAGAGGCAATGTTCACCCCGCCCTAGTGGGACCAAGCTCACCGCCCATGCACATATTTCATTGATTTTTAATAGCAGCTTTGTTGAGATACAATTCAAAAGCCACAGAACTCCCCCAAGTTGGTGGTTTAGGTATATCCACAGAGTTGTGGGAACATCACTGGGGTCTATCTAATTCCAGGGCACTTTTATCCTCCCAAAAGGGAACTTCATGTGCCTTCCCACCCCAGCAACCACTCGTCTCTGTCATGATAGGGTCGCCTGGTTTGGACAAGTAACGCGAAGGCGACCATATAACGTGTGGCCTCTGGGCCTGCTGTCTCTCACTGGCGTTTTCAGGGCACATCCACATCACAGCCTGTGCCAGTGCTTCATTCCTCTTTTATGGCTAAAAATATTCCATTTTAAGGATAGAGCACATTTTGTTTATTCATTCTTCAGTTGGTGGCTATGTGGCTCTTTACCATTATGAATGGAGATAAAGCTGCTATGAACATTCCCATACAAGCTTTTGTGCAGACGTGGGTTTCCGTCTCTCTCATTGTGCCTGGGAGTGAAATTGCAGGGTTGTGTGGTGACTCCACATCTGACTTGTTGAGCAGCTGCCCAAATGCTCTCCAGCATGGCTGGACCACTTTAGGTTCCCCTGCTGGGTAACAGCACCAATTTCTCCACCTCCTCGCCGGCACTTGTTAAGGGCTGTCTTTCTTCCCAGAGGGTAAGAGGTGGTGTCTCACGGTGGTTTCAATTTGCATTTCCCTGACAGTTCACCATGTGGAGCATCTTCCCTGTGCTTCAGGTTTCCTGCGGAGAAACATCTCTCCCAGCCCTTCATCTGTGCTGGTGTTTACTGTCCTCCAAGAAGCGGCTTCCCCTCACCAAATCCCTCCCTTACTAGAAGCTCCACCCGCTTTGTCTGGTGGTCTTTATTTCACTCCACCTCCTTCCTTTGCTGATCACTGAGATCACCTCTACATCCTATCCCTTTAACAGCAGTATTCTGCACCAGAGACCTGCCATGGCCTCAATGTTCGTGATTACATATCGAATCCATGATCTGGCAACACAGTCCTCCATCGGCCTCCACCTGCATCTCCTCCTGGCTCAGTCAGTTTCTCCACAGGACATGTTCTCGGCACATTTTGTTTTGCCACTAGACAAATCAAGGCCTCTAGGATGGCTACAGCAGTGTCAGGAATCTCACCACTGAACCTCTGACTACGGCACCATCAAATTTCATGGACAAGCACAGTCATTCCAGCTGGGAGGCCCAGGACGGATACAGCTGTCCTGGCGACTTGCTCAGAGCCCCGCGTGGTGTGGTGTGGGTCCAGGGACCGTACCTTTTTACAGTCTTGCCCATTTGTATTTTCGACATTCACCTCCCTTGGGGCATATGATCAATATTGAGTTGATGGGGTGCATACCTTGGGATCCAGTCAAGAGGTGCAGCAGTCACTGAATTTAATACAAGTGGTTGAGACTCCCATGACTGCCTATTTTTAAAGATATTTGGGTTCAGCCTTTCGAGATAGATTTTGGTGCAAGCTGGAGTTCAGGAAACAGGTTGATATGGTTCTAGGTTTCCATTTTCACATATCAACCTGAGTAAATTACTCAACCCTTTGAGATCAATTTTCTTCTGTCAAAGAAAGAGAGTGGACATGATCTCTAAGATTGTTTTTATTTCTAGAATGATTTTAACTGTCACCCAAATTGTTAAATTTTGTCCAAGTACTAGCTCAAAACAACCGCCTTTCTCTTAGAAAAGAGGAAGTGAGATTCATTAGAGAAAGGGAGAGATATATAAAATGCTCCCCCACAAATGGCGCCTCTAGCAGTTCCCCACAAATTGGGTGGAACTGTCAATCTTAAACAACAGCCTTCAGAAAGGCTGTCCCTGAACACGTGGTGGGGTCACAGTGCTGGGGGCTGCGGAACACATCCAAATGCCTCATTAATGTGCCTACGAGCATCTCTCCTCCCCTTGCTGTGAATGAGGCCTCATCTGAAGCTTCTACTCACAAGGCCTTTAATTATAGTCACAGAGGAAAACTCGAGGCAGAGGACAAGCCAGGCTGAACACAGAGCACAACAAATCACTTCTGCATGTAATCCACGCAATAGACAAGGTAACCGTCTGCTTTGGGTCTCTTTACGCTCTAAACCAAATTAAGGTGGGGAGGGAAAAAGAGTATGTCAGTAGGTAAACTGCATAAAGAAGAGAAGACACCCATTTCACACCATGCACAACGGTGTCACGATGGTGCCCTTGTGGGGGGGGCTTATGCAACCTCAAGGCAGGGTGCCCACCCCATAACCACGAGGCCTGGGAGCCAGGAAATTAGCAGCGAGGAAAGTATTCTCATGGGTGTTGCTTCAAGTCTCAAAGGAAAGAGCTCGCAGTTGGAGCTGGATTCTGGGACAAGGTGCCTGGGTGCGAATCCCACCCTTACAAGCCCAGGGACCTTGGCTTCAGTGAGCTATCTAACCCCCAACCATCTGTGAAAGGGGGACGACAGTGACTGCTGTCACACAATGTCAGGGACCACGGCCACAACCCCCGCCACCATCGTCACGTCCCCTCCAGAGGCCTTCGCTTTCCTTGATGCCGTCAGAAGCCCAGCTGGCAGGCAGCTTCTGGTCCCACTTCCAGCTCGGAGCCCAAAATTCTGACTCACCTTCAAATACCCTGTTCTGAAGATGCTTTAAGCCTCAATTCAACAAACCTGTGGTAATGGGTCTCCTAAAATAATGCTGAATAGTTTCTAAGACCGTAGCTGCCCCAGTCTGGAGATCAGCAAGGGGAAGGTGTTAGTGGCCAGGTTCCAGCACACGGCACGGCCAGTGCTGGCAAAGCGGTCCCTCACGCCGCGGAGGTCAGCGTGGGTGCCCTGCGAGAGGCCCCCTTTGCACACAGGAAGCATCTGAGGACGGCTGCCACGGCTTGCTGGAATGATATTCCTCCAGGCATGCTCCTTAGCCCGGTGTGCCCACGCAGGGACGGGGAGAGCCACAGGCTCTGCTGGATGAACGCAGGGGAAGAGGCTCATTCAGGAGACACCCGGTCCCGTCGGCATGGCTCTGTGTGACCTGTGTGATTCTGGACAAGTTCTCTGGCCTCTTCGAGCTTCACTTTTATCACCAGCAAAACTGGAAAAATAACTCCTTTTCTTAGAGCACTTGTAAGGATTAGGAAGAGGATAGGTTAAAGGGCCTAGCTCAGGAGACGGCCTAGAGGAGGCATTTGACAAATGGCCTCAGCATCAGCACCACCTCCACCACTGTCCAGCACTGTCCCCTCTGTCAGCACAACACCGCTGTCACCACCTCCACCACTGCGGTTTGCCAAGTGCCAAGCCCTGGACTTCATCCCACAAGGGAAGAATGTGTCAAACATGGACCTGTCTTCGAGTAGCTTGCAGACTGAAATGCAGGTTAAGTCACAGACATTAGTGACTATAACTGAAAGTACATTATTAGAGAAGTTCAGGGACATGGAGTTTGGAAGAAAGTGACCATGTTCAGCTGGGGAAAACAAGGCAGCTTCCTGGAGCCAACATTTGCCGTGCATACGCTTGCCAAACAGTGAGAGGCACCGTCCCACTGGGGTCAGGGGAGCACAGCCGAGCCAGGCCTCCTTCCCCGGGTGGGCATCGGCGCACTGTGGTCCCAGATGGCACGATCATGAGTGCAAACTGCCGGGGAGGCCTGGAGGCCTCAGAGTCCTACTTGCCAGTGGACACGGGGTGGGTCAGACTCCCAGCTGCACACTGGCCATTGCTCCTCAGATATTCCCTGTGCCAAGGATCCCAACGAACTGGGAAACCCAAATCGGGCCATCTTTTGACCACACAACAAACACTGTCTCCAGCTTGTCTCATAGCCTGAAGGCAGCGTTGACAAGCACACTGATCAAGACGTGCTGGCTTGCTGCTGGGTGACAAAGCGCCAGCGCAGGGCTGTCCATGGGCTCCCTAACGAGATGGCCCTGGTGCCACAGGGCGAGGCAGTGTTCCAGAGCTGCAGGGGTCTCAGGAGCCCCCACCGCCAGCTCATTAAGGTGAAGTCGGGGTCACTTCTGCTGCACCTTCCTGTGCTCGGCCTGAGACGGCCATTCTGATGAACTGTTCCCTCTCTCCCTGCCTGTCAACGCAGTGAAAGGCTGTCAGTGCTCAACGGTGTTCAGCTGCTAAGTGGCCTGCCCGTGTGCAGGGGGAGTAGATTGGAGGTGTCACTGAGCACCGCCACCGGCACAAAGAAATCTGTGCGCTTGGGGCAGCCTCACCCTGGTCTCTCTGACCAGGACAGCCGGGCTATCTTTGCAGCTGACACACCTTCCACTTAGAAAAATCAGTCACCAAATGGTTTTTACCGAGTTCACTAAATCCGTGAGGTTGAACAGGTGTTATTTTCTAAACTACATGATCAACAAATATTGCCGGAAGTTGACCCTGACACTACGTGTGGGTATCTGCAAGGGGCGCTCCTTGGGCTACTCGGAATCATCCTGGAGACGCCGGGGGCGTGAGGCAGAAGAGCCGCCCTCGCCTCTGTCCCGCTCCGCACGGCCTTCTCGTCGGTCACTTCTGCTCTGGTATGCTCTCTTCCTGGCCTGCCTTTTGTCCAGCAGCCGCACCCCACAGCCTCTCACTGGGCAAGTGAAAAAGGTGAAGAGATCAGACTGAAACAGTCACAATCCACTGTTCTCTCCGCATTCGGTGGCACAAGGCATGGAGTTACAGGTCACCAGCTACCGTGACCCCCTGGGGAACATCAGACTAATGACCACAAAACGGGTCACATCTTCTGAGGGCCGGTCCACGCAGTTACTTGGCTCTAGATGTTTTCATTCTTTCTGACCCTCACGACAACCCTGTGGTGCAGGCATGACTACCCCTGTTCATGCGCAAGGAGACGCCCTCCCAGCGAGCAAGGAGCAGGGCTGGGAAGCAGCCCCGGGCATTCTGTGCCACAGAAGCAGGCAGGCTCACCCTGACGCCTGCCGGGCAGAAGTGACAGGCCTGTGCTCAGCTGGGTTTAGACAAGGGAATTTGGGGACCTTCTTTTGGTTTGAAAAATAAACTTGAAAAACTGGACAAGAATTCCAGGGTTCTGATTTCAGTTCCACCTGTGCTTGAGAGTGACCGTCTCACTCTACCTGTCTCAGCCTCCAGCTCCTGCTGAGGGCCCCGCTTGCCAGGTAAATAGGGGTCGGCAGAAAGCCCAGCGCTGCTGTAGGTCACTAGGCTGGGGCTGACTGTGTCCACCCCACCCACTCTGGGGGATCTAGGTGGGGGCAGTCACCACCTTGGGGGGCCTGAGCAGCTGCTCACAAGCACGTGAGAAGTGAACTCGGAAGTGAGGAGGAGGGACAGCGTCTTCTGCCCACAGGATTGAGAAAATCATGACAAACACGTGGCTTCCCACAAAACCTCACTGCAGCTCACTCTGTGTTCACAGCCACTCTCCCCGCCCAACCACATCTCCTCCCGGCCTGTGGCGCCCACCCCCAGCTGGCCACAGGCAGGACACGGAAACAGAGCCAGGAAGGGGGCAGGACGTGTGTCCAGAAGGGAAAGTGTGTGTGCAGTCAAGTTGCAGAAGGTCACAAACTGACCCCAGCACCTCTGTGCCTGTCACGCCCCAGGCACTCACCCGCTGGTGGGGGGTGAACACCCGATGACAGGCAGGCTGGTTTGCCCACTGAGCGGGTCTGAGCTGGTTAGGCCTCGGCTTGCGATAAGTACAGTGGGCAGGTGGGGCCTCCACCGGCAGGGACTGAGGATGGTGCTCGAGTGACCAGGCCACAACACATCCTGTGTGCTGGGCACAGACCTGAGACCCGCTGTGAGAGAGCCCAGCGCCCCACCAAAGGTCAGCAGAAATAGTGGCATGAGAAGGCCGCTTTACAAATCAAATCAGTGTCATGGACGTGACACATACACAAAGTCATGGCTGTGGGCCTCACGGCTCCACACCTCTGCATATGCTGCACCCAGTGGCATAGCTAGGTAGGGGGCCCAAGGAAACTCTGTGTCCCCGAAAGTGTACCCTAAGGTGGCATCTCTTCAGAAATGGACATGGGAGACGGGCCTGCAGGCAGACACCTGGTTGTTTCCAGCCTGGGGCAGCTGTGAGTAAGGCCGCATGCGAGTCCCCTGGGGAAGGCATGCCCGTTCTCTTGGGCAGGCGCCCAAGGGAGCGGGATGCTGGGTCTTGGGAGGGACGCCGTCGAGCATTAGGAGACCTAGGAGTGGGCCGGACAGTTGGTCTCCACTGGCTCAAGAGGTCCCATCATGCCACATTCTCACCAAGAGTTGGCATTATAGGTTCTTTACTTTCAGCCAACCTGGTGGATATGAAGTGGTTGTTCTTCATGGTGTCTCACTGAACTAACCTAATGACTGCTTAGCACTTTTGACACCCTTATTAGCCACTTGTAGATCTTTTTTCATAAAATATCTGTTCAAAACTTTAACATATTTTTGTGTTGGATTGCTCATCTTTTTCCTTTTTATCTTTATTAAGGTAAAATTAACATTCAGGACAACCTAAGTGTCCATCAGGAGATGAATGGATAAAGAAGAGGTGGTACATATACACAATGGAATATTATTCAGCCATAAGAAGAAAACAAATCCTACCATTTGCAACAACATGGATGGAGCTAGAGGGTATTATGCTCAGTGAAATAAGCCAGGCGGAGAAAGACAAGTACCAAATGATTTCACTCATGTGTGGAGTATAAGAAAAAAGGAAAAACTGAAGGAACAAAACAGCAGCAGAATCACAGAACCCAAGAATGAACTAACAGTTACCAAAGGGAAAGGGACTGGGGAGGATGGGTGGGAAGGGGGGAGAAGGGGCATTACGATCAGCACACATAATGTAGTGGGGGGGGCCATGGGGAAGGCAGTAGAGCACCGAGAAGACAATGACTATATAGCATCTTACTATACTGATGGACAGTGACTGTAATGAGGTATGATGGGGGGGAAAAGGTGATTAGGGGAGTCTAGTAAACATAATGTTGCTCAAGTAATTGTAGATTAATGATACACAAAAAAAATCAACATTCAGGAAACAGTGCGCATGTGCTCTGACACAGGTACACACCCGCAAACCCTCACCCGAACTCAGACAGCGAGCTCAGCCCCGCCGATCCTCCCCCCACCCGGCCCCCAGGCAGCCACTGACCTGCCTTCTGCCACCTACACACTGGTTTGCATCTTCTAAAATTTTGTATAAATGGAATTATAACAGTACATACTATTTGTCTCTCAGTCAGCACAATTATTTGAGATTCACCCACACTCTTGCATGCATGGATAGCTCATTCATTTTTACTAGTGGGCAGCATTCCACTTCATGGAACAAACACACTTTATCTGTTCACTTGTTGATGGGCTTTGGGTTGTAGTTGGCATTACTGTTAAAGCTGCTGTGAACATTCATGTCCAGGGCCTCAGACAGACAAAGATTTCCATTATCTTGGGTAGGAGTGGGATGGCTGCATGATAGAGTGGGTGTATGTTTAGGAAAATGTAAATGCTTCCCAAAGTGGCTGTACCATGTCACGTGTCCCCAGTCCAGCCCTTGGTGCGGTCAGCCTTGAAATTCAGCCCTTCCCTGCTGAACAATGATGTTGAACATTTCACATGAGCTTATTTGCCACCCATTTATCTTCTTTGGTGAAGTGTCTTTTCAGATCTTTGGCTCAATTTTTTATTTACTTACTTTTTTCTTTTTAATGAGTGTAAGGGTTCTTTATACATTGTAGAGAGAAGTACCTTTTCAGGTGTAGTATTTGCAAATATATTTCCCAGCCTTTGACTTGTCTTTTCATTATTTTAAACAGTATCTTTTAAAGAAGAAAATTTTTTAATTTTTATGAAGTCCAATTCATCAGTTATTCTTCTATGGATTGTGCTTTTGGTATCATATCTAAAAATCAGCTTGGGGGAAATTGCCACCTTAGTACTACTAAGTCTTCTAACACATGATCATGACTATATATATATATATATATATCCATTAATTTAGGCCTTCTTGAATTACCTCATCAATTTTTTTAAAATTTCAGCATATTTTATTAGCTTTATTTCATAATTTTTGATACTATAGTAAATATTTTTATAATTTCAATATCTAGTTGTTTGTTGTTAGTATATAGAAATACGACTTTTGCATACTTCCTTTGCATTCTACAGCATAGTTACACTTACTCACTAGTTTTAGTAGCTTTTTAGAGATTCCACCAAAGTTTCTAAAAAGCAATCATGTAATCTGGATATCCGCCTTTTCTTTCTTTTTCCTGCTTTATTGCCCTGGCTAAGATCTCCAGTGCAGAAGAGGTTAGAGCAGGCATACTCATCGGATTCCAGGCTTTAATTGGTGAGCATTCAGTCCTTCCTCCCTCAGTACGATGTTACTTGCAGGTATCCATCCTGAATCAATGTTGGCTTTTGCCAAATGTTTTTACTGCGTATTTTGAGATTATCATATGGTTTTTATCTTTCTAATTAATTATACTGATAAATTTATTGTAACCAAACCTGCACTACTAGAATAAATCTCCCTTGATCATGATGTATTGTCCTTTTTTATATTGTTGGATCTGATTTGCTAAAATTTGTCAAGAATTTTTGCTTTTATATTTCTGAGAGACAATGATCTGCAGTTTTTTTTCCTTTAATATCTGTCCCTATATGAATTTGATCCTGTGACATTTTTTGAGACTTATTTTATGGCCCAGCACATGCTCTATCTTGGGAAATATTCCATGTATACTTGAAAAGAATACATATTCAGCAGTTTTTAGGTGCATCATTCTATAAATATCAATTCAGTTAATTTGGTTGATGGTATTGTTCAAATCTTCTATCTCTCTACTGGTATTTTATCTCTTTGTATAATCAGTTACTGAGAAAGAAGAGCTAAAAAGCTCTAAAAATGATTATGGACTTGTATATTTCTTTGGTATTCTTGTATTTTTGCTTTATGCATTTCAAGGGCTGACATTAGGTTCATAAAGAGAGCTCTATGTTATCTTAATGAATTAACCATTTTCTCATTATAAAATGTTTCTGATAATATGTCTTAAAGTACACAATGATCAATGTTAATACAGTCCCATCACCTTTCTGATATGTAGTTTCCATTGTATATACTTTTTGTACTTTCACCTTTAATCCATAAATGTCTATTTCATGTGCTTTGGTTTTAGTAGAATATAGTTGAAATTTGTTTTTCATTTTTATTCAGACTGAACGTCCCTTTTTATTTGGAGGGCTTAGCATTTGTATTAATATGATCATTAACAGGGGCGGACTCAGGCCTGCTCCCGACACCTGCCTCTATCCAGCCCACACGGTCTTCGCTCCTCTCTTCCTTCTTCCTTTCTTTCCCTCACATGGATAAATGGAGCATTTTTTAGCATTGCATTTTATCCCTGAATTTTTTGATCATTTTTCAAAAAGCTGTTGCTGCGAGAATTATAATGTGTATCTTCAAGCTATCACACCTTCAAATGACATGTAAAACTCCACAAGCGAACAGAAAGCCACAGTAGCGTCATTCCAGAGTTCCTACCTACCCTGCGTGTTCCTGATGTCATATGTTTTTCTCCCACATAAGCTATAAAACCCACAATTCATTTTTACTATTTTGTTTTAATATCCAATAGTCTTTATCAAAATGTTAAATGTCTTATATGTATTTTTTTGTATTTACTTGCAAACATAGCATTTCTGGTTCTTTTCATTCCTTTTTGCAGATACGGGCTTCTGTACGACATCATTTCTCTTTAAGCCAAAGCAAGTTTTTTAGCATCTCTGCAGCACGGGTCTTATTAGAGACAGATTTCCCTTGATTAGTTACAGTTTTGAACAATACAGAATTCTAAATTGACAGTGTTTTTTTTCTTTCAGAACTTCAAAGATGTTCCACTATCTTCCAGATTCCTAATGAGAAGTAAGACTTCACTCTTATAACTACTGCCCAGATGAAATATCTTTCTTTCCCTTCGTGTACCTTTAAGACTTTATCTTTGGTTTTCCTGTTTATGATACACTTAATGTTTAGTTTTCTCCACATCTATCCTGCTTCTTGCTCACAAAACTTCTTGCATCGGTTTTTTATGTCTTTTAGCAACTTTGGAAAATTCCCAGCCATTATTTCTTCAAATACTTGTTCTGCCACATTCTCTTTCTCGTCCCGGTCCAGGACTCCAACAATACATATGTTTAGTATTTGATCTTGCCCCACAAATCGAGGATGTTTCATAACATTTTCCCACTCCTCTTATGTTCTTTATGTGCTTTTTTTTTATCACGTCCTTTGGCCTGACTTGAAATTCACCGGTTCTTTCCTCTACTCTGTCTGGTCTATCGTTAAGTTCATCAAATGAATTCTCTACTTCTGGTCTCTCAGCTTTCACTTCTAGCATTTCCATTCGGTTCTCTTTCATCGTTTCCATCTCTCTGCTGCAATTTTCGATTTGTTCATTTATGTCTTTCCATCTTTGCCACTCAGTCCTTCAGAATATTTAATTATTAAAATGTCCTTTCTTAATGGTTCCGATAACTGAGTCATAGCTGGGCATTCTTCTATTGCGTCTCTCCTTCTCTGACCGAGTCACATTTTCTCATCCCTCCATGTATCTCCCAGTTTTTGACTATACACTGGAAATTTTGTATAAAATGGTAACAGAGAATACAGTATATACTTATGCCGAGAAGCTAGCACAACCCTCTAAGTGATGAGTTTCAGTTTAAACCTCCTCAACAGTATAGAGCAAACCGGGATTTACGGCGTTCTCTATAGTGACTGCAAGGACAAGTGACCCGTGCTGCTACGGTCGATAAAAGCGGGAGCTGGTTCCCACCACCACCAACACAGAAGGAATAATTACACTGATTTAGTGATCAATAAGAGCCCAATTAGTGTGTCAGAGCCTTGAGCCGGTAGGTTTGATTTAAGAGGACCAGTGTGATTTTACTCCCTCTGGCTTCTATTATGGAGTAATCAGTATTAACTCCCCGAAAGATAACAAATTCTCAGTATTCCTCTGACTCCCTATGCTAGCTAGATCTTTGGTGACAGATACACAGAAAAAGATGATTTATAAAATAACTCATTGGAAATTGGTTGCCCCTTGAAATTGCCACCTGAAATATTTCATCAACCAAGAGGCGAAGGGATCAGAAAACAGCCTGAACCCCTCGCTGGCTGTATTTATGTGACAAGATGTCTGCACAGTGGCTTGGATCACATCTGAGCGTGGACTTCCTGAGCTTTCTCCAGTCTTTGTTCATAGAAAGATGACTAAGGGCTTTCTCCTCATGTAAACACTGGACAGAGAAAATAATGAGTATAAGGTTTGCATGCATTTTTTAATATTGAGAAGCTTCTATCTCAACATGGAACGAAAATACCTGAGCCAAAAATGCCACCAAGTGCTCGTTTTCTGATTAACCCTTGTGGCCATCACTGAAATGGCTGTGTGGTGGGATGACCGCAGAATCCACTATTCACACGGGTATTCACGAGAGGGAAGGGAGGACCTATCAGCAGTTATCATGGGGCAACAGGCATAAACTGGCACTGCCCAGGCACACCACAAGGTATGGCATCCCCCCGGCTGGGAGTTCTTAAGATTGCAGAAGCCAAAGTGACAGAAGGCGGCAAACGGCTGCTGATGGAGGGCCTCACAAGACCAGGGCCAGCCCCCTTCTCGTTTCTTTAAGTGGCGAGCCGGCAGGGATGACACACTCATCCTCTCGCATGCACCTCGGCGGCCCGAGGGCGGCATCCGAGACCACGGACCCACACCCAAGAGCTCAGGCCTCCCGCCATCCCAGCCACAAGCTGCTGAAGGAACAATGGTCCTGTAAAAAGACAGCGGCCGCACTTTCTTCCAGATGGCAAGCCTGCTTCGAGAACAAGCTTGGATGTGTGTGTAGACGCCTGATGCTGGATTCACACTGCACGTGAATCAGGACGGGAAAGACTGCAGTGAACCCCACCGATCAGCCTAAGGATGCTGCACACCCACTGCCCCCCCACCACTGGGGCCTAACGAGCATCCTACTGTGTGGACCCAGCAGAACCATTGACCCACCAGGAGGCTCCTGTGCTGCGTGCTGGCGAGCTGCCGTGAGCGCCAGACCTCCGGCCCTGCAGCCACAACAGCCGCTTGACCCAGCATCGCTGCAGCCCCTCCGACACTCACGGCGCCAACTGCTTGCCAGCTGAGCAAAGTGTCCCACTTTAAACATTTCTACAACTTGCTGCAGGTTATTTCGAACGATAAACGCCCCCCGTTCTGCCTCAGATCAGGGGCTAAGAGCAGGAGGCTACAGCAAAGTCTAGGGCACCCTGTTTGCACCCCTCCAGCTGAACTTCAGGCCATCCTTGCCCAGGGAGCAAATTCTATTCTAAATTTGACTCTTTCGCTCCAGCACGAGGGCTGAGTTAGTAAAATAACCAAAACTGACAGAAAAACACGATGGAAGAGCTCAGCTCTGAACACACAGGTGTCTGCCACGCACACGGCTGGTGGTTCGCGAGGGTGGCCACCCCGCCTGAGGCGGCTGTGGTGCCTCGGAGCCCCGGAGCCCATGCTCTGCTTCTGCAGCCGGCGAAGGCTCTACACGGAGTCTGGTTCGTTCCACATCACCCTTGAGTAGGGGGGAGACACGTGGACTGCTCCACAGAGAAGTTTCGCCTGCTTTCCTTTGAATCAAGGACTCCCTGAGTGTCCGGAACCTTTAATGCCTCCTCTCTCCTCTGAAACCGTCTGTGGGCCGCACACACGTTCCTCTTTATTGATTGGTCACCTCCAGCACCCAAGGACAGGCCGTGACATCTCCATTATGGAAAAACAGCGACCCCGCAGCAGCAGCAGCCGGCACTGAGCGGAGAGCCTCGTACCCCTTTCAGCAGACATGGGGGCAGAGGCAGGAGGCACGGGCGGTTCTGTGTCTGCGCTTGAACCACCAGCGTCCCTGAGACGGGGAAGGGCTGGGCTTCCTCGCGCAGTTTAGGGAACAAATGAAATCTGCCCACACGGCGGGACGGCGGCTGGGCCCGGGGCCTCGGGCGCCCAGCGCACTGACTCCGTCTGCTTTGAGAGCGCTCTGCGCCCCGCCGCCCCCAGCTGCACCAGGACCTCCTCTAGGCACCCAGCAGAAGGTTCCGGACTCATGACCTGACTTTCATTTTATCGTTAGATCAGTTTGCTGACAATAACTACTACTACCAACTCGTCCTTTGCCGTGAGCTTCACTCATGGGCTGCCTTGCTTGACCCTCACAATGACTCCATGACCAGCACGGCCCGGTGTTACAGCTGAGGGCCAGCAGCCTCCCTGAGGCCGTGGCACCAGCGGAGGAGCCGGTCCTGAGCCCACTCAGGACCTGCAGAATCTCACCCACCGGGCCGGCCATCGCCTTTCCCCTTGTGCCCAGCTGAGCACCTGGCTCACAGCACAGGCTTATTCAGTATCAGTGAATGAACAGAAAAATCATACACTGAACATTTTAGGACTAAGTGGCCTGGCTCACTTGGGGTTAAGGCCCACACTGAGAAGCTGCACCGCAGAGAAGGCTGCACACTGCACATGCGGCTGGCCAGAGTCCAGGCTGGGTGGGCTTGGCCAAGCACAGTGCAGGGACTGTCCCTGCACTACCTGACTCCCTCCCTCCCTGCACCATGAGGATAAAAGACCCCACCCTCCACCTCCGGGACAGATTCTGAGAACCCAGCAAATGTATTCCCCTGAACCAGGTGTTCAGAGTCCAGGGGAACCTTGTACCGCTGCTCTCCTTCAGAGGACATGACCGTGGCACAGCTGCACTGGACGCTGGGGGCTCCCACATATGAGCTGGGGCTCTGGAACCCCCATGGCCTCAGCACGCACCCAGGCTGGCTCTAGGATGCTTCCCAGGGCCCACGTTCCAGCCGTGGTGTCCAGGCCTCCTTATCACGTGCGGCTGGCCGATGCAGGGCCTTGAGGAAGGCTGCACACAGCATCCCCGGCGAGCTGCAGGAAGGCATCCTCTCCCCGGTGCCTGCCCAGCCCACAGCTCTCCCAGGCCCCCGCTGGAGGGGGCGTCTGTGATGACGACAAGGCAGCTGGTGGCTCTGCTGTGCTGACCCGAGTTTCACTGAGGCCCGAAGCGGCTCTCTGAGGCCCCACCAGCACGGCTTCTGAAAGGGAGCTGGGTGTGTGTGTCGTCCAAAATACCAGCCCAGAGTTGGCTTAAATAATTTCGATGACTGCGTAACAGGAAAAAAATATAAAAAGTGGCCCAAACTGCTTCCCATGTACTTCCTAGAGCCACGACCACCCTCTATGGAGGGTCTAGCAGAGGTCAGAGGACACAGAGGGCGTCCCCCAGACTCTTCGTCTGTGCCAGCATGGCACCACTCGCGGAAAGGGAAGTGCGGCAGGAGAGAACGTCCCGCAGCTAAGGTTCCAGGCCTGCCAGGGCGTCCGTGCTGCGCCCGGTTCCTGGGCTCCAAGTGCCCCACTCTTCCCAGGAGCTGAAATCTAGTAACTCCTGCTTAACGAGCTGTCATAAGAATCACACATACTTTTGCATTTAAAAAGTTGAGATTTCTAATTCTGTTTCTTTAAAATGTACTTTTGAATGTGTTTCCATCCTGAAATGGCTCTAGGGCAGATTTAGTTTTGGTATAAAATGAACTCCTACCGAAGGGCCTGAACAGTTTGGTACCCAGACCCTCTGGACTCACACAGGATCCCGTGTGGGGCAGGTGTGCCCGGGAGAAGAGGTCTCCTGAGACACGGGACGCACAGTGAGTGCCAGGACAGCCCCCAGGCAAAACAGACAGCTGGTCACCCTGCGCCCACCGAATTCCAGCCAAGGTCAGCGTCCTCCCTCACAGCTGGGTGCCCACTGCTGTCCGGGGTCCAGGCAGTGAAGGCAGGTCCTTACCTTAACGGGTCGGAGCACCTTCCTTGCTGCCAGCCCAGTTTATGTTTGTGGTGTGACAGTGGGCTGTCGCAAAGGAGGCACTCAAAGACCCTCACTGCTGAGCATGGCCGGGCAGCTGCTGCTGGACGGGGGGCAGGGGTGACTCTAAAAGGGGTCCAGGACATTCCCCCACACCCGCCTGAATGCCCACCAGCCTGGGACGCGAGGCGAACAGGGAGGCATGAAGATTCACAGATATTCCTGGTGTGCACCCAGAGAGAGCCACACACGGCAGGGAGGGACAGACCCGGAGCTCCAAGATGGCAGCGACAGTCACCTGAGCTGGCGGCCTGTTGTGCTTTGTCCTGGGGAGCACGTCCGGGGCGGTGGCCTGGGACAGGGCCTGCAGATATGGCAGGTAGTGCCGCACGGCCGCAGCCAGTGCAGTGTCTTCCTCCAGACTGTGCTTCCTCCCGCCATCAGCACTTGGCTGTGATGCCCTGGAAAGCAAGAGAAAACTGTGAGCCCGCTGCACACTCGGCTGGTGCCGATCAGCCTCCCGGCCCTCTGCTGGACACAAGGCACCAGGGGGCTGCAGCGCACATGCAGGGACAGGCCGTGGCTGGACACGAGCACGAGCAGCCTGAGGTCCAGGGAGACGGACTGCGGAAGAGGATGGCAGGAGCCAAGCTCAAGCCAGGAGGCCCTGCCCCGGAGAGGCGGGACTAGGGCTGAACTCCACCAACATGACAGGTGGCCTGTCAGGCAATGTGAAGGCTGCTTCCCCCCGTGACAGGGATGCGGCACCGTGCAGAAAGAGCCCCGAGAACCACCCTGGCCCACAGCCTCCTTGCTCTGGGACGTCTGCAACCTCAGTAAGTGCCCCATATGCAAAACTGTTGTGCAGCGCGCAGGGGTGAGTGGGTCCCTGCCTGTGACAGAGAATGATGGCCCCAAAGACGCCATGTGCAGAACCCCAGAACCCGTGAATGTGGCAGGATCCATGGCGGGGAGGTGGTGGGACTTAGGAGGCTCCTCAGCTGACCCTACGATGGGGAGGTGACCCAGGTCTGAGAAGAGGAAGAAGAGGTGGAAGGCTGGCAGAGGTGTCACGTGACAGAGACGCCCCGCTCTGAGGGTGGCCGTGAGCGTGGCACCCCAGGTGGCTGCAGAAGCAACAAGTGGAGGGGCCAGGCCTGCAGCCCAGGGTTGTAGCCTGAGAGGCCCCTGCTCGACTTCTGCCCTAAAGAACTGAGGACAGCATGTGTGCACCGTTTAAGCACTAAGTCTGGGACTCTGCCACTGTGGCAGACTAACAATGCTGCCTGTTCTACATCATGGCACTTTAGTTACCAAAAGCCACGTGTGGATCCCCATACGTGGACTGTGCCAGGCAGACAAGCTGGCAGCTAGAATGACAGAGGGAGCTGTTTACTCCCACATAGCTGCACCTAAGCGTCTGCCAGGAGGGGACTGGGTCCAGGAGGGGCAGCGAGGACAAGGGCCCAGAGCGCAGGTGACCGAGCAGGTGCGCACTGGGGTGGCGCAGAGGCTAACGGGATGTAGCCCCGACTTGCGCCCAAAGTCATTAGGACAGCACCTACTCCTCTGCCAAGAGAGGTGTCTGCCGCCGGCCCAGTGCAGCAGAAGCCAGTGGCAGGGAGTCACCAGGTGGCCCCTGGAGCCAGTGCGAGGCCTGGCAACACGGGTCCAGACTCGCTGCACCCTGGGCGGGGGTCTGGGGTGGGAAGGAACACCCTCAGTGTCCAGCCTGCCATCAAGATCTGCTCTGTCCTCTCAGAAACTGTTGCTGGGTGAGAGTGGCTGCAGGCGACAGGGCCGCTTCCCAGAGCCGTGGCTGTGAACAGCCGCTCCCGTGCTGCCCACCTCGCAGCCGAACTGGGCGTGGCCTCGGCTCCAAGGGCTGTGGGCCCAGAGCCCCCTGGCCTCACAGGCACTCTGCTCTCATGCAGGCCACCGGCCCACCAGGGCCCACATGCGCCCTGAATGGGGAAGGACCAAACAAGAGGCACTTCTCTTCCAAGCTCCCAGTGCCGCTGAGCTGAGCCTCCAGGCCTGTGCAGGGCCAGCCGAGGGGCACATGTCTTGATGCGTTCCTAATATCAGCACGTTTGTGCTCTGGACAGGCTGAGAATCTCCCAAATCAGCACGGGCTCCCCCCTCCCTGAAGTTCTTGCCTCAGTTTCTGTCCTCTCACATGCATGGCAGGGTGGCACTGTTTTCACTGACAATGCTTCTCTGCAAATGGCAACACATCCAACCAGCTGCCACGCTATGGACCCGCGGAACCCACCCCGCTCTGCCTCCATCCCCTGCTTGCCTCCTCACAGCCCAGTCCTACAGGCTGACCTACCCACGTCTACCCGCCTCTCTCTGCTCTGCCCACCATGCCCGCCAGGCTGAGAGCCGAGTGGACTGTTCCTGCCCTTCCCCTTTTGCAAACTCCACAACCAGGAGCCCCAGGATCTCCAGAGGAAATCTGGATGCCTTCACTTAGTGCCAAAAACCCGTCATATCCTCCTTGCCTGGTCATTCACTTCTGAAGGCAAAGGTGCCCTCAGTCGGAGGTGGCCCAGTTGTTACTATGCCATCCTAAAGTCCTCTTCATAGCATTTACTACTAGCAGAAATTACCTTCTCTATTTAAACATGGATTTATTGCCAGATTTCCCTCCCTAGAATGTGAGCTGCCTGGAGGAGCCGTGTCTGTTTCCCCTGCTCACCACTCCCACCCAGAATCCACAGCAGGGCCTGGCACACAGCGGGCACTGAGAAAGTGCGCAGGCACTGAATGAATGAACGTGGACAGGCCCACTGAGTGCCCGATTAACGTGGAGTAGCTCAAAACACTGGCATTTCACACAATCAACATGTCCAGTGCTCTGTGAAACCTAAAAACCATTATCACCAGAAGTGAATGCAGTTATTGTAGTGATTCAATTATTTGAAAGAAAAATGTCGTTTCCCTTTTTTTAAGAAAATGAAGTTTTTAATTAAACAAAAACAATGCTCTCAGCCTGTGTAAGACTTCCTTGACAACCACAAATGCTGTTTGTGCAGAAAAAGCCAGATGTGTCATGTGGCAACCCTATGTCCCTCGCTCGTGCCTTCTGTACTGGCCGTTCAGAGGGGGTGGCAGCCGACTTATGAAATAATAAAGAACTGAGCAATTATTCCTGACATTTACATAGCAGAATATGTGGATGGGTGTTTTTCACACACTAAGTCCATTTGATCTTCATGTAAGTAAACAGTGGATTTTAAAAGTTGTATTTTTTTATCTGCCAGAAGTATCCTTGATGTCAAGCAAGAATGTGCCAGACGCTGGGCAGAGGGGCCGTCACGCGTGGCCCAGAGAAGCAGCACCTGTGGAGGGCACGGACCATCATGCGTTCCCCATTTCCTTCTACCCTTTCTTGTGGATTTTGTATTTGGGCAGACCTGGCTTTTAAGTAGTCATTTGATTTTTGCTTTCATTTACTAGTGTACCAAATTTGATACACGTTTTATGATAATTTCAGAAAATATGGTGTTTTGATGTGCAGAGAGTCCCCCAAGGCCCCAGGATTAAGGTAAAGGGCCTTAGAAAAAGCTGTAAACACAGAAAAAGGGGAAAGGCCTTCCCCTAGCTATGGCAGCTCATGGGGCCTGGGTCTGTGTATGTGTGTGTTAGAGGCTGGGTGTGGCTATGTTCCTGCATACAAAGCACTCAATTGGCTATTAACCTATATCCACTTTTGTTGTCCAAGTAACAATGGCTGAAGTATTTTATACACACATGATAGTCATTATACATGGGTCTTTACTGCGGTTCAGATGCTGATGGAACATATTGGGTTTTAGGTAGATGTGAAATCACAGGAGACTTCCCAGTCGAGTGACAGGGAACAGGCTCCAAGCTAGTTTTGTCACGAAGGAAGTCAGATTGTCAAGAACACAGCACTAAGCAGGTGTGAGATATCTGTAGGTATTGCATAAAAGTTGAACCAGAAAATTTTCATATTTGTGTTTAATTATCTCAATCGATCAATCTCTCCTGTTTTTATTTCTAATGCCTTTTCAAGTCACTCTGGCTCAGACTTCACAGGCACATAAATTATCAAAAGCTTCATGGTTCTTTGCACCTCAAATCATGGCTATAGTTTCCTTGACCATTTTTTAATGGATGAAATTTCATGCTCTATGTTGTCAGTGTGTAATTTAACTGAAGTCAATTTACTTCTCTGGTATTTTGTCTATTTTTCTCACTAATTGCTAATCAATGCAGATAGAACCACCTCATAAAAGTGCCTACAACTCGTCTTATCCATCTTCTTTGTTGGCACCGGCAGAGCCTCGTGTGACACCGTAATATGTGACAGTGATGCAGTGTCCATCATCATGTACTGCAAATATTGTAGCAATTAAATTGCAAATTGACTTTTGCCTGTCATTCAGTTTTAAGTAGGTCAAAACTTTGTAAGTACACATTTTCTACGTCAAAAAGATTAAAAATGGCTTACATTTAGGACTCCCACTCTCTATCCCACTTGTATGCACTGACCTTAAAATAACATGTGATGCTATCAGTTAACACTCAATTTGCTGGAGAAAACACAATCCAACTTATGAACAAAATCTTTGCAAAGAGCACACAGTGAATCTGATCCCATTCCTTTTCTTAAAAATCCAAACCTTGGGTCTACTTTATTTTCCAGGGAAAGCCTTCCTGAGCTTCCAGGCCACATGCTGGGCTACCCTCTCCACAGACACTGGGGTGCCCCCACACTCCGACCCTCTGGGTCCCTGCTCTGCTCTGGGGGTGTCTGCAAGGGCAGCGATGGGCTCTTGCATCCTGGGTACCCAGGTGCCTCCGGCCTGGTTCCTTACATCCAAAATCCCTAATTCCTGCTCTGTGGCTTTGCACGTGGCCCCTCCCCCACTTACCCACGCGTCTTACTCCAGCCCAAGAGCAGGGTGGGGTTCCTGAAGACTTCTCAGCTCATCACTGCCTCCTGAAAAGTCACTGGTTTGGGGCAAGTTACTTAACATCTCCAAAGATCAACTGTCTTAAGAAGAATGCCAAGTATTATATCACTGGCCCCCTGTGGATACTTAAAATCTGTGAATTACAGAATGCTCTAGAAGTGTCCTGGAACGAAGAAAGGCAGGCAGAACTCTGGGCTGTGGAGTTATCCACAGAATAATTCAGAGGTGTCACAGATCATGCATTCTTTCCTTCCTTGTCACTGGGCAGGCACTGGCTGAATGTCCCCCTGTGGACAGCACCGGGCCAGAAGCAGGCGGGAAGCTTGGGAAGGAGGGGGAGAAAGTGGGGAAGGTGGGCATGATGGGCTCCTTGTCTCCAGTGGGGCAATCAGAAGACAGTGAGTCCTTCACTAATAATGACATAAACCTGTTACTTCAGAAAACCTCTGGAAAACCTAAAGGTGATGGACATAAACTGAATTTAAAGGAAGACATGTAGTTGCAAACAGTCAGGTGATTAAAGCCTGCCAGTTGCAGTCCACACAGGAAAGGCCAGCCAGCAGAGCGATCGGGCCCTGGGTGGTGTGAGCGCCTTCACCGAGCCGCACCAGGGGCCGTTAAAATGCCACTGGGCGCGCTAGATGCGGTTTACGGAGGCTGCGTGCACACAGATGAGTCCAAGGAGAAATGGTGAAGGGTGGCCACAGAGTGATTCAGCAGCAAGAAAGTTATAAAGCAGGGATGGAAACACTAGTTTTGGAAAAACAGAATCCAAGACCAAAGCATTCAGGCAGCAAAGGGCACCTCCTGAAAATGTCAGCAGGTATAGTGATGGCAGCCCAGGCCTAACGTTCAGCCTCCTGTGCGCAGTGCGCAGCAAAATGTACAAACAGCAGAAGTAAAATTCACAGAAACACAGTTTTGGTTTGAGAAACTTCAGTATGTCAAAATATAATCAAAGACATATTGATTTTCTGTAGTATAATTGATCTTTATACATAATTGTAAATTATGTTCATATAAAATTATAAACTATATATTAAAATCTGTACCCCACAAACAGTAAACACAATAGCTTTTTGAAGTATCCATTGAACATTAGCAGCAGTGTGGTAAATGCTAGGCCACAAAGAAAACCTCAAAATTCCAAAAAAGTAAAAACTGAACAGGTCTCATGGACTAAAATTCTGTAAAACTAGACACTAAGTTAAAGTTTTAAACAATATGTAAATATGAAAACTACAGAAGCCTGCCAAATACTGTTTTCAAAGGTATAAATACAATTACACATAATTTAGAACAAGAGTAGACACAAATAGTGGAGGTCACAGGACAACGTTAGAACTGTTCTCAGAGGCAAATGCATTCACCCCAGCCCTCATCACCCTTAGAAAATGAATAAATGAAGACATGAACAAAACTTCCAACTCAGGAAGTTTTATAAAAAACAATAAACTTCAAGATAGTAGAAAGAAGAAAGTCTGAGAGATAATTCTTTTTAAAAGTTATGTTAAACAGTGAAAAGTCAAGTTAAATAAAATGACAAAGGAGGGAACCTACATGCATGTGGAGTGAGTTGTAAAGTTACAGTGTAACACGGTATCACAAACAGTTAAGAAACTTGGAAGCCCCATGAGTAGAATTTGCTCTCTACAAGAATATAAATGTCCCAAATACACACAGTAAACACCGTGGCCATATTTTACCAGTAATCTCAGAGGACAATGGACGTGTCATAAGAGTTACCTATAAAAAAGATAGTAAGAATACACACACACACACACACACACACACACACACACACACACAGGGAAGCAGATACTTTTAATGCTAAAGGAAGTTTTGTAGAAATTTTATAAAGAAGGACCGCTATTCAGTTTGAACAATGGACAAAGATCATATACCGGAAACCCACATAAAAGAAAATCCCAATCTGTAACATGTGCATTTTCAAACTTTTAACCTCAACTGTAATAAAAAATAAGGTACCATTTTTCACAATGAAACTGGCCATTTTTTCAATGACAACATTAACACTGGCAAGGACGGAGCATGCATCTGGGTGTGTGCCCGAAGGCTGGCCTGGTTTCCCAGCGACACTCCCTGGCAGCGCGCTTCAGGTAAGCCTCTGGCACTGTGCTTCTCGGCCCCATTCCCTGCCTCCTAGACGACTGACGGGGGCTTCCCACCTCTTCATGCCTTCCTGGGCATCCGGCCCATTCCCCACCCTCAGGAGAGTTCAAGGCCGTTTGGGACGGTGCCCCACACTCAATCACAGCTTCACTAAGAGCACAGCGCGCGGCTCTGGCAGGAGACCGCCCAGCTCGCCACTCGCCCTGTCTTCGGACTGAGCCTCATTTCCTGTCCTGTGAGGAGGCGAAGACGTTGGCTGCCTGCCTCCTGGTGTGTGCTGAGGACGAGCCGGGGCGCTGTGGAGCAAAATGCTCGGCTCGGGGAACCAGAGGACTTTCCTACTTAATTCTGCTTCTGTACTGAAGTGAACATGCATTCTCACAGGAAATGAGAATGTTTAAGTTCTCTGCTTACAACCTGGCTCTGAAGACACAGGCCTTTCTGAGGCCTGGGGAAGGGCCCGCGGACGGCGGCACACGAGGGTGGCGCCTCACTGGAGGGCGACTCGGAGGCAGCCGCCTCCCACAGGCCAGGACACTATGCAGAGGAAGCCCCCACCTGCTCCTTATGGACATCCCCACTTTCTGGAGGACCCCCTCAGAGCAGAGTGGGTGCTTTGCCTGATTAAACAAAAACAGACTTGACCAAGGCCGGCCGTGGCCAAACGGCTAGGGGACAGAGAGCAGTCCACTGACCTGGCTGGGCTGGGAGCTTCAGGGAGCCGCAGGTAGGTTCTGGGAAGGTCTGTGAGTTCCTGGGCCATCACGTGCTGCGTGTAGTCATCCTGCCATGTGAGGCCTGTGAGGAAGTTGCAAAAGACGCATTACTAATTTGGGGACAGAGCCAGACTCCCATTTCAGCCCCATGAGAAACTGCTGCCGTTTCAGAGTCCCCCCGTGCCATGGGCAACCCTAAGGGTCCCACTGTGGCTTATTACTAAGGTCTTCTCCTTGCAGAAACTCCAAGCCTTCCGAGACTTCGATCAGAAATATGATGGGGGCTTTGCTAGATGAAAAAAATCAGGGATAGTGGTGCTGTGGCTGGACAGCAAGGAGCCTCAGGCACGTGGTTCTGCAGGAAGACAGACTGTGTCTATGGAGGATGCAAAGGTTCTCCACAGGAAGCTTTGGTCACGGCAGAGCTACCCCGACCCAAATGCACACCCGTCCGCCCAGCACTCAGCCACACTCCTCATACCCCATCCTGCTTAAGGGCCACGCGTTTGGAATGAAGTGAGGGTATTGTTACCGTGAAGGCAATTATCATGGGCTTAATGTACTGTATCTGGGAGCCAATTACATTATATTTATGTTCAAATGTTATGACAAAGAGCTTTGTAACAAGAGTGGAGTAGTTATGAAGGTAAAATCCATGTGATTCTGCATTAATTACATGCACTACAGATCACATAATAATTAGGCTCAGAATTACCAAATAACCCCCAAGAATAATTATTATGCAATTTGTACATTTTAGATCTTATGCTAACACTTTAGCACTTAGAACTACCCCATGCAATTATCCATAATTATCTAATCACTAAATATCATGTAATTACAGAGATATATTTTTATGCCTTGTACAAAAAACATTACCAAAACCTTCAGACCAGGCGGGCTCTGTGCTTGTCTCTGTGTGCGTGAGTGTGGTACAGGGAGGTCCGGAACTTGCTGAGGACCTCGCCTTCTGGGAGCGAAATGCCTCAGTAGGTATAAGCTGCCATCATGAACACTCCTGAATGTTTTTCAAATGCAAATCCAACTTTTCTTAAAGTTTACAAATGGCAAGATGCAAACCTCAGAAGTCTCCATGGCGTTACCTAAGAGGAAGCTGATGGGAAAATTCACCAAAGAGGCCAGCCTCCTAGGCCTACTAGGTTCTGGAACTCTGTTGGGACACATGTGAAGAATGGGTCCCTGACGGGAGGCCCAGCCCCACAGCCCCTGCCACCATTATTCTAGGATTAAACATACTCACTAGCGAGCATGTCTGTCCCGTTTGCCAAAAGCAACCGAGAACCCCCCTGTGAAATGTACTGGCCACAGCCTGTCGCCAGGAGCGTTCCCAATGGAGGGCACATTTGCAAGGTTGGCAGGACATCCAGCCGTGGTCTGGAAAGTAAGCGTTGTTTGGCCACGCACCCCGAAGAGGATGGCCTTCTGTTCATTTGTCAGGAAACAGAAAAGAGCAAGAGCACAAGAGGAACTTTCTAAGAAAAATATTTCATTTTTAGTAACAGAACTTCAACAGCATTTTACCTAAGAGCACAAAGGTCTGAGCTGTCACTTCCAGGGTCTGTGGGAAGGTCTCAGTCATGACCGCTGGCTGCCTGGCTAAGGTGTTCTGTATGGACGACCTGGGTGCAGCCCTGACGGACCCCGGCCTGGCTGATAAACTTGCCGGGGAGCAGGCAGGAACTAGGCGCCTGGACACAAAACCAGGAATGCATGGGCCCCGGGGTAGATGTCTTTTCTGAACCTCTCCCCAGGCATGCTGGACAAAACCCTGGGAAGCAAGGGTCCTGCTTTCTGGAAGATGGAGAAGACACTTCTCCCTACTCTTCCCACGACGTACGACAGAAGCCCCAGGGAGTGATGCATGGACGGCTGTGAACCATAGAGGGGAGGCAGCCGGGCGAGGGCCCTGGGGATGGGCAGGGAGGCACGTGCCGGCTTCCCTGGGCTTTTCTCTGGGTTCGTGCATCTCGGACTTGGAGCAGAGTCAGCCAGCCAGCAACAGCGGCAGGTGCAGATGAGCCCCAGCCAAAGGCCTCTCTAGCTGCAGGGCAGGAAAGGTGTGACTCTGCACTCTTAGGCCAGAACAGCTCTGCCCCCACTGCCCACCACAATATGACGAGCAGTGTCTCCCCACCGACTCCCGCAGCGGCCGAAGCTAGCCGGACACACTTCCTCATGAGGCTGGAACGAGGCTCCCAGCCTCCCCCAGCCCGCTGCTGTCCTCAGAGCAGGCCTCGCAGGCCACGGGATCCCTGCTGGGCGGCAACTGCCCCACATTGGTGGAGACCGTGTGGGCAGGTCAAACTCCCACCTACCCCCTGCCTAGCTAAGGACAAGTCCCCTCCCCTCAGGTGTCAGCAGAGGTCCAGTGAGGAACCTGGACTACCCATGGGTCAGCAACAGAGAGACCCCCCCGCACCTCCCCCCAGCAGAGCAGGGCCACAGAAAGCCCACTCACAAGGCTTAAATGAGACACAGAGTCTCATAGCCCAGTACACAAATGTCCGGGTTTCAGCAGTAAGTCACTTGTCATACCAAGAACCAGGAAGACCTCAGACTGAATGAAAAAAGACAACCAGCAGACGCCACCCTGAGATGACGGGGACGTCAGCATTACCTGACAGAGGCTGCAGCCGGACAAGAATGCTTCACTGAACTATTATGAACATGCTTGACAAGAACTGAAAAAATAGGAAGCCTCAGCTTAGATATAATAGATATAAAAGGAACCAACTAGAAACAGTGTAACTGAAAAAACACAATGACCAAAGTGAACAGCACAGTGGACATGGGAAAGTCCGTGAAGAGGGACAGTGGAAATGGCCCGAGTGCAAGAGCAGAGAAGAGGGGGCACAGGAACCGGCAGGGCCGCGGGGACAGGGGGGCCCGACAAGGGCTCTGGCGTCGACGTCATGGGTCCCGGAGCAGAGATGAGAGGAGGCAGGGCTGGAAAGGCCTTCAAATGAATAATGGCTGGAAACTTCTTTATTTTGGCAGGAGATATAACCTAAAGACTCACAGAGCTGAGCACCCAAACAGGGTAAACCCCAATCCCCTCCAAGGCACATGATGATTAAACTTCTGAAAACTAAAGGCAAAGAAGAAATCTTGACAGCAGCTAGAGAAAATGACACTCCACCTACAAGGGACACAGTTCAGATGAGAGCGTTTCTCAACAGAAACCACAGAGGCCACAAAGAAATCACACGACATTTTTCAAGTGCTGAAAGAAAGAACCGTCCTGAGAATCTCACAATCCAGACACCCTCGAAAATATCCTTCAGAAACGACAGGGAACCGGGGCATTCTCAGAACAAGGGGAAATGAGAGATTTTTTTACAGCAGACCTTCCCTGAAAGAACTGCTCTGAGAACATCTCTGACTCTGCAGAGGAGCATGAAACTCAGGGAGGAAGAGGAACACAGAGAGCAAAGCCCTGGGATCCTGAGCAGCCTTCCTTCTCCTGAGTCTTGCGGTCACGCGTGACAGCTGGAACGAATGTGGTGACACTCCTGATGTGCTTCTGAACACACAGAGGGAATATTTCAAACAATTGTAGTAAACAGAGGGACAAATCATGAAGGGAGATAAGGTCTCTGTATCCTAGAACTGGCAAAATGACAACACCAGCACCCTGTGATAAGTCTGGTATATATGCTGTGAGATCTAGGCCAACCACTAAGAAGACTGCCAAGAGATACACTCAAAAGCACTATAGGTACATCACCATGGACTTCTAAAAAATGTTAACAAAACCTACAGGAATGCAGGAGAAAGAAAACAGAGAAACAATAGAACAAATAGAAAATAATAAAATGGGAGGTTTAAGCCCTAATATGTCAACAATTACATCAAATGTAAATGGCTTAATATACCTATGAAAAGACAGACATTGATTAGGTGAACTAAAAAAGCATGATCCAATAATATGCTGTTCACAAGAAGCTCAATTCAAATCTAATGCATAGGCAGGTTGAAAGTAAACAGATGGAAAGAGATATACCATGCAAGCAGTAAAGAACAACAGAAGCAGCTGCTATTGTAGTAACAGACAAATTAATCTTCAGAGCAAACAAAATTACCAGAGACACATCATGCGATGACAAAAGGGTGAGGAATCCTAAATACATGTGCATCAAACAAAAGAGCTGCAATATGAGACGAAAACACTGATGGGGCTGAACGGAGAAATAGACAAACCCACAGTTATGGTGAGAGACCTCAACACCACACTCTTAGCCACTGGACAAATAAAGAGAAAATGAGCAAAGCCAGAGAAGAACTCAACACAACCATCAATCAGCAGTTATGATCAGTGTTGATAGAACATGCCACCCACCAGGAGCAGAGTGCCCACTCTCTTCGGGTACCCACAGATAATGGACAGAGAGAAACCATATCCTGGACAAACCTCAGCAAAATTAAAAGAACAGAAATCATTTGGAAAGCATTCATTCTCTAATCACAGTGGAGTCAAATTAGAAATCAATAGCACAAATATAACAAGAACCTCCCCCAAACACTTGGAAATTAAACAACACACTTCCAATAATCCATGGGTCAAAGAGAATCGAAGGAAATACACTGAACTGAATGAAAACTAAATGCAACATAACAAAATCTGTGGGACACAGTTAGAGTTGCACTGAAAGTGTTAGCACTAAATGCTTACATTAGAAAAAGTCTCAAATCAGCCATCTAAATTCACACATCTAGAAGCTAGGAAAAGAAAAGCAAAATACACTCAAAATACAAGGAAGTAAATAATATAGTAGAAATCAATATAACTGAAATCAGAAAAAAAAAGAGAAAGTCAGTTAAACAAAACCTGTTTCCCTGAAAATATCAATAAAATTGTCAAACCTTTAGCAACACTGTCAAAGAAAAAAAGAAGGCAGTCACAAATTACCAATATCAGCAATAAAACAAATACATCAACACAGACCCAGCAGACCTCATAAGGGAACAAACAAGGCCACACACATACCGTGACAACTGAGACAGACAAGACCAATTCCACGGACCACCACAACTCATCCAATATGAAACAGATAATTTGATAGCCCTGTAGCTATGAAGGAAATTGAATTCATAATTAAAAACCTCCTCAAGAAGAAATCTGCAGATCCAGATGGATTCATTGGAATTTTACCAAACGTTGAAGGGAGAATTAATATGACTCCTACACAATGTCCTCCAGAAAATGAGAAGGAAATAGTCCCCAGTTATTTTTATACAGCTAGTATTAACCTGATACCAAAAGCAGGCAAACACAATGCCAAAAAAAAAAGAAACCTACAGACCAATATCCCTCATGAATATAGACATTAAAATCCTTAAGAGAAGAATTAGTATATAAAATCTTTCAATATATGAAAATAATTATGCATCATGTGGCTTATTCCAGGTATGCAAGGCTGGTTCAATATTCCAAAAAAAATTTATACAATTCACCATATTAATAGGCTAAAGAAGAAAAAACTACATAATCATATCAATGCAGAAAATTTCACTGTTAAAAATTCTGGCTGCAACACCCTGGAACTCTTTCATGACCCTTGGCTGGTCGCAGCCCGCAGTTTGAAGAACCCTGCGGCGGGTGGCAAGCCCCCTTGAAGGGACTGTGCCAGGCCGAGAAGGTGAGGAGGGGCACCACGCACCCTGGGGAGATGCCACAGGAGTGAGTGAGCCTCAGGCCCGCCCCCGAGAGCCACGTGTGCCGCGTCCGCAATGAGGCCCGTCAGGCAGGAAGCGACGTGGACAATGGAAAAGGAGCGAACTCCCCAGAGGGAGCAGGCGGCCCTCCACCATTTGGGAAGAGGACTCGGGGGCACCCTGCCAGTGCGGGGCCCGAGAGGAAGGGCAGCAGCGGAAACAGTCAGACACCCAGGGACAGGCAAGGGGGTGGCCCCGAGGGGCAGCAGTTACTGCAAACTCGATGACCAGAGAGGATCAGAAGGGAGACGGCCTGTGTTCCGTGCTATGGGGAGGCTAAACCGGGCCCGCAGCCCCAGTGTACACGGCCAGTGGGGTGCGAGCAGGGAGGAGGTTTGGGGGTGCAGTGCTCAGCGTGTCTACTGCAGGTCTCATGCAGGGCTGTGTCTACCGGAGGCCTGGAGTGCCGCCACCAGCCAGCACCCCCTTGGAGCACAGCACGGCTCCTCTGACCTCCCCCGGAAGGGACCTGCTGAACGGCGTCAAGGACAGTCCCCAGTGCAGACGGCATTTCCGCACGACGCATGACACACGACAAACAGAGCCCAGGGATCAGCAGGGCCCCGTGACTGGAGAAGCCGACTCAGCCCCCGGCCAGACCCGTGAGCCACACACAGACGGAGGAGGCCGGGGCCGGGAGTGGGCAGGGCAGCACGGGAGCCTGCGTGGGTGTGCCCTGGGTTCAGTCCGTGGAGCAGCTCATTGCGTAGCCATCACCAGGGAGGCTCGCTTCTAGGTCACGCTGCCGTGCACACGCCCAAGACTCGCCAGCAGGCCACCGCCCGAGGTAGTTCCCTGTCTGTTTGGAAGTGTTTTCAAAGACTGATACAAACCATGCAAGAAGTTAGTCTTATCAGTACATATTCACGCTCCATTTTTTTATTAAAGCAGTGTGATAATCAACTTACTTATCAACATGCAGGAAATAACTTTACACCATCTTCCACAAACCGAAGAGCAAAGATTCCCATTCCTGGGAATGTTCAGAGATGCCCCATGCCACGTTACTGAAGGAAAATCCCAAAGAAGAATCTTAAAAGTGCTGAGCAACAGCAGGACTTCAGCAGATTCTGAGACCATCTTTCCAAGATGAGTTCTTTGGGAAGTAAAATACTTGATGCTGAAATATTCACCCGCTGGCGTGCTTGTTTAAAACGTCCAGAAAGGCGATCTGGCTGCAATATGCACTTTGCAAGAAGCGACAGCTGAACAGGTGTGGCCACACAGCCTGAAAACCACCGACTCAGCCCCAGAATGAAGAACGTCACTGACGAGCTGGCCTTCCTGAGGTAAAACCTATCAGCAGCGGGTATTTTATTTTACACACTCCAGAAATCTGACTGTTAAGGAAATGAGCCATCACTGCAGGAGGGATGCTGGGGAATATTTTCTGCCACTGCTGAGCTGTAAGGTGGTAGCGAGAATACAGAGACTCCTCAGCAGGAAGCAGTTCCGTCAACGTTATCAGCCATTGCTGGACTGTAAGCTTTGTGAGAACAGGAAACCCAAGCCAGAGCATAAGGTCATCGCCCTTGGTCTCCACCCCGTGTTTCTGCACGCGGGATGTGATCCCGGTGCCTTTGCATGCGCATTCCCCTGGCACAGATACAGCCATGTCACTGTGCTGCTGAGCTTCAAGGGACTGAAAATTCAGTCTGTGGCTGGTCTGCCTCTTGAGCCCCACACGCTGGTTGTTGTGCTTCTTGGGCACACAAACTCAGCGTGTCATAGGTGGCTGGAATTTCGTAAATAACCGATGAAATATTAATTTTATATACTACATTACAGTAAACCAGAGGGAGTCAGAAACATATTTGGTCTCCAGATTTCGGACCCGTGAAGATCTGTCTTGAAGGAAGACATGGTTCCTGCTCTGACTATGGGACTTACGTCCCAGGGGGAGATGCACTGAGGACAAGTAGGTAATCAAGGAGGAGCCAGGCTGTGGCTCCTGCTGTGAAGAAAGCAAACCGTGCGGTGGGGGGAAGCCAGGTGGTTCTGCAACAGGAGGAGGCGCAGAGAGAGGAAGAGGGGGAGGGAGGGAGGGGGAAATGGTGGGGGAGACAGAAAAGGGAGACAGGGACAGAAAGAGGGCTGCGGGAGAGAATAAAAGCAGGGGCTCCCCACATCAGAACCAGGACACCCAACAGCGACACGACAGGTGCCACAGAAATGCCCCTGGCAGGGGCACACATCAGCTCTGCTCACCCATCCGGTTCCAAAGGCAGAGCTGGGCACCCTGCTTCCTACCGGTGAAGGGGCACCAGCCACAGCCTCCCCGCCGCCCAGACGGGCAGGCACCCTGCGCTCCCCCGAGGGCCCGGCCAAGCGGGCTGCTGGACACCTGGACCGAGCTGGATGGGAAGCCCCTGGACAGACGCTGCGAGGCTGGAGGGGAGGGCGGAGGGAGGAAGGCTCGTCGGGGTCACCGAGGGGCCTTGACACTCGGAAGGTCTCCACCAATCAGGGAGCAGCTGCTTCCCCAGCCAGTTAATCTAAAATAAAGTGGGGGCTCTCTCTGGCCCTGACCGCTGAGCATGGCAGGACACGGGCAGGAAAGGAGGCAGCAGCCCCAGAGCTCACATACCCTTGAGACACACGTCTCCTGCCCCTGGTCCTGTCCCTCTGAATCGAGTGCACTCACTGCTCCTATGTCCCCAGGAAGTCCTGTTTCTGGAACCTACTTATTTTGGACTTCAGGTCTTCTCAATTGCTGGTCTACAACTCCTTTTCTTCCTGTGCCTTAATGGAAGCCCCTCATTACTCTGCTGCCAGCCCACTACGTGGAGGCCAGGTGGCAGCTGTCCATGTGAGCCAGGGAGGCTTCTGGTGACATGTGTGGCTCAGATGGCCTGGCAGCTGCCAGCAGGATTCCAGCAAGTGATGCAATGGCCAGAGGAGGCTGGGGTCCCAGCCGGCTGGGCAAGAGGCCTCCACTGCATGTCTGGAGAAAGGAATTCCCTAGAAGAGGTGACAAAACCTGGGACCCAGTGACAGGGGTCTCGGGACAAAGGCAGGAGCGAGGAGTGACACCCCGACCAGCACATGGAGACAGGCCCCTGCTGGAGGGCACGGGGCAGGCGCAGGAGGCTCAGAGGCCCCGTGGGGCCCTGGAGGGTGCGGGGCAGGGAGCAGGCCAGGGCTCTCACTCTATCTGCCTGTCTACCCGGGTCTGCTCCACAGACTTCCATGTGTCACCGCTGGTGCTGGTACAACGCTGCTGGGGACCCACAACCTCTGAGGTCTGCCGCAAGGCCCCTCTCAGGCCTTTTCCAAATAGCAGGATGACACGGAGACTTCACGACGTAAATGAACCGCTGGTGCCCCAGGCTGCCGAGCGCCTGCGGCCAAGAGGAAGCCAGGCTGCCTTGTGGGCGGGATGCGGCACTCTGCCCCCGCCAGGACGCTCAGGCCTGCTGGTGCTTTCGCCCAGTGATGAGGCGGGATGTTCCAGACAGTCTCGTTCTATCACTTGATGCTTTGTTTCAGTCCACAAGCCAGGCTGCTCCCTGTGGAGCCGGCACCCGCGCTCACGTCCATGCTGCAAACCGTGTGCACCTCCCTCAGCTGTCAGAACGTGCTGGATGTGTGAGCAGCACATCCCCCCTTTCCACAGCCACCTGTCAACGCCGGGATGGACTGCCTTCCAGCTGCTGCCCCGCGGCCCCTGGGTTCACACTCATTCTTGTCTCAGACCTCCTTCCGGAGCTCGGGACGCCTTCTGTGGCATCGCGTCATCTCACACGCTCTCCTGGGTGGCCACCGACGTAGTTCCTGGGCCATCACATAGGTAAGAGTCCCGATTCCAAGTACTGCATTTCCCACCTCTGGACGTGGCAGGCTAAGGTGACAGCCATTTCCCAGCAAGATGGAAACAGGCCTGGGTCTCCCAGGCCATGGGCAACACGGTCCCCGCATGGCATGCAAGGGGCTGTAATGACCTTGCCCTCTGAGATGAGGGTCAGCACTTGCTCTGTGTGCCAGGGGTGCAGGGAGCACCCCACTCCCAGAGGGCTGGAGCTGGTCACGCTTCTGCAACTCCAAGCACTGAGGGGAGGAAGGCTGGTGGTCCCCATGGCCCAGCCCCCTCACTCAATGCAAGAGAAAACTACAGTGGCAGTCGGAGGCCTCAGATGCCCGGGCGTCACATGCACCTGCGGTGGAGCTGACAGGCCCCCTTCCCTTTGCTGCTGTTTTGTCTCTGACAGACATGCAGGAAGCTGGCTCAGGGTAACTCGATTTCTCTCCTATTAAAAGGTCACAGTAAAATGAGGCAAAACATATAAAAAAGAGGGAAAAACCCAAGAACATAAACCTAGCAAATTAGTCTTTTAAATAATAACAAGGAGGGAGGAAAGGGGCAAAGACGGTGCCCAGCGCCACTAAACACACTCATACGCAGCCGACGGCACCCCACCACGAAGGCCGCTGCCCCAGACCCCACGCCTAGCAGACCCTAGGATTCTTGGAACACTGACTCAGCGGAGAGGCATATTTTTTAACAGCAAAGAAGCAGCAGCCCACTAAATAATGACATGAGATTCTTCCTTCCCATCTATTCATGAACAGATGCAGGAAATGCAGACTGCGGGGGAACACACCACAGAGGCCTTCCTGCAGGCCCAGGAAGCACGTTAGGATTTGTGTCTAAACGTGAGACCCCACGCAGGCCATACTGCTGGGATACAGCCCGGAGCAGGCGCCCTCAGCCCCCAGGGCAATGCTGGGCCTGGTGCCAAGGACCAGCCTCATCCAGGCCCAGTTTTACAATGGAAGCCTTCAAAGTTTCCCAGCTGTGGTGTTTTGTAAATTATTTCAGTCACCGGGTTGATTCTCTCTCCCCCAGTTTTGGCAATATTTCCTTTCATAACAGATCTGTGGGCAGACTTTACCTTTTCATCGAAATCTTTCACTTCCCAATACAGACTTCAAAGTACAAGGCATTCCATCCATTCCCAGCCACGGTGGCACTGCTGCTCGGAATCTTGACTCCCTCTGGCTTGAGTGGGCCAGGGAGTGAGGGGATGCCCAGCTTCTCGCGGCCTGCCTGGGTCTTGGGGCCGATCTTTGAATTAACATTCCATGGCCCACATGTCCCTGGATGAGATTCTCCCCCAAATACTCACTGAATAAGAAAATATTTGAGGGCTTTTTTTTTTAAGTCAACGAAATGATACACGGAGCTTCAACCTTCCTAAAAGTACGTGGCGACCAGAGCATATGGCCCCGGCAGCGGCAGCGTGGAGACCTGACACCGCCCACCCCAGGCGGACACGAGGTGCGGGCAGGGCGCAGGGTCCGCATTCACCCGGCTGGCTCGGCTTGTGCGGTTGGAGCTCTTTCATTGCTTTGCTAATTGTTTTCGAATCCTAATTGAATCTGATTTGACCCAAACTTCATCCCAATGGCTCCTGAACGGCCCTGGGCCTCCCCAGCTGTGAGCACCCACACCGGTGAGGGGCAGGGCCTGCACACAGTCTGCACAGCCCCTCTCTGCCTCTCTCTGCCTGTTTCCATTCCATCTTTGCAGGCTTTGTCCTGAGCTGCAGCCTCAGTCGCCTGTGCGCACCCCCCACCTCTCCACGCAGGGATTTTCCAGGAGATCTGAAACTCATGCATCAACAAAATGGAGATTGGAAGGTGAGGGTCCAAACCAGGGACCAAGAGTGAGGCAGAAACCCACAGAGCTGAGCTCCTTTCAGGAAACAGAACATGCTGCCCCAGGAAGCTAGGGTTGGGATGTTCTGGCTACACACGGACATCTTTCATAAAACCTCAGCTCTGACTGAAGCAGACACATCAGTAAAGTTTTGGGGTTTTAAATCAGATTCAGCACAGCAAAGAAAGTCTTCTCAGAAGTAATCTAAAGAAGAGCAAATCGACTTATGGCTTACAGTGTCTCACCTCAAGTATGTTCTCTCGCTCAATTTCAATAAAAAGGATCCCCTTATGGGTACAACATCCTGGACAATTTGGTTTAAAAGTCTCAGTTAATGTGGTGAGAGAAAAAGGATCTGTCAAACCATTTGTCTGGCATCACGAGATGAAACACAGTTGAGAGGTGGTTTCTAGTTTTTCCAGGTTGTTCTTTGGGCCTGGGGTGGTGCTGCAGCCAGGGGGGCCTTGGGGTCTCAGCAGAGGGGCCTCAGGGAGGTCTAGGGGGCCAATCCAGAGGACACGAGCGTCTTGCAGGCCAGCCCACCCCCCCCCACAGGAAGGGCACACACTCCTTAGCACAGTCTCTGTCTAATGCTGAGGACTAAGTGCTTCTGAGCACTGAGTGCCTCCCAGGCAGCATCTGCATTTATGAGTAGGCTCCATGGGCTCTACCGCCTCCTAAGCAACTGCACCTCCTTAGGGCGAAATACTACTGAGGACTGAGCACATCTGAAGCAGCAAAGAACCAGGGACTGCACTGAAGTGGGAGAAGCTTCAACATGCCTTTAAGACAAAAATCCCAACACGAGAGCCCAAGGTAGGGGAGCAGACAGTGGTGGGAACCAGGCCAAACGCAGGGCACAGCCTTCTCACGGAGAGTAAGGCCCTGGGAGGCAGGTTCGCTCATTCTCCAGAGGACTCAGAAATTCATGTCTGTTTGAATCCCAATTTTAAAATATTTGCAAAGAGTTCAAAAATTTTTAAATACTGTGTAAGACCAAAGAAATAGCACATGTGTGCACATGTACACACATGTACCACATGGACAGACACGAACATGCATACACATGAACACCACCACCTAAGAGTTAAACTGGCCTGCAAGCCTCCAGTTTATGACTCGTATGTGATCAGATAGTCCTTGGGGCTGTCAGATGCCCCGTGACGTCCTTACCAAGTGCTTGGTCAGCTGCCGAGGGGCATGCTTTCAGCAGAGAAGCACATTCCACAAACATAAGGGATGCATTCCAGTTTTAAACAATTTACTATGATTTTACAAGATATGCCAAGACCCTCCCATGCAATGTGTGTGTATATATGGCACAGCACATTTCCTAGGCTTCGTGCTGAGGTGTGCATTGTGTTGTATTTACAGAAGTGAAAAAATATGAACATTTGTATGTGCCTGACAAAAGATAAATCCTTAAATGAATTATCATATGTCAACTCAGGAAGTTTTATAGTCATTAAAATATTTATGAAAACACTGTAATAACAAAGAAAATGTCCTTATTATAAAGATGAGTGAAACACACAGGGCCCACACCCGGCCACGGGCCGTGGCCTAACCTCCCCACCCAGGCCCACACCCGGCCGCGGGCCGTGGTCTAACCTCCCCACCCACGCCCACACCCGGCCGCGGGCCGTGGCCCACCTCTGTGTGCCATGCATGATCTGCTTCTCGTCCCAGGCATCATACAGACAGCGTGAGTCCTTGTCTTTGGGAGGCCTGAGTGTGGATATTCTCTTATTTCCACTTATCTGTATTTTCCATATTCTTTCTAATGAACATCTATCATTCGTCTTTATTTTTGTAACTTGCAATCATAATACATGTTGAAGTAAATTAAAATAATCCAAAACAATGATGATGTTATATAGAGAGCAGAGAGGTGGCCAGTGTCCCCATTCCCTTCACAGTCTGCTCAGTCCAGAGTCAATATGCATTTTCCAGCATGCACAGCAGAGCACACACACGTGTGCACAGAGCATACACACGCAGAGCACACACACATGCACAGAGCACACACGTGCACAGAGTACACACATGGACCACAGAGAGCACACACATGCACATAGACCACACACACAGACCACACACACGGCAGACCACATGCACATGCACAGACCAGACCACACATGCACATACACAGACCACACAGAGCACATACATGCACAGACCACACATACATGCAGACCACACGCACATGCACAGACCACACACACATGCAGACCACACACACATACACAGACCACACACTGTGCAGACCACATGCACAAGCAGGCCACACACAGACCACACACACACACAGAGTACACACACAGAGCACACACAAGCACACAGAGCACACACACACATACACAGACCACACACACGTGCATACCACATACACATGCAGACCATACACACAGACCACACACACATACAGAGCACACACATGCGCACAGACCACACTCACACAGAGCACACACATGCACAGAGCGCACACCGAGCACATACACACAGAGCACACACACAGTGCACACACATGCACACAGACCACATACTTGCACATGGACACACAGCAAGCGCACACACACACACACACATTTATGCAACCATACAGAGAACAAAAGACTCTTATAGAAAAATCAACAATATTTAAAGGAGGAATTTATTTCTTATGATGAATGCAAACTGAATTCTTACAGTTTTTGCCCTTTTTGTCTGTTTTTTGACAGGACACAAAACACCTTTAATTCTGAGCCAAAGTCCTAACATTTTCTTTCAAATTGACACCAAGTGATGCTTAGACCTGTTTTATAACATTTTTCAGAAAGCTATAAATTTGCCTTTCCAACTGTGTTTGTATGAAAGACCATCTCAGTTACTTCACTAGGGCAGTGACTTGAGTACATTTTTGCCTTGATTAAAACAAGTACAGGAATCAAAGCACAATTGAAATCTTGGTAGAAACAGCATAAAAACAGAGTTTAGAAGATGACTTCACATCTAGGCTAAAATGAAACCCCTAAGGCACAGAAAAGGTAGGAGGGCCTGCAGAGTGCGGTGTCACTCTGTGGACACTCACAAACAAGGCACACTGGCATTGACAACATGACCACCTGCAGGATGGACACACAGCCCTGGGGACAAAGAGATCAATGCAAATGCCCTGTGGCACTCGGCAGTCACCAGCCACGAACGGGGAAAAGCACCGCGTTCCTCTCAACATGGACGCCGCTGCTGCTCTGCGACGTGCGCAGACTCAGAGAACGTCCAATAAGCAAAGTGTGTGAGACTGAACGCCTACAGGACCCCACAGCTACCGTCCAGGAAGAGCCCCCGCAGGAGAGGATGCGCCGATGCGTGCCCCACGCACAGCAGCAGCACGTGGCCACGGCCAGCAACACCTCCCTGGCAGCTGGCCTCGTGGTCACTGCCCACGACACTCATGTCATTGAAGATGAAAGGCTGGTGAAGCTGAAGGTCCCCCTCATTTGCTGAGACGCTCACCTCTCCAGCTGCCATGGCAGCCCTGGCATTCGCAGCTCTGTAGTGTGGCAGTCCGTGGGCACCTGGGGCACCAGCGGCCCGACTGAAGGCCGTAAGGGGAGCTCCGTGCCATGCTGCATTGGCAGGCCTCCTGGCGCCAAGTTACTCGAAGGAGAAACAAAATGCCCCAGTGCCTCTGGGTGGTGCGTGGTGCAGCATTCTGGCAGCTGGGTGCTGGCCAGGGAGGCATCTGTGCGGACAGACTGAGAACACTGCGCCCCCGGATGGCGCCCCAAGAGCCCAAGCTGAGCCACTCCGCTCCCCTCATGTCTGTCCTGCTTATGCAAGCACATTAGGCACAGCCCGCAAAGACGCGCAGAGGTGACGGAGAGCCCCCACCAGCTGTCCAGGCACACAGCTATGGGGAAGCAGCCCCACCGAACTCATGGCAGCACAGAACAGATGGATCTGGAGGCGTGACGGTCCCAGCAAGGCCAGAGTCGGTGCAAGGACTGAGTTAACCCAGCTGAACCGGGTGTCGGGTTCAGCAGGCTCCCATGCAAACACCCCTCCCAAACCCCAAACCACCCAGAGCACGACCTGGGAATCCCGACGGTGGGATGCTGGGAAGACAAACCCACTCCTCTAGTGGACACCAGGCCGCTGAGGGAGTCAGAGCATTCTTCCCGGAAACCAGAGACCACACAAAGGCACCGTCTCCCTAAATGGGACTTAATCGTCCAGAACAAATCAAACCGAAATTATTCTATCCTTTTCTCCCCGAAGTGCTTGGAATATCTCAAGCACTAATACTGGGAGAATTTAAGATAAATGTTCATGTCTTTGCTTCCAATAAACTGATGGGATCTCACCAATTTCATTTTCCAGATGACGTGACTCTGCATGAACACAATGGAAGCTGCCCCAGAACTGGCCACAGGACACAGTCGCCCAGCCGGTCAGCCAGTAAATGAATGAGCTGGTTGTTCAGTTTTGAGCCTATTCCTCTCACAGCTTCATAAACCCACAGGACTTTCTTCTAGGTTGAATTTCTTGGAAAGGAGCAGGGGGCCCAGGGAAGAAGCCCGCCCTTGCCCACATGTGGCGGCCGCGGTGGTCACAGTCACGTGTGTTGCTCTTACCAAGACCCACGCACAGACCCGCATGTCACCTGAGACTGCCCACCTGGGTGGGGCAGTCCCCTGGTTCTGGAGCCCAGGCACAGGACAGCTCACCCTGCTGAATCTGCCCCACCACTCGCTGCGGCCGGGTCTGCACGGGCAGTCTCAGGGCCGGCAGAGGGGCGACCGGCGACCCCACTGCTCCAGAGGACGCCGGGGAAACGGCTCAAGGAGGGTGAGCCAGCTCTTTTTAAATAATACTGCAGAAGTTCACACACACACAGGGCAAAAGAATAGTACCCCATGGCACATATATTTACTAAAACACAGAAACATGCCCTTCCCAGGCAGCAGGGAGCCGCCACCTCACCCTTGATCCCACACTGAGGACGCAGAGGGCGCGAGTTCTGCTCCCCCCGTTGGCAGGGACTGCAGTCACCTTTGCTCTTAGAAAACCAAAGTACTTCAACTCTCTCTAGACTGAAATTCATTCTTTGTGAAGCCAAACAGACCTGAAAATAAGTAAGAAATGCAAATCACTGAGTCACAGGGAAATACCTAAGATGGAGGCTAGTCCCAGGAAGACTGCAGAAAAGGTAAACTCCATCTTCCAGGCCTTTTCCTAGAGGGGCTGCTGTCCATTCTCGATGCTCTGTGTCCCCAGGATTCAAAACCTCACTCCCAGAAAAGGGGGCCTCCTGCACTGTTGGTGGGACTGAAAATTGGTGCAGCTGCTGTGGAAAGCGGTGGGGAGGTTCCTCAGAAAACTAAAAACGGAAATACCACCCAACCCAGTAATTTCACTTCTGGGAATTTACCTGAAGAAAACAATCCCTGATTCAGAAAGACAGATGCACCCCTATGTTTATTGCTGCATTATTTACAATAACCAAAATATGGAAGCAACCAAAGTGTCCATAAATACATGAATGGATAAAGAAGATGTGGTACATATAGACAATGGAATATTATTCAGCCACAAAAAAGAAAGAAATCCTGCCATTTGCAACAGTGTGGATGGACCTAGAGGGTATTATGCTCCATGAAATAAGCCAGGCAGAGACAAATACCACACAATTTCACTTATTAGTCGAATATAAAATCAAAAACAAAATAAAATGAACAAAACAGCAGTGGGCTCAGAGACACTGGGAAGTGACTGGAGGTCACCATGCGGGCAGGGTTGGAGTGGGTGGTGAGGAGAGTGAGGGGGGTAGAAGGGCATAAAAATTCCCCATGATATTATAAACTAGTCACAGGGAGAAGTACAGTATGGAGAATACAGCCATTGGTTCTGTAACATCTTCCTACGTTGATACATAGTAACCACACTAGTGGGGGTGATGGTTTAATAATGTGCATAACTACTGAACCACTATGTTGTGTACCTGAAACCAGTATAATATTGCATATCAAATTACTTCAATCAAAACAAACCCAAACAGAACAAAATCACTCTCCCAGAACCCACGGCAGGCCTGGTGTGGCACACACATGCGTGCACATGACACCACACGCACATGCAGACCCCAGTATACATTTTTGCAAAAGGACCCGCTCAAGGCAATGCTACCCACAGAAAGGGCGGCCCTGGCGGGGCGTCACCCAGTGCAGTGGGGGACTATGAGGCTTATCTGGCCTCCCCCAGCGTCCCTCAGATCCCCCACAAGAGAAACACAGGAACACAGACCGGCTGTGTGAACCCGGTCGGCCTCCTCAGGGGCCATGCCCGTGGCAGCAGGGCCCACACCAGGGGCAGACTCCAGCAGGACCCTGAGGATCTCAGAGCAGCAGCGTCCTCTTCCCTAACAGGACATATCAGGCAATTCCGCAAGTTCTCACCGCCAAAAGGCCGTGGCTGAAAGGTTGCGGGAACCGACAGGGAGTCTGCCTCAGCACCACAGCTTCGGGAATAAACAGTGACACGTGTGGCTCTCAGTGGCACGACAGTAGCAGTACCCACGCAGCCCACCCGTGTTATGGGCTCCACGCAGCCTCTGCATGGCAGCTGCTCACGGCAGGACGGGCTGCAGGAAAGGCAGTGCTCACCATAACAGAGTCGGGGTGTCAAGGCAGGTGCTGCCTAAGGAAGAAGTATTTAGGAGGACCCCCAAAGGCAACATGATGGTTGGGCAGCCAGAGGGCGTCGCACGGGGAGGACGACCCGCCGTGGGAGCGAGCTCGGGGCAGAGGGGGCGCTGTGCGTGGCCTTGAAGGGACAGACCAGGAGGAAAGGGGGCCCAGCAAGTTCAGCAAGGCCCCGCCCGGGGGGTAGGGGATCAGAGCAAGGCCAGGGAACCAGGGGACAGGCCCGCTCCTGGGACGGAGGCAGACAGAAGGGTGGCGCCGTCTTCTCAGCAGCGTCCCGCCGGCAGTATGAACTGCCGACAGACATTCGGCCCACCTCCAGTGTTTGACCAGACAAGGCCAGAAATGCCCTGCACCTGCCCTTGGCTAATCTGCAAGCATATGTGCACATCGATTCCTCGTGGCAGGAACGCTAGGTCAAATGGGGTGTGAACCCAACGGAATAGGTAATGACAGCTCCACCCTCCCCCGGAAAGCCGGCAGATTTTGTTCCCATAACTGTGCGTGAGAGTTTCTATTTGCTGCACCTCTCGCAGCACCGGCCACCACTGAAAGTCTAGTTTTTGTCAATTAAGTGAGAAATTACATCTCGTGTTGTGATGGTTTCTCTTTAATTATGAATGATTTTTTAATTATGAATATTTCCTGTACTTATAGTTGGCTCATTTTCCTGTTTCTATAAATGCTCCAGCTGGCTTGTATTGTCCCTCACAACCCCCTGCATGAGATCTCCACACGTGAAAGCTAGGTCTTTGCCAGTCATGTGCATCTTGCAGCTTTTCTTACATTTTTTCCATTTAATATTTTTAAAGTTTTACAGTCAAATTTATTACTCTTTCCATTTATGGCTTGTTAGTTTCATATCACAATTAAAAAGGGCCCCCCTAATATAAATCAAATTCACCCATGCTTTCTTCTACAACTTTTTTGTATCACTTTCATTTAACTTATTGACCCATTCAGAATTTGTCTAAAGAAATAAGAACTCAGATACTTTTTACTAAAACATCAGAATATAATTCATTGAACACTGTCTTCTTCCTGTTGATTTAAAAATCCATCATTATAACACTCAAATTGCATATATATGTGAGTCTATTTCTGGATTCTGTTCTGTTTTACTAATAAGCAATGAAGCATGCTGCTTAACTTGAAAACTTCCAATACTTATACTCTGGAATACTTTAAACAACACTGAAATCATTCATTTCTTGAAGAGTGGAGATAATTTACCTGTAAAACCAAGTAGCCTGGTCCTTTCATGGGTGGATGGGACCGGATGGCCATGGCAGAAACTTGACCAAAATCAGCCAATATCAATGGTCTGTTTTGGCAGCCTACATCTTTTGTGATCAGACTTAAATGTTTTTCTTTAAAAATTATTTATTTCATTCAGATTTTTTAAATGTACACATGTGCTTTGACAAAGTATTCATGTATGATTCCCTGCTTTAATATGCGATCTTTTGCATCTAATTTTGTACATCTGTGTCATCTCCGTTTTCCTGGCAGTTCGCTTTCCTGCTCTCCTTTTCTCCCACAGAGCTGGGCCCCGAGCATCCGTGAGCAGGCGTCTACCCCAGCTCCTCGTGGGGGATCCTCACTAGTTTCAGCGGAAAGCACCCCGCCTGTAAAGCGATGGGTGACAGAGGCTGTGGCTTCCTCCCTGAACGCCGCCGAGGCTGTCGCCTCAGATCTAAAGGGCACGTATCTTCCAGTAAGCCCACTCCTACCCATTCCTTCTCAACCACGAGCCATTTATGAGGAGGTTTTGCTGTCCCGGTGGAGCAGCTCTGACCCAGCTCCAGTGGCCCAGCCAGTGCAGGACCCCAAATGTAATTCCTCAAGTGCCCATGGAGCACCGTCCCTGGTCTTCCCACTGACACCCTCCTGCGGCTCTGGCCAGTGCCCAGGCCTGTGTCTTCTCCAGTCTGCCCATCTAAGAGCCATCCTGAGGCCCGGCTGGAAGAACTGAACCTCGGACTCCTGACCGGCCCCGACGTGTGGCTGCTGGGCTCTGCTCCCAGAGGCCTCACGCTCCACATCGCGGAGAGTTTCATCCTCTTGCTGTCAGCGTGTGGACCGGGCTCTGTCTGCGCTGCACGACTGTGAGTCTGCGTCCCCAGCTTAGGCACCCACACTGCTCCGAAAGGCCCTCCCCCCAGTGCTGAATGCTTCTCCCAAGTTGACGTCTGATCCCAAACAGCATCTTCTGCAGAAGCTTCTAGAGGTGTAGGACTGCTCAAGGCGGGTGTCCTGGGAACATGAGCAAGCGGCGGCATGTGGCTGCAGGGCAAGAGCAACAGAGGTGGTGGGACGGATTTGAGGGGCAGCCCCTGAGGTCGGGGCTGCGACTGCCAGCCTTCCTCACTCCCACAGCTCCCCGAGGAACGAGGCTGGGAAGGGAGGTCAGGATGCCCCGGCAGAGTCCCTGGGAGAGCCTAGTGTGCCCCTGCAGGGTCTGTCTGGGATGGCCTTCGCTGGTGGCGAGAACACCTACCCAGGAGGTTGGGGAAGCGCATCCCTGTTACCTCAGAAAGTGCATGAGGAAAAGACGGCAGGCTCAGCACTGGCTGCTGAAGAGGCTTTGCTAAGGGCCCGACAGGGGAAGAGGCTTCATTCCTGTGGCCCCTCACCTTCCTGCAAGCTTCAGGCTCCACCAGGGAGCACACATGGGTGCATGTGTGTGATGCATGGGTGGCGTGCGCATGTGTCTGTGCATGTGCACATTTGTACCTGCATGTGTGTCTGCACACGTGTGTAGTGGATCACCTGTGCATGAGAACTCAAATTCCTATGTGCCTAACAGACAAGACACCTGTTGTCTCTCTGTGGGGCTTGGAGGCACACATCAGAGCAGTCCAGACTTTCTAAAACCGGGTAGAGCAAAGCAATTTATCAGCACTCGGGACTCTCAAGCCAGGATGCTGGCACCGGCTGCCTTCCCCTGCCTGCTGCACGCTTGACAAGAGGCTTCGTATCGGCGCCTGCAACACTGCCTTCTCGGCACACAACTCAAGTTTTATTAAATAATTCCATGGGGAAATAAGAGCTTATACACAAAGTGCAGCTTTATGAATAATTTGTCAGTAATGTATAGTAATGCATACATGCATAAATCATGGTCAGCAGAAGCTGTGAGTCCAGCTGGATATGACTTCTGAAGGCCCCCAAAAAGAGCCTATTTGAACAGAGCCCAGCAGGGCTTTGAACCCCCAAGTGGGTGCTCCCACAATGCCCCAAACGAAGACAACCCTGACGTCTTACTGCACAGACATTAAAACTGCTATACTGAGAACGCCGGCTCTCAGCCTCCGAGTCGATCAGCACAGCCGGAGGCAGCGGATGGAACACAGCAAGGAGGCCTGACGCTACTGGCCAGCTCGGTGACCCTGAGGGCCTAGAGAGAGCGCCGGGGACAGTCGGCACCTCTGTTGTGAGGGAACCCGGGCTGTCCAACCCGAGTAGCCCTCAGCCCAGCCTGCAATGCTGGCATGTCTGAAGGGAGACAGAAGGTCGCCCCCAGAGGGCAGCTGGCCTCTCCAATGGTCCAGCAATCAGCAGAAGATGGAAAACCATGCCAGTGGCTCCTGCAGGCCAGCAAAGTACTCTGAGAGCAGGCAGCAGAGCAGGGTCAGCAGAGCAGAGGCGGGTGGGCAGCAGGCAGAAGAAGCTGTGAGGGAAGGCACTGAGCCCAGAAACATCCACAGATGGGGCGCAGCCAGCCCAGAAAAGCACACCACCACGGGGGGCTGTGGGAGGCACTGCGTCCCCAGCACCTGCACTGCATGTGGTCACTGGCAGGAAGCCGGCAAAATTCCAGCTGACACGATGGGGCAGGGAGTGCAGAGAGGTGCCAGGGTTCAGGACGCTGGGTCACGGAGGCAGCTCCCAGCAAACAACTCCAGATGCGGGGCACCTGACTTGCCCTGATGGCTTCCCTGCCAGTCCCAGGTGGGCTTGGGCTGGGGGCTGCAGTGCCTGGTCCCCAGGGAACCCCAGATCTGCTGTGCAGGTGGACGTGGGCCGCAGACACTCCAAACACTCTCAGAAGCTGTTTCTAGGAAGTGCATGTGGCCGAGGATGGTGGGAACTTCGTGGGACACACCAGGTGCCTTTCAGAGCTAGTGTTCCAGGTTCTAGAGGCCTCAGGGGACATGTCTGCTGCGTCTGAATATTCTGATGGTGTTTCCCTTAATTTTGGAATCCACTGACCCTGTACACAGTGCTCAGGAGAGAGGACTGGGAGTGCTTGCTGGGCCCCAAGCCTCCCCAACCACACTGCAGCTCATCTCCTCCTGCAGGAGGACCTTGAGGACCAGGAGCTCCTTGGAGCACATCCGATCAGCCCCTCGTGGCTGAAGTGGCTGCCCAGGGCCTTGCCCCCTCTCCACTTCATGCCCTGCTTCCCTGGTCTACAGACACACTTGTGCATGCATGCACACACACACATACACATGTGCAATCACACTTATACACATACACCCACACATGCACACATGCATACATGCACACCCTCACACGTTAGCACGTTTGCACACATGCAAACATACTTGCAGATGCACATGCGCCCACAGGTACACTCGCACACAGCAGCCCCCTGCAGCCCCTCCTGCTGCTCTGTGGTCGAGGGAAAGGCATTGTGCGCCTTGATGCCCCTCTGGACAGCAGGGTGGGCTCTCCAGCCCCAGGGTGTGCATGCAGAGGCTCACCTCCAAGGCCAGTGACAGTCTGTGGCCCTTGCCCTCCTTGGAGCTCTTGTCCTGAAAGGTTCTTGCACTCCAACAGGATGGCTCATCTCCAGGTTCGAGGGGCCCACTAACTCTGGGCATATTCTGTGGTACTTTGGCTGTCACCTTCACACTAGCCAAAAGCCTGATGCAGGCCGGGCTCAGGGCCACATGCAGATCTTGAGTCCTGAGCATCTGAGATCCCACCCTCCCTGCTGTCCTCGCTCAGTCTGGGGGCTCCCATCACCTTCACACCTGGGGCCCGGCCTTCTTGGAGACCAGCGGGTCCTGCTGCAAGTATGGGGTCCCCAAGGGCGCCGGGCGCAACAGCTGCCTCTCAGAGAGTGAGCGCTTTCCCTGTACAGCTTCAAGACACTTGCAAAGGGGAGAGAAGCTGAATGACACTGACCCAGGCACCAAAATTTTGCAGTCACCTCCTGCCTTTGCGGATTCAGCTAGTCATGCTGACACTTGGTGCTGGCACCAACCAGCAGGCTGGGCAGGACTTCATTTACAACCACTGTCCTTCCCCAAATGCAAGTCAGGTCAGCCTGACCTCTCCTGTAGGTACACATTCTCAGTTTATCACCTGAGGAGGCTGTCAGGTGAAGATATGAGTCCCCTAACATGGGTGCTTGATGGCTGCCCTGTCGTCCGTCACGGCAGCTGCAGGGTGTGACGAACATGTTTGGAGTTGGTAAGCATACAGATACGTGTCACACTGGGACAAAGCCATCCACATCAGCAGAGAAAGTGAGTGTGCACCCACACTGAAGCCTGGCGCTGAGGAGGTACTGGCGTATCTGTGACACCTGTGTCAGAGGCACAGTCACTTACTGAGCTGTGCTGCATGCAATGCACGACGAGGCCTCTGCCCAGTGCTGGGCTGTTCCTGGTGCCAGCCCGGCTCCATCGCACACAGCAGTTCCAGCTGCAGGTGGGCCCCATGGGGAGGCTGGCTGGACAAGGGCAGCAGGACCACCCCAGGAGCTGCTGCCAGAATCCAGGCAAGAGAGCCTCTGGGCCAGACTTCCCTCAGAGACCCGTCGGGGCTCCAAATCTTCACTGGGACAGGAGGGCTTCTTCCCGGGCACCTCCCTCCCCGAGTCCAGTCCACTTTGCAGTCGGGTGCTGACAAGGCCCCACCCTTCTCAGATGGCTGCTCCTTTGCCTTCCTGACAGCAAGCCTAGACCAGCCCAGACTTCCCTGCAGCATGGCCTTCTGTGCCCAGCCATGCCCAGTCCTCTTCAGGCCCTCCGCTCACAACTCTGGGAGGGGCGTCCAGGTCCTAGACTCCACGTCCTTCTCCTGTCTCTCCCTTGGTGTGGACAGCCCGCCTCCACCCCATCACGGGCAGTGAATCCTCAGACACGGGGTGACTCACCTCAGCCACACACCTGCAGCCACCCTGCCACCTCCACAAGGCCCATTCTGCTGGAGACCCTGCAGACGGCCCCCGTGGCAGGTGCCCAGTACCACAGGCCAGACGTGGCGTCTCCACCCAGCTCCCTCTGCCAGGCCACCTTCTGCACGTTCTCCTGGTTTGGCTGAGGTGCCCCATGCCCGGGTGGCCTTCTTGTCCCCACAGTGGGGAAAGGTGGCCCCTGGTGCTCCTGGGCCGTCACAAGTGGCCCTTGGCACAAACACCCTGCTGGCAGGAGACCAAGCAGGGGCACAGCGCTGCCCAAGGGCAACACCCGGCACAGCACGTGTGGGCTGCGTGAGCGTGGTGGCAGGAACAAGCGAGTGACCGGGAAGTGGTCCAGACACACCCCTAAGAGGCCAGAGGCCCTGACACCCCCGCCCCAGATGTTCCAGCCGACACCTCGGGACTGAGACCCCTGAAGCCCAGAATATGGAACGTGGAGGCAGGGGTCTCGCCATCAGGCTGTTCCCCAGTCTCCCCCTCCAGCACAGCTGCGTCACCCACAGGGGCCTGGGTCCCGCAGCCCCACGTGGGGGCAAGGCTCCCCCTAGTCCCCGATATGAGGGCAGAGCTGGATCTTCCAGAGGACATTGCAGGTCTTGCCCCAGCGCCTCCTTCAGTGTTCAGTACGCACGTACAGGAACCCTAGCCGTGCCTCACTTGGTGCTGTGCTCAGGCTTTCTCCCAGCACGCCAACCGTGACCTCCCCGGGCCCTCAGGCGCCTGCTCCAGGACCAGCCCAAGCCCCGCCAGAGGCCGCGAAGCAGGAGCCAGGATAGAAGTGCCCCCCTCCCCCCTGCTCCCTGGTGGGCTCCGAGGACCTGGGAAAGGCCGTCTCACTCTGCCTAACTCGGCGACGGCACACGGCACGTGGGGTGGCCAGATTCCTCAACGTCCAACTGTCAGCCAGGAAGGACAGATTTCTCCTGAGATTCCCAGGTGTGTCCTGACAGGAAGGGCAGGAACAGCGCTCGGGAAGGGGCAGAGGGTACCAGCCCCAGGGTGAAGCCGCGCCCCCGGCCTGGGGTTTCTCCAGAGTGGGAATGGGAGGCATCTCCTTGCTGGCTGGCACCCTGGGGGCAGCAGGGGGTGTCTCGGCCTCACTGACCACCGGGGAAGCAGCCCTGCAGGAGGACAGGGTGGAGAGCTTGTCCTCATGCCTGCTCCCCAACCCACAGGCTCCGAGGGGGGCTGTCTGCTTCCTGGCAGGTCTGGGCACTGCGGTCGTACTGGGGGTTTATCAGAGCTGGGATGGGAGCTTCAATTCATAGTGTGATGACTCCAAGGACTGTGGTCCGGCACTATTAAAAGACGGAGCTCAAATATGCCGAATTAAAAGATTTCCATTCATTGGCCATACAAAAGGGGAAATAGGTTCAAACAGTCCTGAAGGGAAGCAGCATTATTTAAATGTCTCGGTTAATCAGGGTGCTGACGTGGGAGGCCTGCCCTCCAGACTCGAGGTCAGCTACTCAATATTCCCCGGCTGGGTGCTGAGCCCGCCCGGCACCCTCGTGCCTGCTCCCCTCTGCATTTGAGATGTGCTGGTATTTTCCACTTTCTTTGCTGCTAAAGGGCAGACGAGCTGCAGCATAAACGCCTGACTTACTTTCAAGCCTGGTTTGTAATGATTTATACATTACACAGCCACACACCTGCCGCTTGCCCGCCCGCCTGACACGTGGGAACTCTTTAAGAGGCTCAGAAACATCTACACCCTCTGTGGTATTTCAGGGCTGCTAAATCAGGAAGGAGGGACAGAGTCAGGACACAACCTGCGCCCTGGCTTCTCAGCCAGAGCACAGGGCCCGGCAGAGCCCACACTCAGAAGGCAGCACTGTGATCAGCCCCGGCCAAGATGGGCAACGGCTTACAGGCGGAAAAGCAGCCCCCAGAAACAGGACTGGGGGGGGTGTGCTCCCCACGTGGGGTGTCTCGAGGCGGCTGCACAAGCTGTGGTCTGCGGTGGGAGTGCAAGAACCTGCAGCCTGCCCAGGAGCCTGAGCACCGGGCCACCAGGCACGGACTTCTCAGAGCAGCGGGAATTCTGAGACAAGGTGGACAGGGCCTCTCGTGCTCAGGGTGGTTAAGCCAGAGCTGTGCGGCACCATGTCCCAGCGAGCTGATGACCACGGGGCGGGGAGTCTGTGTGGAGGTCAGGGCAGCCTCTGAACTGCCCGCTGTGGGGTCCCTGTCCTTTTCTTTCCCCTCCCCCTAATCTCTCTCCTCCTCCAGACCTTAAAATCAAACTCAGAAACTACTATTTAATGCCAGACGAGCTGGTTTAAACAGCCTCTGCACACACGTGTCCCAGAACGTAGGACTGCGTACAACCCGAGAGGAGCGACGCCACCCGGTCTCTGTGTCTGGCTGCATGCGGGTCTGCCTTCCGGCTATGCCAAGGACTTTGGGCTGCTCCTTTGCATTAGTAACTGTGCCCACAGTGCTGGGAACGGCATTTCCTGCCCCATGACAATGACCGGCAGTGCCACAGCACGAAAGCTGGACAGTGGTCTCCACACACTGAGCCTGTCATCCGGACACCTGCCGGGAGCTGGGAACACACAGACAGCAGTGGGGATGCTGCATGGCACCAGTGAGGTCACCGGGGCTCAAGATTCTCAACACAACAGAGCATAGGCGGGGCAGGGGCGACCACAGCCACCTGCGACCATCCCACCCAAGGGTCAGCGGGCCCATGGCCCACTCAGCGGATCAGTGACAAAAGGCGCCCATGAGCATGTTGGAAGCAGAGCTGCAAACCCACAGGGCCAGGCACAGAGCACCCGGTGACACTTCACTGAGAGCAGCTGCGGGGCCTGAAAACTGCAGCTTTTCAAAATGCCTCCAATTTGTTTCCAAGGAAGGTCACAGTGGCTGCCACCCAGCTTATTCAGGGGAGTCAAAGAAGGCTCAGGGGCCATCACACCATCCCTGGTCACGCCTGCCCACCCTCCCCACTATCCTGTTTGATTGTCCTTTAGGTAAAATACTCCAAAGGCCAGTTCTTGGGGACCTGTCCCTCTGGAGACAGCTGGGGGTGGCCGAGAGCACCAGGCCCTCCCACAGCAGGCACCCTGGCAAGTCCGCAGGGCCCAAAACTCCAAGAGCAGCTCCACCTGAGGTGGGGGCTGAGGTCCAGCCTGTGCCGAAAGAGCCCAGAACCCCAGCCCTTGGGCATGTGGCCAGGGACCTTCCTCGGGGCCAACAGCACCCGGGTGGCTGTTGTCTTACGGTGGTCCCTCAGGTGCTTGGGCCCTTTCCAGGAGACAAGTGTGACGGGCGGGGAGGACAAAGTGCACACAAATACCCATGACAGCCGCATTTGGGGGACCACCCACTGGGCACCCACGGCCTCCCAGCTGGGTGTGACTTGTGTGGCTGACGATGAACTGACCAGACCCTTCCTCACGTGTGAGTCTCGTCTCCCCTTCTGTGGCGCCTGCCCCCGCGTCCTGCCACCCTCCGTCAGACCGCCTGCTCTTCTCACTGAGCTGGAGTCGGGGTGCTCTGGGTGTATGGCCCTTATCAGCTGTGGTGTGGCCTCGTCTTCAGCGACTGGTGACTGGCCTCATCTCTCTCTCTCCTCTCTCAGTGGCGTCTTTTGATGAAGAGCAGTTACTGATTTTCATACGAGCCAAGGTATCAAGCAATTCCTTTATGATCAACTGTGCCTGAGAGCATCCCACCCAGCAAGGCTGTGATCTACGAGGAAAACACCCCGTCACTCGGCTTTAATTTGAACGCCTTTGAGGCAACTTAGTTTGGGTCTTTAAGCCTCTGGGGTGGGGGACAGACGACACTTGTGGAAGGAAACACTCTGTGCCAAGAACGAGGATAGGCTGCAGAAGGTCTGAGAAGCCGGGCAGGACAGGAAAGCCCAGTGGCAGCTTCACTGGGACACCAGAGACTGCACCCGCTGGGGCGCTGGGGGCTCACCTGTCAGAGGCCCTCCGAGCAGGAGGGGGGACAGGCTTGAAGACGGAGACACAGAACCGCCTCTCCTCCATCTCCGATTTGGATTCTGAGCAGGAAAGTGCAGAGAATAGGGGGTTTGGAGCAGGGACTTGGGTTCCCCTAGAAGAGGCTGTGACCCTTTTTCTGTGCTGACATGAGAGACACAGAGAGCCCGACAGAGAGACAGAGACCGAGCTGGAGGTGTCCTGGAGCCGGCAGTCGGGAGCGGCAGGGGCCGCCGTCAGCCTCACGCCTGCACAGGGAATGGACACTCCCAAGGAGCACCCACCCCAGGTCGCAGGCTGTGTGAGGACGCCGGGCGTCCCGGCCGCCCCATCAGGTACAGGCAGGCAGACGACCCTGGGCCCACAGCAGGGAGCCCTGGAGAAACTGCTCCGCGATGCAAACAAGGTTGACAGGCCAGGCCGTGGCAGGCGGTGGCTCTGCCCCGCAGGCTACTAATAGTGACTTTCCGTCATTTGCACAGGTGAATTTATTTGATATTCTTTAGGGAACATGAAACGGATCTCCACTGACCAGATCTGCCACCGCCAAGCTGTGCCACGGGGATGATCCTGCCAACAAGCAGGCCCGCCAGCCCGAAGCGAAGCTCAGAGTCTCTTGTCGGGCGGGTGGGGACAAGCCGCTGCTCAGCCCTGCCTGCGGCTGATGGACACTAGCAGGGAGAACGGGCTTCCGAGAGAAGCCCCGGGACGTGAGGACGCTCAGCCTGCCCTCTCCCCACAAAAGGCCCCTCCAGGAACGATGCTGGTCAAAGGTCTGGACCAAGTACCGGAAACCGTCTCTGGGCACCAGGTGCCTCTCCCTTACCAGCTGTGCCTCTAACAAGGGCCAGGGCTCTGGGGATCCGGGCTCCGTCACTGTCCCTGCTGCTGTCCAGCCTGAGGAGCTGTGGGCTTTGCTCTGGCAGCTCAGCTACTGTTTCCTCATGTGATGATCAGCTTGTTCTGGTGATTTTCTATCATCAGTTCCTCTGAATGCATTATTTGACGGATTCCACTGTTCAGTGAGTCTTGGCTGGGGTCCCCATTATTGAGAGGACCCTAGGGCAGAAAGGACCGAGGCAGTGGGAACGTGCATGCGAGGGGAGCTGAAGGAGCTTGGAGCAGAAAGGGGAGGGTCTCCGGCCACATGGAGGGGTTCTCGCAGAAACAAGGCTGCGAGGGGCACCGCCGGCTCCGTGTCGCTCGCCACGGCCCGTTCGTACAGCGGGCATGATCCACTCTGTGTGAGCCTGTGGTTTCAGGGTCAGGAAGAAGAATGGCCAGGACATTCCCCAAAGCCTGGGCCACAGTGTGATTCTCTGCTGATTTTATACACAGTTTTGTCAGAGGTAGAGGAATGCCTGAGTCACAGAATCTTGACTGTCACGAGGCCCTTGCCCATGCCCTGTCTGCCCTCCTGCTCTCCACCAGCACGTGGACCCACCTTCACATTACATGCAGTGCACGTGGCTGAGAGTGAGTGTGCACAGGAGCACGTGACACGGGATATGAAGTCTCTGCAGCAGGACCAGAGTGCCAGGCGTGGGGAAGCCCAGAGCGCGGCTGTGGGTTGGGGAGCCCTTTGCCATGAGACGCATCTTGGTGCGACTCCCTTCGCTGAACTACGATGTGAGGCCCACAAGTGCCCGGTGCCAGGGAGCGAGCAGGGCCAGCCGAGAGGAGGTAAGAGTCACAGCAACTGGCAAAGGGCCCGAATGTCCCCAGCTGCAGCAAACACCCTGCTGGCTGTCACCTGCTGATTCTGCCATGGGCACCATTCTTTCTGCAGCACTAGTTCAAGTCTAAACCTCCTCCAGAAAGCGGCCTCCCCCAGGCTCTAGATCAGGCAGCCCCAGAGTGGAGAAGAGACCGCCTGGAGGGTGCCTTCCCTGGCGCCCTTGCTGTGCCCTCGCCCTATTCCTGGTGACGCTGGCTGACTCGGGAGTCAGGAGCTCTCCCCCAACCCAAGGCGTGGCACCCTGACAGGCTGCACCACCACAGCCACCCACTCACAGGCCAACCCGGACACCCACTCGCTCACATCACTGCAGCTTGCGACTCAGTTTCACTTAACGATGTAACTGACAGCCCCGTTTTTTTAATTAACTTTCTCAGTCCTATTCATGTATAATCATCAAGGCTCTGAAATTTTCCTTAACTTCTTAAGCTATACTTTTATCACTATACTTATATCATAGATGATGCGCTGTCACACTGATTAGTAGATTCCAGCACTCACAGAGCCGGGGTGAGTGCACCTCACGGATGCCAAGCCGCCATCCCGACCACCACACACGCTCCTCCCTGAAATGCCTCCGTATGAGGTCACAGTGAATCCACGGCGACAAACCAGCCGCACCGCCGATTTAACCCAAGAGCTTTCAGGTCTTGCACACGCGGGCGTCTTTGCACACGGCTGCTTCCAGGCCAATGAGATCCAGCCCCCGGGGCTCTGCTCCCCGGGGAGGAAGAAGAGAGGGTTTCGGCTGCTCCTGCACAGACCAGAGCTGGGACCAAAGGGCAGGTGCCGCTGGGAGCCCCTTTCCCACAGGCCGTTGCCGGAACCGGCCTGCACGGTGGCCTCTGTGCTGACCAGGGCCGGAGGCACTGCACGGCCCATTAAGGCCGCCCAGGAAGATCAAAGGCTCGTGGCACTCTTGGCATCCAGGCAAAGGGCCAGGGAGTGGCTGGAAGCCCTTCCCAAGGGGTGGCTGCCTCCTCCTTCCCCTTGCTCCTCTGTGTTTAGAGCTCAGACTGACGTCACCTTTGCTGTCTCTGGCCAGACCTGTAGAAAGGGAACCTACTGCCCTTTGCTTCCCTCCCACCCGTTTTGCCTGAGAGTTGTCAGCAGGTAAAGTTGCTGTTCCCATGCAGAGAGGCCAGATCCACGCACACCAAAAGGGTCGGAGCTCACCTGGCCCCAGGCCCTGGGCCGCCGAGCGGACAGCCCTGGACACATGGTCCAGGAGGGACAGCACCACCGCGCTTCTCCTCAGGCCCAGGCCCCCGAGACCACGTATCTGCTGACACAGTGCTCAAACCAGCCACAGCCACTCATGCTCTTGGACGACAAAACCCCAGGGGCAGAGGGGCCGTGGAGAGAGCATTCACACCCTCCTCCCCACCAGGCAGTGGGTGGCCAGGAGCGGGGGCACAGAGACCCAGCCATGTGCACCCTGGGTCCCGGGGTCTTTTGGAAACTCAGAGCAGGACGGTAACCTCCAGACTGTGGCTCGTCCCTCACCCGTCACCACCGAGACCTGCTGTGCCTGCTCAGTGCGAGTCCTCAGGCCCAGTACCGCCCACGGCCCTGCCCTGAATTCTGCACCAGGCACCCCATCCACCCTCGGCCGTGCCAAGCAGGGCACAGCCACGAACATGCGGGTGACTGCACCCCCACTCCTCTTCCATCCGCCCTTCCCACCATGGCACTCCACTCACTGCTGAGGCTCGTGTGCGCCAGGGAGTCCAGGGCTTAGTGATTTCATTCCTGGGTGGTGGAGGGGACGTTACAAATATGTGCTATATGAGAAGGGCCCGGGGCCTAGTGGCTGAGGCCCACCTCCAGAGCCAACCCAGGGCCCGTGTGGTGCACCTGAGCCTCGGGTATCTCGGGCTGTGGGGCAGACTGGGGCTTTCAAATTTGGCAAAGGACCCTGAGCAGCGGGAGAAAGGCAGAGAGCAGGAAAGCCCACGCAAGAACGGGATCCTGTGGCCGACACCAACTGCCCAGGTGCGGGCGCCACACGCACAGGCCTGCAGGCCTGCTGAGCCGTAGCTGCGACCAGTCCCCCCCCAGAATGGTGATGCTGCCAGGGAGGAGTGGGCGTCATCCTGGTCCCAGATGTGCTCAGGAAAAAGACAGAACGTGTGCGATTGTCAGGCAGGAAAGTAGATGTGAGCCCGGTGGAAGGAGAACAAGGCCAGCAAAGCCCCTAGAAAGGATGCAGTGAACCAGTTAGAACTAGAAATCCAGAAAAGACTCAGTTAATGAGTTAATCAGTTAAAGCTCAAAAGGTCAAGAGCAACTTGGCCCTGAATGTTTGAATATTCCCCAGATAAGGAAAAGTATCTGAGCACAGCCCCTGTCATCACGGTGCCAGTTAGATCCTTGTAAGATTTACTCTAGCCTGCTACCCACCTGTAAACAGCATAACAAAGACAGGGAGATCCCACCTTAAGGCCAAGATTGCATTTTGGAAAAAAAGCCAGGAAGTTTAAGAAGAAAGATTCTTCACATACTCTTTGTCGAACAAATAGCTCTGCCCACCTTGGAGGAAGGGAGACAGTCTTGACTGATATGCTTGCAAACCCGGAAGCTGCCATCCTGGGAGGGGACCTAAGCAGTAAATTTTTGTGTTAAGCTAGTTTTGCAGAATTACCTAGAGGATTGATAAGAAACTTACACTGTCTCATCAAAGATACTTGAGACTACTTAATAAGTACAAACCCCCAGCCCTTCATCATATTCCTGAAAAAAATCCTTAAAAGGGGAACCCCCACCCTTTCAGGGTGCTCCAAATACAACTTTCACTCTGCTGCACTCCTGTGACTCTGCCCTTCAATTCTTTGTCACGGCGGGACAAGGACCGAGGAGTACACACGCCTCTCCCCCAACACGACCATGGTCAGCCTTTCACCTTGAGTCTTTAGCTGGGGGTGTTCCAACTGAAAATAAATACAGAAAGGTGGTAACCATGCTCAAGTTTCAATGACACAGGGCAGTGGGGGAAGTCATGCATAGTTCGAACGCCTGATTTGCAAGGGAATAAAACACCTTCCCAGATAAACCCAAGTCATTTCATTTCAGAAGCATCTAGTCAGAGTATTTATCTGTACCTGACAAAGGAGATGGGATTTCATCAGGATAAGGCCCCTCCCTGCATAAAGGGGAGTCTCCAGGCTGCCTGTCACATGCAAATCCGGTGAAAGTGACTAGGTCAACTCCCCATCAGCCAGAGCCCGGTTCCCCATCCTCGGCCTTCCCAGGACCTGTGCCCCAAGTAGACACCACAAAGCACAGGGGGGGCAGATGAGGAGACGCAGAGCCGGTGGCCTGGTGTCCTGGGACGCCTGCAGGTGTATTCCCTGGGGGCCGGCCAAGGGCCAGCACGGCTCTGGGGCTCTTCCCCAGACCAGCTCCTGCAAGTGACTCTGGACATACCGAACAGGACGGCCCTGCAGGGAGAGGTGGGCACGCACTCCACGTAGCTGGGTCGCCACAGCTGCACCAGCCGGCCCGGACCCGCTCCCCTGTGCCTCCCACACACACTGCCCGACACACTGCCCAGCAAAGCTGACTGAACAGCACACCTGGAGAGAGGCACCCAGCCGTGCACCCCAGGGGCACCCTGGATGACGCATTGCCCAGAAACGCACTAAATGTGGATTTAATTGCTAGAAATTACCTTCAATTACCAAAAATTATGACAAATTATTTGTTGAATAGACATATTCTTTCACCACCATTAATAATTTTAAATTGCTAATTGCGAGTAATTGTAGATAATTTTTGTTCTTTGGTGAGAGGAAAGGTGCCGCCCACCAGGGCTGGGCCGCCCTCTGGCTCCTCCATGAGGCACCACCTGGGTGAGAGGCTGGGGGCGGCTGCCTTGTGCCCCCAGCCACCCCAGGGGCAAGGAGACCTTTCCGGTGACCAGGTGGGACACAAGGCCACACAGTCTGTCTGCGCTCCGAGGAGGGCGAGCCTGGTTTTCAGGTACACTGGCCTCTCCAGAAAGGGTCCACTTTCTTGTGACATCCCCTCAGCTTAGCCTCCTGGAACGGCTGCTGAGGCTGTGGCCACCCCTCCAGCCAAGCCTCTGTGTCGGCCACTCGGGCCAGATGCCCAGAAACCCCGCCCTCCCTGCCGGGGGCTCTTCTGCCTGCACAGCCGTCCCTCCCTGAGGCCCTGCTCCACCCGAGGCCCCCTTCCCGCAGGCCCCAAGGGACCCTTCCACGCCCCTCCCCACTACACAGCCTGGCTGGTGCCTGTCCCCCTGAAACCTGGCTGCAGCAGTTTCCAAAGCCCCCATGGAGCCCTGCGGGCCTGCAGGGACCCCACCAGGGAGGGTTTACACCAGAAGCCAGGGTCCATCTCTCTGTCGCTGCCCTTGGCCATGGGGCCTATGAGACCAGGACAGTGTGGGGCCAGAGGGGCAGGGCATGCCCACCTGACCAGCTTGGCCCTACCAGTCTACCGGCTGGGATCAAAGCAAGACTACCTTGATGCCCTCCACAGCAGTCCCTTCCCCGGGCCCACCCCTGTCCCATGCATTCACACGCGTGCACATGAAGGCACCCACGGGCAGCGGGTGACGAGAGGTGCGGCTGCGCACACAGCAATTCCACCTCCCCTTTGCTTTGGAGGCGACAGGTCCCGCGGGTACAGCTGGGGCTTAGGAGGTGCCTTCCAGACACACCTGATGCCCCACTGGCTCCTGAGATGCCCCTGCACCGGGCCACGGCAGGGTGGACATGAGGGAACAGCGCTGGGCGGGAGGCACAGCCCTGCGCCTGTGAGCCGTGCACCTGCTATGAAGGGGGTGAACCCAGAAGAGCGCCCCGACCCCAGCGAGGTGAGTGGGTGACTCCAGGGCCGCAGTCTGTGCGGCTCGGCTCCCTCATCAGGGAGGGTCCTGGGCCTGCAGGCGCACCGCCTTCACCGTGCCTTTGAGCGACTTCCAACGATGTGGCCAGCCCGGAAGCCAGCAGCGCACTGCCCCGGGTGCCCACACGGGAGACCAGCACTGGCAGTGCGCCAGTTTGGCCCCTCTGGGCCCTGGGCCCCTAGCGGCACTGGCACATCCTCACCTGGGCAGGCTCAGAGGCAGCTCCCTTCACAGCGGCCACGGGCGGCCGGACAAGGCCCACGGACGGACGCAGCCCACACCCGCTCCAGCCTCCGCCCTGCGCCTCAGCGTGCGGGGGTCACCACCTCCTGGAACGCAGCGTGGACAAAGCAGTGGGAGCTGGGCGCAGGAACACCCTGCTTCCTGCCAGTGACCGCCCAGCCCAGAAAAGAGCGAGTCGAGGTGAAATCCCAGCGCCGGAAGGTAATCGGTGTGACCAATGACCAGGGCCCCCGCGACTGCACTTCCTGATTGGCACTGACACCTGAGCTTGACCCCACCGAGTGCACCCTGGGCGCAGACCCTGGCCGGACCTGGCTGTCCACAGCGGCCCCTGAACAGCTGGCCCCAGGCAGGCCAACTCCGGCAAGGTCTCCCTTTATGGGCACTCCTTTCCCCCGGGGCCACAGCTGGAGCATCAGAGCCTAAATCTGCAGCCCCCCTGCACTTGAATCTCCTTTGTTCCTGACACAGGGACCCAAGCTCGAGGTGGCACTCTTTCCAAAAATGTGCCCAGGGACAGGGCACATGCCTGCGGGCATGCGGGGCTCTGGCAATGTGCCGAGGCAGAGGCCCTGCACCTAGGAATTCAAGACCATCTCCACCTGAAGGCTGGGTCTCCGCACAAACCACCTTCATGCGTCCAATCGGCCATCTCTGAGGACGGCTTTTGAAACAAGGTCTTTGAAGCCCTTTCATTATGGAAATGAGATAAAGGGACAGGAGCGGGGTTTACGGAGGGAAGAGAGCGCAGCTGAGGAGCCTGAGGAGGCCGGGATGAAAGGCAGGCAGGAGGATAAAAGGGGCGCTGGTGAGGGGCGCGCGGGCTCTGGCCCCGGGCGGTGCACCCAGGTTCTCGGCCAGCTCGTTCACTCAGGAGAACCACGCACCCTCCTTCTGAGGACCCCGCCCGATCTTTAAATATTCCAGCGTTCAATGCAAGTGTGTTTTGCAGAGTGAGTTTAACTGCCAAGTTATATTTGGAGAAATAAAGGCTCCTTGGAGTGAAATACGAGAGGCCTGGAGGGGTGGGCGCAGCCCCAGGGCACTTGCAACGCAGCAGGTGCTGGTGCGAGGCCAGTGCAGACTCGTCTAGTCTATGCAGTCCTTGTGGCATCTTTTACTTAAATCCGTGTGGTTTGGAAGCACACAGAACACAGGAGCCCTGTGCGTACTCCTAAATGCCAGGCCGGGTAAGGGCACCGGGCGCGTGCCTGGACTTTCTGACAACAGGTCAGCAGCGCGCGGGAGGCTGGGCAGAGGCACGCTGCAGGAGGCCCAGCTCACAAGGCGCTGCCAGGCCACATCTCCTTCGGCACCCACGGCTGTGTGAGTCGGCCGCCACCTCCCCAGATCTGACCAGGAGGAGCGCCCACGGGCAGGGGCCAGGCGGGGCGCAGGGCCAGCTCCCAAGATCAGAGCGCTACACCGCACGCCCCTCGGACAGCCTGTCACCCTGCGCTGGTCCGGAGAGCCGAGTCCTTCAGGGCTGCGTCCCCCGCTGCACTCCTAGCAAGGACACTACTCCATGAGGCTGCTGACCAGTGACAGACAAACCAGAGCAAACCCTGCTAGCTCTCTTGAGAGCACATAAATGGCCTCAGCTGCCCCCACAAACCATTTTTGCTTGCAGGAGAAACGGGGTTTTACGTTTTAAAGGGGCCGATGGCCATTTCCCCGGCACTGAGGCTCCCAGCCCAGAGCCCGGCCACCGCGGCCCAGACACCGCGGCCTCGTGGGACCTTCCTTAAGGCGTCCGGGGCTGGGGTTCCCGCTGAATGGGGCTAAGGGGCTGCTGCATTCTGAGAGGGGCTCTGGCCCAGGACGACGAGGCCTCGGGATTCTCCCTGGAAAGCCTTCCAGGAGGACCGACTGAGCCTCCCATCAGAGGCCCTGCCGTTAATGATCCAACTGTCCTCAGCTGTGGTATTCTCCTTTTGAAAGCAGTGAAACAGAAGAAATGAGACATCTGCCCGTGAAAGCTTCAGGGTACCTTTTCTGCTATTTCTAAACAAATTCTCATCCAGCATAATAAGCACATAATCCTAAAATCAACTGAGCATATAGTCTTTTCCTGTCATCAAAGGAAAGTGACTTACTGAAAGTGAGAGGAAAAAAGTATACTTTGGTTTTGAGGGCAGCCGTCTTTGAGAATAATACACGGTGGGCTTCAGAGTGACCCTAAAAGTAGTTATTCCCGGGCCGCAAGGCTGAAACCACGGATACCGGGACTCAGACCAGAGCCCTGGGCCACTACAGAGGCACCCCAAGGCTCCCTGGCCACGTCTGCAAAGCTGGGATCATTTTGCTTTTTTTTTTTTTGAAGATGGGTTGAGTATGAGATGAGCTTCCATAGGTGGAACACAGATCGTCTCCTCCCGACAGCCAAGGGCAGGGCCTGCAAGTCTCAGGAGAAAAGCTCACTGAAAGAAGTAACTAAGGAAAGGTTGCACGCCAGATGGAGGGGGCGTTCGGCCGGACACACGGAAGAAGCCCCCTCGGCGTGTGTCGCTCGTGACTTTATATCCATCAGGATATAAAGGATACGGGGCTCTCTTGTCCCCTCCTGGCTTGGGGCAGGAGCTCTACCTTTTCCCTTTCTCTCTAAATAAAAGCCTCTGCCTTGCTCTCCTAAAAAAAAAAAAAAAAAAAGATATAAAGGATATAAAGAGTTTCCCTTGTGCGTCTCAGGCAGCATCCCTGACAGAAAGCGCGTATCCAGGACGACTGACCGTCATCCCAGGCCAGCCGCCCAGACTCGGGCAGGAGACAAGTCAGCAGGGCCAGATCCTCCACATCCTCAGCCCGTGGGCACTGCAGGGAGGGAGTCAGCGGCACAGCGCGGCCACGGCCGGTGGGCACAGCTGCCTGGGTCACACACGGCCCGGCCTGCCTGGCACTCTCCCTGAGCACCCAGAGAAGCTGGAGAGGTGAGAAACCAGGGCCAGTAGGCACCCGCGCACGGAGTCCTGCCATCTTGATTCCATGTCCAGGAGAAGAAAACACTAAAACAGCCCACAGTCTAAATGGTACTTTTTCTTCAAATGATTTTTAAAAATTCTGAGTTTAAGGAAATCAAAAGCAGACCATACGTTAATTAACTAGGTGTTCAAAATAGGCTTTAAAGAGATTGTTCATGACTACATCTTGTGGCCTCTGTACTGGCACTACAGGTATCTTTGAATTCTGTCCAGCACACCATGTATACATCTGTGCATTTGCATAGATCAATGTTTATGGAAGTGTGTCCAATATACACATGTGACCCAAGGATGAGCCGAACCTGTGTGACTCGGTATTGGCAACATTTTACATTTTTAAAGAGTAATAATAATAAGCAGCCCACAGTATGTCAGCACCCCTCATGCGTCGGAATGACCCCGCAGGGAGAGGTGATGCCGACCCAGTCCCGCCGTGCGGGCAAGAGGCAGGTGCATGGACGGCCCGCGGACTCTTCCTGGAGCAGGCGGAGGGTCGAGGCTTTGAACTCAGGGGTCCACCCTCTGATCACTCCCCCACTGACGGTACTGACAGTGATCACAAGCTGTCCTTTCTTTCCTGATGACCACTTGAGGGGCTCGGACCTCACGGCCACATTCCTCAGAGTTTCTGATCTTTCCCTCTAACCCTCCCCCGTGTTCCCCCGGGGACTCTCCCCAGCACCCTCAACGCCCACTAACTCCCGGCCGCCCCCTTTCCGCCTCACCCCCTGCGCACACGTGCCTTCTTCTGAGTGCACGTCCACCCAGCTCTTCCTCCAGATGTTCCTGAGCAGGTAGAGGCCGGGTGTGCAGCCACGAATAATTCAAAAACTTTCACTGTCCATGCAGCAAGAGCACACAGGCTAGAACAGTAGTGTGTAAATACTCCATCCTCCCCCACACACCATGTCTCCCCAGCACACGCCTCGTCTCCCCAGCCTGCTCCTCGGCCACGAGCCGGGCCACTGCACACCATAACATCCAGGGGGGACGACACCTCCCATCTTGGTAGTGCTTCCCTGTGGTCAGTTTTTGTTGGTTTTGGATTTTCACTCTTTGTACCTGGTCTTGTTCACACTCAGTTGACAGTATGAGCTGTTTCCTGCACACAGGAGTGTGGGTGTCTGGGCGAAGGTCACCAGCCAGGGCACAGGACGGCCATCACACTCCCGCCAGGACCAGGTCGGGAGAGAGCACCAGGGACCCCAAGGGGACAAATGAGAGGGGTCATCTGGGGGTCCTCTGCTGGGTGAACAATGGACAGGAGGGTGTGCGGAAGACCGAGGGCCAAGCTCCCTGTATCAATGAAAGGGGGCAAGAGGGGCCGGCAAATGGCTGTTGCCACGTTCCTCATGCAGACACCCTGCAGACCCCACGGGTCCTGGTCCCCCAACCCAGGTGAAGTGGTGTGAAAGCATCATGCCCTGCCACCTCCACAGCCAGGCCTGCAGGAGGGAGGCCTGGGCACAGCAGAGTCCAGGGGCCCCTCCTCCTTCCGTCCCCAGAGTTCCTCCCCACAGGCTGGCCCCCTTCCACCTGCTCTCCTGTGATCCGTCTCCCCCTCCCTGCACACACCCTGCGTTCAGCTACCGGTGCACAGACGGGCCTGGTGCCCCCATCGCGTCTCATTCCCGTGTGTGCACCATACCGGTCCTCAGGCAGACGGGGAGGCAGCAGTGACCCAGCTCTGGGCTGGGGGGTCGCAGCCACCACGGGGCTGGATGACATCCACCTCTGAAGGGCGCCCAGTGTCCGCCTTGCGGCTGTGGGGTCAGCGTGCGCTGCTGTCAGCTCCACAGAGTGAGTTCAGGGAGCCGTGAGCGCCGACGGCCATCCACCGCTGCCAGAACCCGCTTGGCTCCTAATGTTGTGGTTGGTGGGCGCTTCCACTTGCCTGGGGAGCACCGCCCCATGCTGCCCCAGCCTAGCCTTCTCCACTTGGTGCTGAACTTCTGTGAGAAGCACCAGTGGCCGCCCACCTCACGGCTAAACACCCGGACCACCCCATAAATGAGGCTGGCTACATGTGGGGACACCTGTCAATTCAGGGAAAGTGGCATCTGCTTCCTGTGAAGCTGAACAACACGCCACGGAGCCCTTGGCCAGGAGGAGGGCATGTGCTGAGACAGAGGGGAAGCATTTTGCAGGCGGGGAGGTGGGGTGTACAGAACCACTGGCGGGACGCTCCACTCACGGGGCGGGGCCCACAGCGGCTTCGCTGACCTGAGAATTGGTCTGTAATTCTCCAAGCACACTGCCCGGTATTAACCCCTGGAACTCCACAAGGACTTGCTTCTGTTACTCTGTTACTCTCAGTGTCTGTCTTCTGCTTGAGGTTCTAGACAAAGTCACGTGCAGAGTTGCACATCTCTGCGGCCCGGGGCCACACACATGCGCATTGGGGTGAGTTCATCTTCATTTTGTTTTCCAGTCTGAGGTCTAGGAGCCCCCACCTTCGTTTTGGTGAGTACACTACATTTTGGTTGGTGTCCAGTGTTTTACAGAAGGTGTTTGTCCATCTGCTTTTTGACTGAAACCTGAGATTAGCTGGTTACTAGAGTTCTGTGGCAAGAACAGTCCCAGAACAGGTGCGGTGACGTGGCCCAGCGATGGTGCCACTGGCTGCCTGGCTGCTTACTGCTTCTGGTTTGTAATAATTGTCTAGAGGCTAAACACAGTGTTAAAATTCTCTGCCTGCACCAACGTTCCTGCACTTTGTAATTCAATTCCTGACTTCAAGTAAAAGTGACTTCTTCCCATGGCCTTACCACTTACTCTGGCCTGCTAACACCCCAGAACCCTACAAAATCACACGGAAGTTTCACTTGAGAAGGGAGAGATGCAAGAGCGAGAGAAAGCAGAGGAGGGTGGCAGAAATCATTTCCAAAATGAGAGTCCAGAAATCAATTTGTAAGCTGCCCACATGAGTCTACAGGTTTTTATAAGACAAGTAATACACAAGCCTGTAATGTGAATTACTTCAAAGAATAAAAGCTTGACTGTCTCCACGACCCACATAGCTGTGAGTCAGGTTTGAGGCAGAATCACATCCCACAGAGCCCATCAGTGGATCTCTCCTCGCCACCTTCCTGCTTCTTTCAGAAATGCAGGGTTTCTGTGCCACATGGGAAGCTTCCAGGTTCCAGTGGTCCCAGTTTCCTCCTCTGTCGATACATCTAATTATCTTGAGAGAAGGCTCTGTCCTGTCTGAAATGAAGCCTCCATGAAACAGAGGCCACCGTCTTCTAGAATGTTCAAAAGCAGGCACTAGCCTGCCTCCTGGTGCAGCTTTTTCATTATGCTAAACACTGCCCTAAAGCAAGCTTTTAGCTTTTTAAGTTTTAACAGGGACAAAGTCTACCTGATCTTATACTTTAAAGTTAAAAGGTAAAATCTGTAGTTTGCATTAGAAAAAAATGCAAGCTTTTAAAGTGCTCAAAGTGAAGAAATCTGCCTTTTAATCATAAGGGTAGTACTCAGCTTGTCAGTATTTCTTGAAACTACAAGGATATTTAAGCATTTTCTGAAAGAAAAGTGATTCCCAATACATGTAAATAAGATGCCTCTGGTCGCCCCAGAAGGGATGAGTTTGTGCGGGAGGTCCTTGTTTTCGTTCTGGTTCCCATATCTGTAGTAAGTCTTGCATGTACATTGAAGGTCTGCTCTGATGTCGGCTAACTGCACCTTAGCTCCAGACAACAGTGTTTTCTTCATCTACTCTGCCCTGAAAGTAAGTCATGCATCCTGAGCCATCAGCTCCTGAAAGGCCTGGCAGCTGACAGGAGAGCCAGGGGAGAAGGGGTGACGGAGACCCCAGGGGACTGGAGGGGGGCTGCGCAGGCCACTTCCATGTCCACCCGTTTGACTTCCTCACCTGGCCAAGACCTGGGGTGCACAGTGTCCCCCAAACCCTGCATGCCCAGGGCAGCATCTTTGCTCATGGACATCAGCTGCGAATCACCAAAGGCTCAGCCACTATGGGATTCCGAGTTTGGGTGATTCAATGGCTAAATGAACAGAAAGATGGATTTGTGGCGGCTGACCTAACCCTGTCGGTCCTTCCTCTTGCAGGCCCATCTCCTTTCTGAGGCTGCCAATGGGCAGGGCGTGCGGGGTGCGGCCACAGAGGTGCCAAGTGCTGGGCCACGTGCTCCCAGGAGGACCCTAGCTGGGAAGGGAAGGGGCCACGAGTGCTGTCCAGATGGCGACGTCTGCAAGTCCTTCAATATCACAGAAAACCCGAGATCTTCACACCCAGATACACACAGCCTCCTAAAAAGACACTCTGCCCCATAAAAATAATGGTGAAGACGCAATGTGCGAAGTGAGACTCTTTCTCTCCAAATCCGGTTCCCAGAGGAACAGGCACAGAAAATGTAGTTTCTGGTGTTACAGTTCTGAAGAGCTAGGGAAAAGAAAGCTTTAAAAATGTATCGTATTTGCCTTCTCTGCATTCCAGACCGATCGGCATCTAGGAGCCGCTAACTCTGGCTGTCAGCATGTCTGTTCTGGTGTCAATAATCTGGAAACCAATTCTGAAATGTACCAGGGGAGCTCTTTGCTGAAAGGAAATCTGCCGAGACGCTTCAGGACGGCTGAGAAGCCCCCGGCAGCACGGACGACACCACGAAGCCCTTCCGTTCGGGATACTGGGGGACTGTATTCCCTGCAGTTCAGCAGCCCTCAGCCCACGATCCCGTGAGCTCACCTCGACCCTACTTTCTACTTCTTCAGAGACAGACAGGAAATGTTTGTCTGGGAAAGGGTCTTCCTGAATTAAGACCCCCTGTTTCTCCTTTGACTGCAGAGCCCACCAGTACAAAGGGGTCCGTTAAAGCCAATAAGGAGCGTAAATGTGCACCAAGAAGATGCGGTAAGGGCATTTTTACCAAACGGGAGACGGTCAGTATCTAGTCACACAAGAGCCCCTGCAGAACTGAGGTCTGTGCACCCACTGCACTCGCCCACGTTCATGGCGGTGCCTGTGCCTGAGGGCCACACATTCCGCTGCAGACAGACATGCCCTCATCTCTGCAGGGGCCACTCCCATGTTCCAGGAATATGCACACCATACTTCAAAACCGACTTTCTGAAAATTTAGGCATACACCATATTTAATGATTACAGGCTTATCCAAGTTTTCTACACGTTTTGAGTCATGCTTATTAGTTTGTAGTTTTTATAAACTGTCTTTTCACATTCCTTAGAACAAAGCTGTTGATGGTCTCCATGACACCTGAGCTTGGCTTACGACCATGGTGCTTCCTTCTTCCCTGACGGCTGCGAATTTATCCACTCTCGTTACTGCTGTGGGCAAGCAGAGATCTGTCTGGCTTCTCGTCCCTTTGGAGAGTGAGGTTTATTTGTTTGATGCTTGCCATTTACTTCTTATTTTCTGCTCATCTTATTTCCTATTTCTAATGTGTTTTGCTTGCTCTGTTGGATTTTGTATTTAGTTTATTGTGAAATGTTTCATGCATGCAAACATAATCAACAGCCTGCACACATCACTGTTTTACACACATGAAACACGAGGTCAGAGGCTCCCTGGTGGCATCTCTCTGCCTCACCTGGAGGTGGCACGCACCCTGATGCTGTGTTCAGCCTTCTGCGTGTACCATGTTGGGTGAACTCTCCCCTCCACGTAGTCTCAGACTCTGTGCTCTGTGCAACATGTTTGTAAGATGCAGACATGTTCACAAGTGCCTCCTGGATGCCCACTGTGTCACCTGGTGGCCTTCAGTGCTCACTGGTGGGTGGATGGGGCTATTTCCACGTGTCTGCAATTAGCAGGGATGCAGCATGACTGCTACAGGTGGGCTTGTGCACAGAGTGAGAATTTGAGTACCTAGAGGTGGACGAGCTACCATGTAGGATTTTCACTTAATCCATTTTTTCTTATCAAAATAATGTCCAAAATGGTTGATGAGCTGTGTCTAAAATTTCTAATTTGCCTTAGGTTCTAAGACAACCCTTGGGATTGTCAGATACTTTCATTTCTGCCAAGCTTATAGTTAGTGAAATAGTATTCATGATTTTGGCTTCAATTTCTCTGCTTCCTAGTGTAACTGAGTCCTCGTTTATTTATTTATGAGCATTTTGCATTCTGGGCCCCTGACCTCCCTTCATGGCCCCTTTACAGCTTCTCTATCCCTGTCCACTTGTCTGTCAACCTCAGCAGTCCCCCCACCAGGCTCCCAGGACCGATGAATGTGCAGCTGAGTATAACAGAGACCCAGTAAAGGATCAGGACCGGTGCACACAGGCACTACCCGCCCCCCCCACCCACAGTGCGTCAGCCTGGAACTCGGCGTGGTGGACCTCAGCGGAGGGAGCAGGCACTGGGTGCGTGTGCAGACAGGAAGACAGGCGAGTGAGTGGAGGTGGACCGCAAGCAGAGAGGACGATCAAGGAGGTGGTCGAGAGGGAGGCAGACTTCGGCTGCAGTGATCTGCTGCAGGAAGCAGCACGGTGCAGGGAGCACACAGCACACGCCCCAGGGCCCCTCTGCAGCCAGCCTGGCCTCCCTGCAGCTGATCCGACTCCACTTCATTCAGGGGCTTCTAGTCATTCTCTTTTAAGGAATTTCGACAGTGTGAGAGTTTTTTTTAATTTTGCTTTTTTGCTTTTTGCTTTTGACACACAGCTCAATACGTCAGGAGATTCTTGCCAGGAAATAAATCCATAGTTGTTTTCATGACAGCAAATTACATGCCAATGAGTGACATTTAAGTGCTGAATTTTAATGGCTTGTCAGAAGAAGTTAAATGTATTTTTTAAAATTTAATACATGAGAGAACAGTGTGTCCGCCCATGAAATGCTGCTGCCTAGAGGAGACAGGAATGGTAAATCAACAGTGAACATATTTTGCTTCTTGATGTACATATTTACGTTGAGGAAGAGGGCTGCACAATTAAATCCCACTTTCCCTTCCTCTTCCATACAGAAGGCACCCCCCTGGCAGGGCCAGCCACTGTCACTGAGACCAACAACCACATCTCTAAGACGTGGCCTTGAAGCCGACAGAAACGTATGCCCCGTCCAGTCACATGCAGCCCCCGAGGGATCTGAGCAAGCTCCCTTCGCAAAGCCACCCACGCCAGGCCGACCACAGTGTGCGGGGCCAGGAGAGCCACAGGCTCTTTTGAGGGTGACATAAGCCCCCCAGCATGCCTAGGGTGTCATCCACTGTGAAGCCTTTTGTGACAGGCGCATCTGTCAGGCACGTGTGTGCTTGTCTGTGCACATGTGTTCACTTGTGCACACGTGTGAATGCATGTACGGGAGTCAGTGGGGTGAGGCGGTGACAACCGGGTTCTGGGTGGCAGCCCTGTGGGAGCGGCCATCGCCAGAGCCGGCGCAGGATGAACACCCAGCGTGGGGGCCAGAAACTGAGCTGTGCCCCTGATTCTCACCGGTGCGGTTCACGTGGACCCTTTCCCACCCATGGGCAGGGCCAGCAGCCCTCACCCTCAGACCCAGTTCCAGGAGGAGGGCCAAGGAGACACAAGGGACTGCCACGCTTGCTGGAAATGCAGGTTCCCAGGCCCGTGCCACAGTCCTTGTCAGCACCAGGAGGGGACTCTGCATCTGCCTCTCCGCAAGTTCCAAGGGGAAACCCACAGCTCAGGAGGCAGAGGTAACAGGCAAGAGGAAGACAGGCTGGCACCATGGCCCCGACAGAGCGGGCAAGGAGGCTCTGCTGCCCGGGCGTCTGTCCTCTCGCCTGTGACGCCCACGAGCTGACACCCAGCCGAAGCCTGACGCAGCTCCAGGAGGGCACCCCTTGTCTCCCAGGGCCAGCAGCCCACGGGACAGGAAGGCACCCCAAGGCCCCAGCAGTCAGAGGGTTGAGCCACGGCGCACACCAGGAGGCAGGCACTGAGCGCTCAGGGGGACGCGGGGCCTCTGCCTCCCTGAGGACGTTGCCCTGACCTCCGGGGTCTCCTGCCGCCGCAGGGGGCCCTGCGTGGAGGTTCGGGAGGAGCGGGCCAAAGCCAACCAAGGTCCAGCTCCCGAGTGACCGGCAGCAACACAGAGGACCCCAGCCTCACGGGGCTCCTCCCATCACGGGGCACGGCTCGGAAGGCGGCAGGACGGGGAACCCTACGTTTCACCAGACCCTCTTCCTCTCCTGCTGACGAGGCACCTGGCCTTTGCCTGAAGAACCCATAAGCGCCCTGGTGATTGCGGGCATAGCCCCGCCGGTCCCCCAGGACCCACCCCTCATCACATCTCCACCTGTGTCTACACTCCAGGCCCCACAGGCCCAGAGCACAGCCCTGAGAGACTGCAGCGCGTGTGGAGAACTGCACCTTGCCAGCTTATGTCAACGGAGGCCCGGGAAGCACATGTGGGGTGGCTCTGTGTGGGGCCCTGGTGCAGGAGCCGAAATGGGCCACTCAGCAGTGGGCTTTCTTCACTCCGTGCATCACCTCAAGGGGCTGGAAACATCTAACAGTCTCTGTTGCTGGTTGACGTAGACAGGGATCCAAGGGGGTCGGTATGGACTAAAGTGGAGAAGCCAAGATGGCAGAGCTCAGCGTCCAAAGGCACAGATAGGGTGATGGGGCGCCGGAGTGGTTCTCAGCCCTGCCAACAACCCAGGACTGTCCGGAGGACACTCCTTCACCCAAGCCGGGAGCAGCGAGCTCTCAGGGCAGCCCAGTGTCCTCGAAGAGCTCAGGGGGTCGGAGCCCTGCACATCAGAAATCACAGTGGGGGCTGCTGCCACCCTTCTGGAATCCCTGGGCACCAGGGGAGGGCAGGACCCTGGGTGGCAGGGGCCAGGTGCTGCATGTAAGCACCGAGGAAAGGTGGCCATAGTCAGCAGGAAGCAGTGACCAGGAGAGTCTGGCCCACCGAGACCCTGGTGTGGACCAGGTGGTCGCTGTCCTGGAACTGGACCAGGCAGCTCTCTCCTGGGCTCTCACGGGCCTGTGGGAGCAGGAAGGCTCTACATCCACAGAACTGAGCCCCAGAGAGTCTCAGTCCCTCGATCAGTTTCCAGACCTGGAAATTTCACCCCACAGACCAGAGCCCCTCAACGAAGGACGGACTCTGCCACACAAACCAGAAATGCCGTTGTTCGCCTTTCTCCCAGCCCTCGCCAAAGGGACCTGCAGTTTTTCCCAGGTGACCATGATCTGGGGAAGGAAATGATCAGGTCCTTCACTGACCACTGGAAACTGGCTGTGAATTGACACAAAACGCCTCAGTGGCCACGAGTCAGAGGAGCAGCTCAGACACTCACACGGGCAAACCCGGCCGAGGTCATCCCCCAGTTCTGGACCACGTGACTGGCGCAGACACTCGGCGGCTGGCAGGACCCCCACGACGTCCTCTGACCTGAAGGCAAGGGCCATTCTGGTGGGAAGACCACAGTCCTGCCTCTCCTTAGAGAGCCACAACCCCAACGCCATGCCACGTGCTGGAGGGAGTGCAGAGACCGGGCCACATCAGGACATGGAAGGTGAGGGCGGGTCCCACTTCTGCGTCTGCTCGTCTGCTGTCCTGTGCAGCAGGCACATGGTTCCTGAGCGGGACCAGGGGCTGCCACAAGCCCGACCAGGGGTGCCTCCAGCCATGGCCGCTGTGCCAGGTGTGGATTCTGCAGCAGTTCACACCCACGGTGCCCGTGACACAGCATCAATCTGGAGGGTGCTTCCCCTACACCCGTCACCCGTGTGGCCTCATCAGAAGCTGTTGGCTCTTGCCCGGGAGGGCCGGCCACACAGTGTCACTGCCATATCACAGGCACATCGCCTCTCCAGCCCTTCGTCATTACCTGGCCCTCGGGCACTAATTAGCATTCCTTTCCACAGGACACCCTGCAGGGGACATCAGTGCATAGTGAACAGGAAGAAGCAGCTATTGCACATTCATCATGAGACGCTAGCAGAGGATGCCAGGGAGACAGGGATGCCATCTGGAGCTTCTGGAAGGCCCCTGGGCAAATCGATGCACCACCTCAGGGCTTCAGGGTAAGCGGGGGACAGCGGCACACTGCTACTTCCCTTTAAGAAGCTGCCTTTGGCCTCAGCTGCCTAGTCACCCTAATAAAGACTGGGTGCCTAACTGCAGGCAGCAGAGTGGCCTTGCAGCCTGACTGCACGAAGTGTCCCGTGGCTGCAGCCACCGTAGGCACGCACACTGTGGCTCCTGCGCGTCATCGATCCACAGCTGCTGGCAGCTGTCCCCTCCCCTGGGGCCCCTCCACCTCTCCAGCTCCCCATGAGGGGCAGCTTCCGCAGGGCACCTTGTCCCAATGTCATGGCCATGTCGTCCTTGCCCTGATCGCCCGCCTCGCACCACCGTCCCTTCCCCATAGCTCACCCTGCAGACGTCGGGCTCAGGCCAGAGACAACAGCCTACAGGAGACACACCCCCACCCCCACGAGGGCATGCCGCCAAACCCCTGCACCTGCCCACAGCGGGCTCCTCTGCTGGCTCTGCTCCTCTGCTGAGCCCTAGCCCAGCTGGCGTCTCAGGAGGAGGGTGCCGGGACCCAGCCAGCCAACCTGACTCTTCACTGCTGGACCTCCAGGGCCACGACGAGCCAGCACATCGCTGTGAGCACCCCAGAGTGAGAGCTCTCCCCAAACTTGCTAGGCCACATACTTGCTCTTCTTCGTGGAGGGACTCCCACACCCTGTGATGTCGATGCCCTAGAGTGATGGTCCCCAGAACCCCGACGCCCAGGCCTGGGCCCTGGCAGGGTCACTTGGTCCTGACCATGAGGCTCGGCAAGCTCGCCCTCCAAGAGCTTCAGCCACTAGTCCCTTGACCACCACGGCCTTGTCCACTCTCTGAGGCCATAGGAGACAGGGCCTTACCAGGTCAAAATGCCAAGCCTGGTGACATGTTTACCCTCCAAAAAACACATATTTAATATAAATTGCACCTATGATATTTATATACAAAATGTTTTAATTATAATTTTAACAATTATATTCCTAGCGTCCTGTGAAGTGAACAGGTAGTAGGAATGCCCGCAACGAATCCGTGTAACAAAAGCCTGCACAGCAACGGTGAGCAGAGGAAAAACCGTATCTGCAAGGTCAGTCCGTGGCCCAGACGGACGTGGTCCGGCCGAGAGCAGCTGCTGCCCATGGACCACCTGGCGCTAGCAGGCTCCTCGTGCCCTCTGAGGCCCTGGCAGAACTGCCCTGGGCCCCATACATGCGGGACAGACAGGGCGGCCACTAGCCCACGAGGGACGTCCCGTGCGGTGCCCTCCAGGGCCCCGGCAGCCGGCTGCGGCCCCCCTCCCTGCACCGCGACCCCGGCTGACCCAGTGATTCTTCTGACCCCTCGCCACCTAAGAGGCCCCAGAACTGGAAGGCAGGGCAAAGCGTCTGCTGAGCACGCAGTCCACTGGCAGCCGCCAGGAACCTCCTGTGGGGCCGCCGCCCAGCCCGAGGGCGCGGTTTCTGCCCAAGCCTGTCCTACCTGCGCGGGAAAGCTTCCGCAAGGTGGCTGCCAGGTGCTGCAGAACCCCCGGCGACACCTCATAGCGGTATACGTCTATCACGGGAACCTCCTGGCACCTTCCAAACACTCCGTCTGTGAGGCAAGAAAGGCAGAGAAAACAGAGAAAGTGACATTTCATTTTCAGAGAGGAGAAAGATGCCACGTACATTCCCGCAGCACATTCTGACCGCGCACCACGACGAGGCCTTGGGGCCCGGCCTCAGAAAGCCATCAGAGCGGCACCGGCACAGAAGGGCTCGGAGAGCAACGGTTTCCTTAGATAAAAAGCAGAGCATCGCGGAAAACACAGATGCCCGCGTGGGGAGGAAGCGTCCGAGGCCGGCGAGGTCGGGATTCCCTCTGCCCTCCCGGCCCTGCCCTCCCGGCCCTGCCCACCCCTCAGTTCCAGTCATTTCTGGACACTGTTGGTGCGAAGCTTGCTTCTGACAACCCAGTGGCAAAAAAATTCGGGAGCCCTCAGGGCCGGTTTCCCAGATGAGAACAGGAGGAACACTCGGGGACATAAACATTGACTCGCAGAAGCCGCAGGATGTGGAACTACCTCCCGCGCAGGGGCCCGCGGCCGGCCGAGAGCCTGGCCCCGACGGGGCGCAGGAGGGGCCGGGGAGGCAGAGGCACCCGCGGGACCTCCACCCGGCGCTGCTCCTGTTTGAAATGACAGGCCCTACTCCTCAACCTCCTTTCAAACCACGCCTTCTAATTAATTTAGGCCCCAATTAGTCTTTATTCGGCAAATTGTTCACTTTGAGACAAGCTTCCTGTGAGGGGTTTAAACATTCCAATTATTGTCTTTCGTGGACACAAAAGACCAATTCAGGGACCAATGCCTCACACACAGGGCAGCCATCTGCAGTTTCAGGCCAGGATGGAAGGGAAAATGCTCTTTTATTGTCTCCACAACAGTTTCATTGCACAAAATGTAGCTGAAGAAAGCCATTCAGATGCAACAAGTTTAATTAGAAGAAACACATGCGCCCAGTGCCAGGCCAACTCAGCAACTGCTGGTCTGATATCACACATGTGCTCAGGACGGATGGCGCAGGGTGATCAGCAAAATATCCTCTTAAGTATTGGGAGCACATTGTGGATTTCTGGGGGGCTCTGCGGGGCCCAGAGGGCCTGAGGGCCACCTGCACAGCTGCTCACAGCAGGCGGTGAGCGGGGGAGGCACCCCTGCTGGTCTCACAGCAATGACCCAGCTGAGCACCTGTGAAGCTAAGGCACCTGCCCACGGGGCGGGTGACTCCCAGTGAGTGCTGCGAGGAGGGTCTTGTCCCCACTGCCACCACCCAGCGAGCTGGACGGTCTGCTCTGCAAACACAGACAACCGTGTCCCTGTTCTCTCGGTTTTGTTTGGAGCAGAGAACCCCCCTGTCTGTGCCTCGTGTGCTCACATGGGGAGGAACAAGGAGAAGGTTTTCATTTTACTTTTCAAATGGAATTATCTTGAAAGTAGAATCATGGTATGCAGGCATGAGACAGAACATTGAGATGGTCCAACCCCACATTTTACAGACGAGAAGGCTCGGGCCAAAGCCGGACAGCCCCGCTGCGGGAGGGCCGGGCCGGAGGAAGGGGAACCAGGTTCCCCGGCTCCTGGGGGGCGTCCTCCGGTGAGCACCTGACATCCGCGGGCACCTCTGCTCCCGCAGCTGTGCTGGAACCACTTCCCCAAGGAGACGCACCAAGTCACTCAGGTTTCATACAGAAAAATAGCCAAAGACACTTCCTTTCTTTCCACGTTGTGGAATGTTCGAAGTAAATTATTTCCCTTCTGAAGGATAAAGGCATCGCTCTTTAAATTTGGTTTAAATGTTGAGAGTACGTTCTCAGGATGATATTAATTTCTCTTGAAAACTTTCCCTCAAACATATTTAGAACAAATATGACATAATACAGAACTTTTCATCAGTGCTTTTACATTTAGCTTAAGCTAATAATATGAGTTCATTTGAAGGTTGATTAAACTAACTGCTGATTTTCTTTGCCCCTAGATTATAGCCGTGCTGATGAGGTAGAAAAAGATGTCCCCAGCGTATTTTTTTTGTTAATAAGTTTCTTTAGGGAAGTTTTAGGTTTACAGCAAAATTGAAGGGAGGGTAGAGATGTCCCATATGCCCCTGCCCCAGAGAGGCACAGACCCCTACCAGCTGTGCCCCCACCAGATGGCACATTTGTCACACCCACGAACCAACAGTGACACGTCACCACCACCCAGAGTCCACGTTTTACACTGGGCCTCACTTGTGGTGCTGCACGTCCTCTGGGCTTGGAAAACAGACAAGTACCCACCACCGTGGCATTGTATAGATAGGCTCCCTGCCACAACAACCCTGGGCCCCCCTCTTCATCCCACCCCACCCCACAAACAACCCCTGGCAGCACTGTCTCCACTGTCCCCACTGTGGTGCCTTTCCCAGGAGGTCACGGAGGTGGAATCACGTCCAGGGGGCCCCTCCACTTAGTGATGCGCATTAAAGTTCCTCCGTGTCTCCTCGGGGCCTGGGAGCGCGGGTCACATGAGCCCTCAATACCGTCCACGGCCTGGATGGGCCACAGTACCCGTCACCTACTGCAGGGCACCGTGGGTGCCCCCAAGCTTGGGCAGTTATGGGTGAAGCTGCTAGAAACATCCATGGGCAGGTTTTGTGCGGACATAAGCTTTCAGCTCTTTTGGATAAATACCAAGGAGCACAGTTCCTAGGATGTATGATAAGAATATGTTTAGTTTTGTAAGAGACCCCCTGCCTTCCAAGCGGCTGCCCATCTGCGTTCCGCCAGCAGCCAGGAAGAACTCCTGCGGCTCCGCGACCCGGCCGGCGTTTGGTGGTGTCGGTGTCCCCCGTCCCGGCTGTTCTCATGGGTGTGTAGTGGGGCCTTGTTGTTTTACCCAATGCTCTTTTTTAACAATGTGATTCATCTTTACCACCACATTTAAAGGACACCATGACATAGGTATCCTTTTTTCTAGTATCTGTATCATAGATGCCACATATCACATAGTATGTATGTGTATATATATAGTGAGTGTGTGTGTGTGTGTGTGTGTGTGTGTGTGTGTGTGTGTGTGTGTGAGCAATAATGCTTGTTAAAGGTGAACATGACCAAAAGTAAAAAGCCTCCAAGATTCATTAGATGCCCGTACATGCCCACGGTTCTTGACTTAAGAAGCCATCAGTTTTCTGGATTTCCCCCAAATTGGATATATACCTAGTAGGAAAATAGAAAAATCAAAGAAGTCCCTCAGTATATTTGATAGAACATTAATTTTCAGTGGTCTGGACTTTGAAACCATTGCTTTGTCCTTCTGGGCTACTTTGCTGGCAGACCCCAGAAACATTTCTAAGACAATTAAAAAGATGAGAAAAATCACCAGAAAAGAACATGTAAGCCAGGAAAGCACCAGGCGGAACTGGCACCCTCGGGGCATGAAGCAGAGGGCGGCGCTGGCAGCAAAGCCTCTGGGAACCAGAGGAGGGAGACAGCAGCTCACGCAGACCCAGGCTGGGTCCCAGCTGACAGGGAGTGCAGCCTCTAAAGCCACCCCTGGAAGCGACACGGCTGACAGGCTAGTCACCCTCAGAACTCCCTAGAGCCCTCGGTCACCCTCCTGCACGGACGGCTCCCGCCTCAGTATCCTGGGGCACCCCCAGTCAAGACCCCATCTGCTTTCACCTTGCTCAGCATCTCCGTGCAAGCTGACTTCTTGTTTACTTTCCCACATCCATGGTTCTGCACCCCATCCGGTATCTCCTCCTCCAAAGCTGGCCTGCTCCCGCAGCTCTGGAGCCCTGCGCTGGGAGCCGAGCACCAGAAGCATGGGCTCAGGGCCATCACGGCAGCCGCGCTGGGGCCTCGAGGCTCTGAGCCCACTGACGGGGTCTCGGACCCGAGCCTCCTCCTCAGGAGCTGGCATCATGCACACTGCCTGATTCTGAGAGTCACCACTGGGACCTGTGCTCCAAGTGGGAGCATCCCACAGAATCACAGAGCGGTAAGAACGGGCTTGCCGGCTAAACGGTGAGGTCTGCGGCCGCCCGCTCATAAGCCATTAGCACCACATGAAAACTGTATGCATACGTGTGTAGGTGCGAGTCATGATGTACATGTAATATGTATGTGTACAGGTGTGTATACATGTGAGCATATGTGTGTCTATGTGTGCATGTTTGTATGCAATTTGTCTACACGCATGTATGTGCACACGCATATAAACAGCCTCTAACACTCATTTGAGAACCCACACGATGCTGCTATTTCAAGGTCATAAATTCATCTAGGAAGGAGACATTGCTCCCCCGTGTACAGAAACCCGAGTCCCTCCTTTATTCCTCAACAAGCACCCCCACTGCCTCTCCTGTTTCCTCTGGGGACTACAGGCCCGTCCTCACCAGCACACCGCCGGCCCTTTCTGGTCCCCCGTCTGCCGCATGTCCGTGACACCCATCCCCATTCCGGTGAGCCGGCTCCACCCCGTGCACACCGCTCTGCCCTGTGCAGCCATGAGAAACACAGCCCTGCTCCAGCGCCTCTCTGAATAGACAACAGATTCAGCTCTCAGCCTCCAGGCGTGGGTGCAGACAGGCATCTAGCTGCTAATTACACATGGACTATTCACTTGTGATGAGGGCTGCAGAAGATGGGGCTCCAAGGGCAGCACACAGAAGGGGGCAACCTCATGCAGCAGGCAAAGGCCCTCAGGGAAGAGGTATCTGGTTGGGCTCCAACACCTAAGGAACGCGGTCGCCTACATGGGGTTGGTGAAGACCTCAAGGCAGGGGGCAGGCTCTGTGGAGGGGGTGGGTACCTGGTCCCTGGAGCTCGAGGACCCAGGGGTTCAGAGTCTCCAGGTGTGGAGCAAGCCCAGCAAGCCTGCAGAGCCTAAGGGCATGGCAGAAGTCCGTGTCCCCCTACCCACCTCACCCCAGGGAGCTGCAGGGGGCTGCTAGGCCTTGCTGGCACGTTTTGCATTTTCCCAGGAGCCTGGGGAGTAAAAGGAGCTGCCAGCCAGAGAAGGGTGGCTCAGAGAGGGTGGTGGCTGTGCAGACAGAAGAACCAGTCAGGTGCACTGCCTTTTCAGGGTGAGCCCATAGGACACTGGTGCTGCCCAGCAACGGGATGGCCCTCCACAGGTCTGGGGAGGCTCCAGGGTGAAGGGGATGTTCTGACAGGCAGCCCGTGGGAATGTGTGTTTTTCCAAAGCAGTAACAAAACCGTCCTGCTGCCGGCTGGGAGAGGTGTGAAAACAGCAGCCCCCAGGGAAACAAGCCTGCATCCATGGTGGCAGGTCCTGTCCCAGACCTCTGCGGGCAGCGACCACAGCCACCCACCACTGATACACAGCGCAGACTTGGTGAACTCAGAGGAATGCTGAGGCTGTCCCAGGTCCCCATTTCTAGAATGGCAATACCCCCTTTATTTTGCAGAGTAGGCAGTTCTAAAGACAGAAAGAGGAGGGACGGCTGAGGTCCTAAGGAAGCAGGTAGCATGTCCCAGCCAAGTGTCAATGACCAAGTGTTCTGAGGAGCAGAGGCTGTTTAGGGACATACTCGTCAGAGGCCACTGCAAAGGGAATGCACTGCATGTTTGAAAGGATGTGAGGAAACGCCGTTTGCCTGTCCATGAGGTCAGACCAGCACTCCGGTGGCCCTGACCTGACTCGCAAGATCATTCTCACTCATCAGCATCGCAGTCTCCTAAACCAGAGGCTGGCCTGTGGCAGTGCCACTGGGGGCCAACGCACCCACTCATGTCTCCCTCCTCTGTGCACAGCAAGAGCCCCCTGCCCCACCACAAGCATGTGTGCACACACTCACACACGCATCTCTACAGCAATGAGACGGCCCCTTTCCCTGGGGCTCCCAGCACCCACACCCACTCTCACGGCAGGGGCACGTGAGCCCTGCAGGGGAGGCAACGCCTTCCTGCCTCTCGAATGTCCCACATCTGATGTTCTGTGCCACCTGTGCATTAACTAAATACCACGGTGACTACCTGGCATTTTTCCATTTGTCCAAAAATAAACTGAGATGTCCACAGAAATTTATTACATGCCCAGCAGACGACCCCCTGGATGAAGGACCAGGGATCACCGAGCCCACAGGGAGCTCGTGGTGGGCACTGCGATGAGGGGCACATCCCTGTATGTCCTCGGCGAACACTGAGCCTTCTGGGGGCAGGCTCATCTCCCTGATCCCCCTGGACCTGTGCTCTGGGCAGGGACCGCATGCTCAGACACACGGCCCCATCCCTCCCAAGACGCCATGCGTTCAGCAATGGCCACACATCACGTCTCTGGGAGAAGGACCCAGGCCCTCCGGTCAGCCCTGCGTTTGAATGGGTCAGTTTCTGTCCCCACCAAGAGAACCCTTGCTAGGTCTCCTGTAGGTGATATGCCCCCAGCTTGCATTAAAGGACATTCTAAGGAAAAAACCTATGCAACCTAATTTTACACCTGCTGAGAAACACTACTGGCTGGTGGTATTACCTGCATGTCTATCAGAAAAGCCCCCATGGGGGGGATCCCTGGACCCGAAGGCCAGAATGGACACCCCCCACACCCCGGGTCCTCTGCCAGGCTACTGCAGGCTCTGGTGACCTTTATTTCAGTGACGGAACCATTTCTTTGCAACCATGATACTTAATTCTGTTCTTGTTTTCTAATATATGTACCTGTTTTTATTTTTCATGTGTCTTTTTTACATTTCTTCATTATTTCTTTGGGAAGAGATCATGGGACTAGGGAATTAATAAATACAGTGAGATCGCCTAATTTAGATTTTCAGAAGGGGGTAATTAGCTTTGTGCACGTTTAGAAACTTTTGCAACACACATAGCTGCTAAATAACTTGTGTAAATAGTTCATTCATGTAAATAATGTGCATGTATTAGCTTGGTTCCCTGGAAACCTCAAAAATGACGTTCTTGATTTTAGAGCAAGAAGAGTTGGGCAGAACGGGTGCTGCAGTTACAAGTCTTTGCAAACGAGGGTGTGCCAAGGTATTAAAATAATCATGGGGTGGGGCAGTGTGGACAAGTGAAGGTTCCTGTGGCCAGGACTCTCACCTGGCCCTGATCGGCTGGCTCACTACACACGTGTGGGCAATACTCTGTTATTGACTCTATATAAAGAACTCCGCCCAGGGCTCTGGGCTGCACAGCTGCAGGAGAGCAGAGGCTAGGGTGGTGGCAGCACCGAGGGCAGAGACTGAGACGGCTGTGAGGGGCCCAGGGGCCCAGAGGACGGCTATGCAGGCTGAGAGGCCCAGAGGCAGAGACCGGCCTGCTGCCTGCAGACTTGCTCTGAGTAGATGGGATTCTAGTGACTGACCTGCCACCGTGGGAATAAAGTTGGGTATAAACCCTTTCACCCCAAGAACGTTTCTTTGTCATTTTTCAGTCTCACTGAATCCATAGTGAACTTGCCTGGGGCTGAAACCCATTGGCAAGACAGGAAGAGACATAAAATAAATGGTCAGTGTGCAGGCCCCTTGCAGGGAGGAACAGGCAGCTTACACAAGGCCTGGCCCCTTCCTGTAATCACAGAAACCATGGCCTGCAATATGCACTCAGGGTCCTCAAAACACCGCGTACAGTGAGCACCGTGTGCATTCACTCACGGTGTGAGGGGGCCACCTGACCCTACAGGACGGCAGGAACACGGGGGTCCACCTACCGCAGCGCGGAGAGTGGGAGGTCACGGCAGGTCTGACCACTGGAACGTCCTAGGACTCAAGCCCGGGCTCAGGGAGGCGCTGCCGGGGCCCGGCCCCGTGGGCACCACGGCCGCGCGCAGCAGCAGCCAGGACGCACTCACTCCTGTCTCACTGCTGAAGCTGGTTCCCCTCTGCACCCTGCCGCCAAGCTCGGCCCCAAAGCAGCAACAGTGACCCCTGGTGGCTGCCTCCCTGCAATGTCACTCCTCCTGGGACGCCTCCCGGCCAGGGAGGAGATGGCGACGCCTTGTCCCAGGGAGGAGGCGGGCGGGCAAGGCACACCTCAGCCACACACTCTCACACGCGGGTGCACATGGAAAAGAGCAGCAGGAGCCCTCCCAGGATGCCCCGCGGTGCTGTCGGTCCTCCAGGCTTTGCAAGCGACTCCCGCAGGGGTGCCCCAGGCAGCGACCCGGCCCTGGTCCCAGTGGGCATTACAGCCCCACCGCCCGCCCTCAGGTGGCATGATGGCCCCGGCCCTCTAACCCTGGGAGTCAGAGATGCCCCTCACCGTGTGTGGGTGCTCAGCCCAAGGGGCCTGGGGCCCCTCTCCTCCACCCCGGGGTCAAAGGCTCTCCCCATACCCCTCAGGGCTGCCACAGTGGACCCCGCCAGAGGCCACCCCTTCCCTCAGCACTCAGCCAGGACCTGCTACTCAGCGCCTCCGGAGTGCATATGGCTGGGCTTCCTGGCACAGGAGCTGCCCCTCGCCCCCGGAGAGGCAAAGCCAGGGGGCTTCCAAGGGCCACCCGTCTGCAAGGCCCACATCCAAGCCGAGCAGCCTCTGTCCGCAGATGTCACCTGCAGCACCATGCAGCCAGCCGGGGGGCCTCCAACGCCCAGGGTCCTGCTGTTCCAGGACAGACCACCCTGCCACTCTTCCCTGCCTCCCTCAGGACCCCGGTCCTTCCCCACCATCCTTCCAGGAGGCAGCTCCCTGCAGTGAAGTCTGGGCCTCCTCGCTTGCTGCCAGGCTCCCGCAGGGCCTCTCACACCAACGCGGGGTTGGGGGGGCACCACTCTGCCAGAGCCCCGGGGGGCTCCCCAGGAAGAGTACGCTTCTCCCAGACAGCTTTGAGGAGGGGAGAAGTAGCCAGAGCCCAGAATCAAGGCCCCACTGAAAAGAAGTTACCAGAGGGAAGAAAACTTTCCTTTGAATTGATCAAATACCCTCCACATACATTTCTGCAGTGAAGCTATAAAACTGCTCCTGCCCTTCGGCAAGGCACCCCCAGGCCCGTGTGAGGGCACCTTGGGCACACGGCCCGGCAGTGACGATGCTCCTCCGCCCCTTCTGTGAACAGGCTCCTTTTCCCCCACCACCCGGATGCCAGGCGAGTTGCGGGGAAGCCTAGTGGGCTCATGAGCCCCAGGCGCGGGGCCAGCTGAGCAGCGCTCCTCTGGGTCGGGAATGCTGCGCGGGACAGTGGTGCTGACGGCAGGAAGACGGAAACCTGTCGTGTGGCTGCTCGGCCTCCCTAGCAGCCCCTGAACCCGCTGCGCTCCCACGGGCTGTTACACGGACAACCAGCCACCCTCCCACGCCACACCGACTGAAACTGAGGCACCAAACTCCAGGGCCAGCAGCCTGCGTCCACAGCCCGGGAACTTCCAGAGCCACCTGCCGCGCCTCTGCATTGCCACCTGGGCACCACCTTTCCTCTCAGAACGTGTCCCAGTTTTTGACTAGAAAATGTGGTTGTCACAGCTACACTGCCGTGATCGGATCTCTTGTTCTGAAACCAATCAACTAGATGTCAGCTCTCAAAATAAGAGCTAACACTCACAGGTGGGATGATGTGCGGCACCATCTGACACACAGTCTACCCTGTGCCGCTTCAGTGGTCCACAGTGTCACAGTCCCTTCCACCATCGGGAACACAAGGACCTGGAAAGGGTGAGCCCCTTGCGGCAGGTCACATGGCAGGCTGGCTCCACCCCTCATTGGCTGTGGCAACCAGCATCTGCCAGCCACTCCAGATACCGGTAGGTCAAGAACCTTCATCACTGAGACCGTCCAAGCCAACACCCAGGAAAAATAAACCCCTGGGGGCCGGGAAAGGAAGGGAGTACACAGGCGGACCAGTAGGAGTCTCGCAGTGGGCACCAGTGGCAGTTCCTGGAGAGGACTTCTGCGTGCAGGCCTGTCACCACGGCCTCGGGCAGTCCACGGCCCTTCTGGAGGGTGTTCGCCACCCCTGCACGTCACCATGGGTGGGTGTCCTCGTGCCCTGCAGAGCTCTTCCCGGTAACCTGGAAGCCGTGGGCACCAGAGGCGAGAATGGATCCTTGGGGCCGGTGTGAACAGGGAGTGGGTCCCCTGCGATAAGCCCGAGATTCAGGGTAGCCGCAGCAGCTGTGAGCTCACACTGGCTAAACCGTAGCCCGTGGACCGGTGCTGGGGGCCTACCCTCCAGGTGCTCAGCATGTGGGTTGCCCGGGCACTGCTCAGAGGCTCCCAGCTCAGCTGCCCTCTCGGCTCCCGGGGAGTCGAGTCAGAGGCAAAGCATCGATGCTTCTGTGCATGAGGGGTGGCGTCTGGAGAGAACCAAGAGCCGCAAGGGCCCCGCATCTCAAGGAACTAACAATCTACTCAACTATCAAGACAAATGTGATGTTTCTTTAAAAAGCAAGTAACTTAAAAAACAAGCCCTTTGTACACTGTCGGTGGGAATGTAAAATGAAAAACAGGATGGTGTTCCCTCGAGAACTCACCGTGGAACCACCCTGAGATCCAGCAAGTCCTTCTGGGTTCACACCCCGAAGCGGTGAGAACGGGCCTCAGAGAGATGCCCACGCCCTGGGGCGCACAGCAGGGGCGGGTCCCCCGGGTGCCCACCACACACGAACAGCAGCGTGGGTGCGCTGAATGCCCCGAAGCTGGGCACGTGAGGTGCTTGAATGGTAGATTTTGAATTATGTATATTCTACCACAATTTAAAACTTGGAAAAAGCAATTAAAAATGAAAGAATATGACAAAGCAGTCCTCTTTTAGGGAGCCGTGAAGGATGTGGACAGCAGATGCTGAACACTTACACGGGTGGGAGGGTAGTTTCCACCAACAGGAGGGTGGGAGTTGCCACACAGGCTCTGGGGCCCTTATTGCTGCTGGTGTCACAAGTATGGCCGCATGGGGACAGGTTCCCCCAGGGCACGCCTGCATCCTCAGTCACCAGGATGAGTCTGACATACGTCGGTCAGACCAAGGAGCGTGCATTTGGCTCCTGTGGTGTCCGCCGGCATTCAGGGAAGCTGACGTGAAACGCTCACACCTGACATGAAATGCTCGTGGGCACCAAGACATCACCAGGACCTGAGCACCTCGATGGAAAGGTCCAAAGACAGGCCAGGCTCACAGGGAAAGTCAGGGCTGATAACGGAGGGCTTTCTGGAGGAAGCAGGCTCTACACTGTCGCTGCACAGCTGTGGACAGCTGGCAGGCGCCCCCGCCCCCGACGGGCTGAGAGTGAAGCTGGTGCTCCCTCCAGACCACAACTGCTCTCCCACACAGCACAGAAGGAGCCTCAGGAAGGGAGATGCTGGCGTCTCACAGGCTCAGACTGTCTTGGTAGCCAGAAGTCACCAGAAAGCGTGTGTCTACACTGCTCTGGTCCAGCAAAGCAGGACCGCTCCATGCTCACACCTCCACAGGGTGCACCTCCTCCATCAACAGGGCACTGCGCGCTTTACTTGTATAAGTGTTGCTTGCAACACTGCATCTGGGTTCTGAATGTGAATATTGCTCCCTAGAATTTATCACAAGAAAGTCTTTGGAGTGATGGTTGAGATGCCACACAGGAATTTGGAATTGCGTACAAACATGGGAAACCAGCCTTTCCTAGCTCTAGAATAAGTAAAAGTAAAAATCAAAGAGGCCCAGATACAGTCCCCCTAAGAGAATGGAAGGCTCTCTGCTGGCGGTGTTTCCCTTCCAGTTCAACTTCAAGGAAAAACAAGCAGAAGCTCACGACTTAGGGTGTGTGGGCGGGTGTCCGCGGCACGTGTCAGCTGCTGGGAGAAGGCACCCGGGCCTGACACTCGATGGGAAGCCCACGCCCACGCCATCTTCAGGAAACTGTCCTTCCCAGGAAATGCCCTCTCTGTTTGCAAGTCCCTCCCATCAGTCAGCAGACCGTGCCGAGTTCGGGCAACCCCCAAGCTGGTAGACGACTGTCCTCCCAAACAGAGCTATGCCCAAAGAGGCTTGGATGCAGGCCTCAGCGCGGTGGTTCTCCATCCAGACAGGTCGTGGGGGCAAAGCACAGGGCCCTTCTGTCAACAGAGATGCCAGCAAAGAGGATCGGGGCGGTCCGTGCCCGCCTGAAGGCATCCTCAAACAGGAGGGCTCCCAGAATGCACCTGCAGGGGGGCAGGGGGCCAGGCGAGGGGAAGACTCCGGCCTGTGGGCCTGATGTGCTCTCCAGCCCGCCAGAGGCTTCTTCCAGCTCCACGTGGCTGCTGGCCACCAGCCACTCCTCCCTGGCTGCCCTGAAGTCCCTTCAGACAACAGGTCACCTCGGAGCCAGCCTCCAGGACCCACGAATCCCATAAAAAAACACAACTGTACTTTTGGGGAACCCCATGGGCATCACACTTTTATGGGGAGATGACTCTCAGGATCATGCTGGCAAGAAGGGAGAGGGCAGCGCTCACATCCACAGTGGACACAGGGAGGGCACCGTAGGCCACGGGGGCTCCCACGCTGGCCACCCACCCACGCACACATGGCTGCCCTGCAGGACTGGCCCCTCAGGCAGACCCAGGCCCTGCCCGGCACGACACAGGACAGGCTTCAGCATGGGTGGCCGCTCCGCCCCGAGGGAAGGGTCCGCTGCATGCCTGTGACTCTCCTTAGCACAGTGAGAACAATGCCGTGGAGAGAGCTGGTTCTCGCGGCAGCGGGTCACAGCCCGACCCCTAGCTCGGCTCCGGCGCCACGCCCCTCAGAACACTCTCCTGGCTCCTGACAATCACAGACAAACAAAGGGGTTGCGTCTACGCAACACTGCTGTCCACCTATGGCTGCATTTAAGCTTCTTGCTGACTCCCGACCCCTGAATGGAGGCCGGCAGCTGAAAGGCTGGACAGAGTCCCGCACCCTGAGCGTTCCAGGGGGCGGCTGGGCAGCTGGTGCTGGGGACCCTAAGCATGACGTTGGTCGGCAGAAACGAGTCGCCCTGAGCCTCAGGGCGCCTAGCCCTTCCTGCAATAAGACCTGCCTCTTAATGTATCACCTGTGGCTTCGACCCTCCAATCTAAATGCTTTAGGTGAGAGCGGTAATGGATTTTCACACAGAGGCATTAACCTTTCTGAATACTTGTTCCAAACTGCTTTTCCATCTCGGGCAGAGCGGCCTTGTCCGTCCTTCTGGTCTGTCCCTGAGGCAGATGCCTGCAGCCAGGCCACCTGACATCCTCCGGCAGGTCAGCAGACCAGGCCTGTGACCACAGGACAAGCAGGCTTTTACTGACCACCACAGAGAATGGCGGTGTGTATTTTATCCAGGCCCTTCTGCCTGTGAGCTGGAAATCGGAGGTCCTGGGGCTGAGCGACATGCCTGGGGTGCCCTGGCTCTGCCCACAGGCCCTCCCCACCAGGATGCTGCCCTGGCTGCTGTGGTGCCCCAGCTGGTGTTTCTTCAATAGAAAACAGAGCAAAATTTAGGGTCAGAGTCAGAAGGTAACACACTGCTTTGGGCTGTGTAAACAGCCCTGAAAAGAACGGGTAGACATTTTTCACATTGCTAAGTGTGACACGGAAGCCGTCGCTCACGCACACTTGATGCTTGGAAGGCTGCATTTGCTGCCCATTGTCCTAAGTTCAACGGACAAGACAACGGCTGGGACGCTGATGGCTGTGAGGAGGCCAGTGCTAGTTTCAGTTCTGCCACCAACTGCCAAATAGCTGGGGGCAAGTCACTTCCCTTCTTTGTGCCTCAGTTTCCAAAAATGGGACAGCTGCAGCAGGTGCTTTCTAAGACCCTTTTTGCCCAGATGCTCCATGTTTGCTCATAGATTCCCAGGCATGACTGTCTGCATGCCAGTCTTGCCAAGCCCCATGCGCTGCCCCATCTTCACTTCACTCTGGGGGCCCTGTGTCTGGGCTGGGGCCAGGGCTGGGGCCACCGGGCAGTGGTGGGCAGGGAACCCTGCAGCTCAGAGACCTCTCCTCTGAACCAGCGCGCAGCCACCAAGCGCCAGGCTCTGCAGAGCTGCTCAGGCAGCATTGAAAGCCCAATGTCTGCCGGCTGGATGCCAGCAGGGGCTGCTGGTCCCACAGGCGGCCAGCAGGAAGGGCAGGTCCAGAGGACACAGGCAGGCAGGAGAGTGACATGGTCCCTGGGGCGGAGGGAATGGGCTCCCAGGAGAGGCGCTACAGCCCCGGGCAGCCCGCTGCTTCTTGTGCATGGCTCACAGGGTGGGTGGGGGCCAAGCGCCCAGGAACCCAGTCAAGTCCTTCCTCCAGGGGCTTCCCTCTCAGGATGGGGCACAGCCATCAAGCCCCAAATCCAATCACTGTTTTATTATGGAGAATTTTGCACACTCTCACACACATATAAACCAATGCAATGTTTTCCTGGCTCTGTCTACACTGTGGCACTTAAATACATTATTAAAATCCTCACTGTCAAGACTTCTAACATAAAAGACCATCATTTTAGAGCATACGGACCAAAGGGCTGGTCATCACTGTTGACACAACTCTCTCTGGAGTCTATGATAACTACCACTGGCTTCCCCTCGTCTGGGCTCGTATGTCAACTTTTTTACTATTTATAATATACCTCTCAACTCATTTCATTTCCCTTTTCCTCCTGCATGCTGGGAAGCTCAAGGAAAATCTGGGGCTCACTCCCAAGCTTGACCATCATGAGTGAAACACCAGCCCCTTTCCCCTTCCTCGGCAGGACTTCCCCATCTCAACTTCAAAGGTATCCAGCTCGTGCTTAGCTCTTTGTTGCTTCCCTCTATTTTTGGAAGAGGAAAGTAAACATAATCAAAAGTAACAATAGTAAACTCCCAACCAAATGCTACCAGCACACCAGCACAAATCTCAAAGGAAGCACAGAGCACCACCGCCCGCGACCTTCCGAATGAATGGACAGACCGACTGCATGTGTGCCATCGCCCGGGAGGTGCTCAGTGCTGAGCACAGAACATGCAGAGGTAAAGAAGGGAGCACTCATGTCTGCAAGGAGCTCATGTTTTACCAGAGGAGCCAGAAATGTGGTCAGTGATAACAACAAAAATGTAAAGAAAGCGCAGTTTCTGATGACCAATTTGTCTTTGCATTTTCTATGGGCAAGTTAGACGGACTGACACAGGGAGAGAATGTTTATGTGGTTACTTCTTACTGTTGTCAAAATTGCTGCTGGGAAGCAGAAACTGCCTCTGGGACCAGCCTGCAGGAGTCTGGCTCTGCTGCCCACCTGCTGTGTGACTTCTATCTGTTGCTGAACCTCTCTGGTCTTCAGGGATTTGGGGTTTGTTCCCAAAACTAACACAGTGGAACCAAATGATCTGAACAACTCTTCCAACTGTAAAACTCAATGATCCTGAACAACCAACCAAAAAGTAACAAGCCAGATTTGAGGGTGGAGGAGGGGAGAGTGAGGTGAACACAGGGTGTTTGCAGGAAGATGCACACCCCAGTCTGGCAGGCTGCAAGGGGCTTTGTCTACACTCAAGGGAGCTCGAGGCAGAAAGACTCAAAGAAGGATGAAAACAGCAAAACCCAGACAAGCATAGCACCCGGGCTGCATGCCCACGGCAAGCACGAGGGCGCTCTGACTTGTGGCGCCTCTGCCCCAAGGCCAGGGCCACTCCTGGTTCTCTGCCCTTGATCCTGATGGACAGATGGGTCAGCAGTGCTTGGGTGAGCTCAGCAGCCCTCCCCGTTCCTCCTGTGGTTGCAACAGGAGGAACCTGGTCACCAGTAATTGGCCGGTTCCTTGCTCAGCCGGGGAGAGGTGCGCCAGCCCTGACCTCCTGCCCGGCATCCCCAGGAAGCCAGCCTTGACCTGACTGGCCCGGCCAGGTTCTTGCAACAGGGACCTGCCCAAGGCCGCCGGAGGGTGCCCAGCCAACGCCCTTTGCCAGGTCTCAGCACACACCCAAATCCCCAGGGCAGTCCGGTCGGTGCGGCCTGTCTGGGTCCCTGGTGAGCAGCAGGGCGGGGAGAAGGCGGCCTGTCTGCTGCAGCTCATCTCCCCATCAGCAGCCTCTGCGCCAGCCGTTGCCAAGTAACAGGCTGCTCCTCTTATCAGCCTGGAACGTTCCATTGACTATTCAGATGAGAAGAGAAAGGCCTGGCTCGGAGGCTGTAAGCAGCCCTGAGCAAAATGGCACATTATGTGGGAAGAGGAAAGGAATCTGTCAGCCTCGTCTTATCTGGACTGTGACAGTAACTCAAAAACAGCTGTCCATCACTTGCTTCTGCACCGAGCTCACCCCACCAGCCGGAGAGCCCCTGGCCGCCCTGCAGGGAGGGAGGAAGGGAGGGAAGGGAGGAAGAAGAATGAAGGGGAGGTGGGGGGAATAAGGAGGGGGGAAGGGGGGATGGAGGGAGGGGAAAGGGGGAAGAAAGGGGGGAGGAGGGAGAGAGATCTCTACAGTGAACCTGGTTATGAACAATCTTTCCCTCCCTCTCCTTCCCTCCCCATCTCTCTCTCAAAGATTTAAGGTGGCTCCTCAGCATGTGAGGTCCCCCCTTCTGAGTGTCCTAAACAAGTGCTCCCAGCTCGGGGCCCCTGAGCCTCAGCAGGCTGGGACACCCACAGCCCAGGGCTCCTCCCCGGCTCCCAGGCATCTCGGAAGGACCAGAGTCCTTCTCCTGCCTCATCCCCTGGGGGCAAGGAGAGCCCCCATGGAGGAGAAGTGCCCCCCAACACACTAGGTGGGCGCCCACCTGCCTCTGGGAGCAGCCGGTGGCCAGGGCTCTGCGACTGGCGCCCGCTGGGGGCGGGGCCTCTGCCGGTGCGTGAGCCCAAGGCACAAGGGGGAACAGGGCTGCAGAGCCAGTGGCGTGCCCCAGCCCACCGGGCACACCAGCCCCTGACACTCTCCACACCCCAGACCTGACTCAACCTCCTGGCCTTGTGGGCGGAAATGCCATGGGGATCACTCATCCCGGCCGAGACCCCTGTGACCCCTGCCTCCCCCACAATGCACGGTGGCCCTGGGCCCTGCGTCTGGGATCATGCGATTGCCCACCTGTCTCCTGGCTCACCGCAATGCTCACCCACGGAAATGACTTACGAATTTACCCAAATCAAAGCAGGGACTCAACCCGGTATTTGCCCTCCCCTGTTCACGGCACCGTTATTCAGAGTAGCTGGGAAGCAGCCCAGGGCCCGGGGATAACGAGGTCCAGCCGTGCGAGGGAACACATCAGCCTTGACAGGAGGGGGTGCTGACACCTGCGACCACAGGAGTGGACTGTGAGGACACTACACTGAGCACAGTGAGCGGTCAGAAGGACAAACGCTGTGTTTCCACTGCTTGGAGGTCCTCGGCTGCCAAACTCACAGAGACAGACAGCAGAGGGGGCGCCAGGGGAGAGGAGCGAGTGTTTAATGGGGACAGTGTCAGTCCGGGAAGATAAAGCAGTAAAAATTTTAGAGAATGAATAAGAAACCTAGTGGGAGATGTGCTCTGCACTGCGAGGGGAGGTGACCCATGTTGGTTTGGTTTGCAGAAGTTACTATATTTTTAGTCTCTGAGAAACAAGCCGAAACTGGCTTTTGGTGGAGCCCTTGAAGGCCCCGCTGGGACCGTGGTGGAAGGCGGACCTTAAACTCGCTGGGCGGTAGTGGTGGAGGGCACAGAATGAAGGTGGCAGGCGGCGCCTGCTGCAAAGGGGTCAGAAAGTGCTCCGGAACCCCTCCCACAGGAACTAGACACTGTTGGAAGATATTAACATCCAAATGCCATAGAAACACCCAAATCCAGTGGAGAGTTTGCCAATAACTTTGAGAACATCTTGGTCTCAATCTGGATGAGTTCAAATCTTACCTGAGGTTCTGGGGGGAGGGGAGGGATATGGTTTTTTCAACTGTGTACTTCGAAAAACAACTTAGCTTGGCTCCATTCTGGTAACGAGGCTGACAGTGCTGCCGAGCACCCCCTGCCCCTGCCAGGCGCCCATGACCCCCGGACCACACAGCAGTGCTCCTGCGGGGCCACCTCCAGGTCAAGGTCAGGGGCACAGTCCCGGCAGGGCCTTCAAGGGCTCCACCAAAGGCAGCTTCGGCAACTCTCCAGCTTGTTTCTCAGAGACGAAAAAGAGTAACTTCTGCAAACCAACATGGATCACCCTTAATTACTGCACCACAGCCACAGCCATTCACAAGCCAACCTCAGCACAGGGCTGGCACACACTGACGGGCAGTGATGCACACGTGGTACTGCAAATGAAACGATAATGAAAGCAATTTATTTGAAAATTAAAATATGATTAAGAATGGCAGCCATGCAAGAGCACAGATGCCTGAGGAAGGCATGGGGTGCACCCACCTCCATGAGCCAAGGAGGCCGATGGAACTGCCTTCCCTTCCTGACAGTGTTAATATCAGGGAACTTCACCAGTAGGTGGGATGTCCTCTGGGACCCCAAGATCTGGGAGACATTGACAAGTGAGGCTTCCAGGGCAACCCCACTCAGGTGGGGGTCCACCGATAGCCAACAGAGCACCCCTCTGAGGGGACGTGGATGCTGCATACACCCGCGCCCAGGAGACGCAGACACAGCGTGTCCTTCTGCACCACGGATGCCGTCACACACCCAGTGTGGACACCTCCAAATAGGATTCTCACTTACCAGACACACTAAGATCTGGATTCTACTTTTCAGACTCTGAGACTAAAGCACCCCATGGGACAGAAGGTTCTGGGAAGATTTTTGCCATCTGGAGCCAGCCTTACTGCAGCAGAGGTGCCGCCCAGCCAGGCTGACCCACAGGGCAGGTCAGACCTGCTGGCCTTCCAGATGGGTTCTGAGGATGGGGTGGAGCTGATGACATCAAGAGACTGGACCCTGGTGTCCCCACTAGACCCACAGGGACTCCATGATATCCTCAGGAAGGTCACTCCCTGAGATGGGGTGGGTTACCCCACATTTGTCACCAACGTCCAGTCCTCCTTGAGCCGCAGACATCCTGGGGCCCTCCTGGCAACCTGGGCCAGCACCATCCTGTGGCCGTGGTAAGGACCAGCACCAGCCCTGTGATGCCCCCTGGCCCCGGTCCCCGGTCCCTCCTATTCCTGCCTCACAGCCCAGGCCCAGGCCCCATGGCACTGCTCACTGGTGCGGGGTTCCTCTCCTCCCCCTATGCCCTGGTCACCCTTCCTTGGTGCTGCCCTGACCTCCTAATCAGACCATCTTCAGCGACACGACGTAAGGCCCAGCCTGACGGGACGGGTGGGAGAGACTCAGCCTCCTGCTGGCACTGCCCCGCTCCACCTCATCACAGAACTCCCTCCTGGCAGCTGAGGGGTGTCCCTCCGCCCACAAGGACACCAGATGCCCAGCCAGCCATGACTAAATGTCAGTGTGCCCTTCATGATCAGAAAGCCGACAGAGGGAAAGAGCCGGCCCAGCAGGACGAGGAGCGCAGGCAGGACTAAGCGCCCATCGCCCCTGTACACACACAAGGGTCTACTTCACTGCGCCTCTAGTCACACAGGCCCAGCTGAGCAACAGGGCGACTCTACTCATCAGGCTGGCGAGGGGCTTGTCGGGTGGTGACACTGTCGCCCTGCACGTGAGTGTGGCAGGCATGTCCGGCTGAGTGGTCATTGCTGGAAAGCGTGCAAAGGAGACACACCTTTTGAAGGACGATTCTGCAATACCATCAGAAAGTTGAAAAATATTCTAACCTTCCTTTAAAGTACCTGGAGCGCTCACAGCATCACCTCCTTAGCTGGCAGGCAACACGTTTTGGAGCTGGTGCCTCATCTAATAGAGCAGCAGTGGGGGATGGTCAGGGCCAGGTGGCAGCCACCGGGGCCCTGACCAGGGGGCCTCACAAAAGGCCCTCCCGACCCTTGGCTGCCATCACATTGTAGCCACAAAACAGGGTAAGATTTGCAGTTTTAAAAATTGTTCTATATTTCATGAAGTCCCAAAGTACATTGCTATTACATTTAAGTAATAATATTAAGACTGAGAGATTGAGGGCCATGAGATTTGTACTTCATAAAGCATCTTCAGTTACTTAAGAAAAATTCCTCTTGATTCTAAGGAAGATCAGGCACGTTTGCAAATGTGAGGCACTCCTGGTTTTGTGCTTTATGTCTGCAGGCATGCTCTGATTTTCTCCAGAAAATGTATGACAGACATTCTGCTTTTAAAGTTTACAGAGACCATATCCTCATGGTCCGGACCTACGCAGTTCCATGCTCTGTAAAAGAGCTGCAGGCATCCTTCCTGCTGCCGCAGTGTGGACAAGAGCACCTCTAGACGCTCCAGGGGAGGATGGCAAGGTCTCTGGGGCGGCCTGCACCCCGACCCAGCCCTCCAGGTTGCCCCTGGAGGTCTGCAGGGCTATCGAGCACCATCAGCCTGCTTCCTGGAGAGGCTGTGATGGGGGCCCTTCCTTCCTCCCCAGGCCCCAGCCAACGTCCTCTATCCAGCATCCACACATCCCAAATTGATGGCTGTGAAGGGATGTTTCATTTTAATTTGCATTTTCTCTGGCTGCTAATGAAGGTGAGCATCTCTTTAGATACTAGTTAGTTATTTGGCCTTTTTCCTATCATGACTCAATCTTAGACTTCATGTTGGTATAGACCTTAACTTTGAGTTGGTGAACTGTGTCGTATCGTCTGGCCTTACAGTCCTGCCTTCAGGGTCCAGGACTACAGGGCTGTACCCCATCACTTCCTCCTGTGAGCCCCCCGACACTTAGACCTTGATACCAAAGGGCAAGCCCTGGACAAAGCCACGCCGTGTGGGGCACCAGCCTCGCTCTTTGGAATGCCACACACCCGCTCAGTAGGGGCCTGAGGGCCACACTGCACATGGGCACAGCCTGGAAAGAGAGTTCCGTGAACTCATACGAAGGCTGTGCACAGTGCATAAGCCCTGATGCAAGTTTAAAAACACATCTATGTGCAGAACAACACTTCACATTTTTCAAATAAACAATTCATATCCAAAGAAAGATGCCAGACAATTAAGTGTTTGCTTCTAGGAGGAGGAGAGAATGAAGACTGGAGAAAAGAGGGAAATAGTGAAAGACTAAGTGAGCGGTGGTCTGGGGACAGGGAGGGTCTACAGGCGGTGGGGGGCTTGTGTGGAGGCTCACATGCGCCAGTGGACGGCATCTCAGGGCTCCTGCAAACGCCTGCCCAGAGGTCAGGGAGGGGAAACTGCTGCACTTGCAGACGGTCCCGGGACCCGAGGCGGGCTGCAGGCCAGCAGCACGCGGGTGCACCCACCGGGCCGGGAGGCGCCTTCCGACGTGGAGCGTCTCGTGTTCCCTAGACCCACTGCGTGCCAAATGTTAACCTGGCCGATGACACTCGAAAACAGGGTTTGGGGAGGCAAATCAATGAACTGAGGCCGACAAGGACCTGCTTTCTGGGCCATTCCAAATGGTCATAAATCCACCTCCACCTGACAAGTGTAAGGGTTTTCCAGAGCTTCTGCCTTGACTTTATATTTAGTCTGAGAGAAAATGTTTCTTTTTCTAGTTTATAATAGTAAATCAATGTTTAAATATTGCCTAAGATCTGACAATAGAAGTAAAGAGGCAGAGATTCAAATGTAAGTTTAATAAAGAAGGTCATCTTAAAGCCATGGTGGGTGTTCAATTTAATATCAAATCTCACACTGGAAGGCTGTGCCTAAGGCTCGCTGTTCAGGAGCCTGTGCTCAGGCACCCGGCACAGGAGCTCGGCTCACAGCGCAGACCGCCGTCCGTGCCCTCGCTGCAGGGCTGCCTCGAGCCCGCCCCCTGCCCGCCCCGTCATCCTGGTGTGTTTATCTTTAAACACACAGTCATGCCAGGAGCCATTACCTGGAGGTTCACAGGCTTGGCTCCTACCACAGGACGAACAGCAGTCTCACTGGAAGCAGACAGCGGCAGAGATGGGGTTTGCTGAGACACGGGTATTAAACACTTGCGTCTAACATCCTGAAGGAGTGGTCGCCTCGGGTGACTCATCCAATAACTGTCCGGCACTCCCAGATGTAACCTGCAGAAGCCCAGGCTCCATAAGCCAGGGTCGATCGTATGAAGGCAGCAAACCACCCGATGATGCCTCGTGGGAGAGAACACCTCCGTTTGCAGGCCGGTGGCCAGGAGTTGGGCAATGTCACCAGGCCACACGCAGATGTAACTGGCTCTTCAGACAACTGTGACTTTTTAAGCTCATGGTAACCAACAGGGTGTGATTGTTCACTTTCTCCCTTCTCTTCCTTCCCACAAAAAGAAGGTGTTACACCCATTCCCTGATGCTGAGTTCTGATTGACGGCCGGGGCAGCAGGAAGGGGGTCCAACCGCACAGGAGCGGCACGAGCTTCTGCAGGGCTCACGAGAGCCATCACGAGGGGCACGGGGCGGAATCACCTCCCTGATGACAGCAGCGTGTGTGAGTGCACACGCACACGCACACGCATGACCGTTGCTGGAAGGAGCAGCAGGACACACAGGCTGCCCGGGCCCTGCACAAGACTCTCTCTGCTGCTCGGCAATAAGGAAGGATCACCAAGGCAACCCTCCAACTAGCACCCACCCCTCGTGTCCCCGCGCACAGTGCCTCAGCAGCATCTCCACTGGCCGCGCACATGCTGCTTGACGGACAGGAGGCAACACTACCACGAGGAGGGTCTCATCTCAAGGACACGTTCCTTGTAAAACCGATCGTCATCCACGATCAGCGTTCTTCTCCTGGATTTTTCTCTTTACCTCTGGTCACCAGAAATCCAAAAGCTGCTGCCACTTACCTGATTTCTTTTTTCAAGGGTACTGCAAGTGGAAATGAGCCTTGAAAATAGCTGAAAACATCCCAGAGAAGGCACAGCATAGCAACTCCTCTCCTGGTTCCTAGCAGGTGTTTCTGCTGCCAGAAGCGAATCACTGCTGGGAAGTTCTCCCACTCAGGTGTGAAAAGGAGAGCCTTAGGGGCTGGGGGGGAGCTGAACACCAGGCAGAAGGGTCCTGGGTGGCTTCCCGGGAGAGCCAGTGCCCTCGGGTGAGGGGGTAATGAAGCTCGTCCTAGGGCCACAGGGGAACCCACAGCGCAGCCCCCGTGCTGAAGCAAATGGCAAAGGAAAAACCGATGGGTGGAGGCTCAGCACAGAGCAGGAGGGGGCCAGGGTCTGGTCCGAGCTCAGGTGCTGCCGTCTGCGTGGCCCTGAGACCCTCGGACATAGCATCTGTAGGCCAGCTGTGCTGCACGATGCCTCAGTCCAAGCAGAACTGACGCGTCAGAAGGAGGAAGATGCGGGCCTCCAGGGGTCGTGAGGCCAGTGTGCACGCAGCCCCAGGGTTCATCACAGCTCCCGGGGAGGGCGGACCAGAGGAGTCAGTGGGAGTGGGCCTACGCCCCCACCCCAGGGGAACAGCCCCAGGAAGCAGGAGGTAAGCTCGTGAGGCCTCCCCAGAAGCAGCCCCCTGAGCACCTGCACAGGCCTCGTGACAGGAGGAAGGCCAGGGTGACGGCTTCCACCCGTCTGCATGCTGCAGACCCCCACGGACACGCGGCTTTCCACACCCTAAGTCCATTTTGAAAGCCTCAGTTGCATGAACAGCTTCTCCAGAGCACCTACATTTGGAACCATGGTGCACAGCATTTGGCTGGCACGTCTGCATCCGCCTTGACTCAGGAATTTCCTCTGGGTGTGAGACACGATGCCCGGGTCTGACTTCTCATCTGTGAGCTTCTCAGAGGCATGATGCTATAAACCAAGCCAGGAATGACCAGATCCGACCAGGATCAGAAGCCACTGCCAAGCATCACAGAACAGACCCTAGTGATGAGGTTACGGTGCCAAGACCGCCCCCTGTCGAGGCCGTACGATTGGTCCTGTATTCCTGTCACGTAGCAGGACAGGCTTTGTAGTGTGTGTTGATTCAAGAAGCCGGCTCTGGTGACGGCCTCCCCAATATTCAGAGATTAGGGAGGAGGACCCCCACGCTCTCCTGCTGGGCAGAGCAGGGTCCCTCTGACTCCCGTGGCAGGTTCCCCAGAGTGGCATCCTGGTGCTGACTTTAAATGAGCAGATCTTGGTTTTGACAGGAATTCATTCCTAGTTCTTACTTTGTCCCCAGTCTCCTTGCCAGGGTCACTCCCAGGACTGACAACTGTCCTATGTTGTTACTTCCAGGGAGACGCAGCAGGGTTTCTGCACATGGCAAATGCCACACCACAGACGCCACCTGGGAAAGTTCCACATGGAATCTTGGCTCGTTTGCGCCTCCACGGCAGCCCCAGACTCATCCTTCCCCGCTCGGTCACCAGGGACAGCAACATGTGCGTGTGGTCGTGGGCCCGGGGGCTGAGGAGCTGTTTCCAGAGCAGAGGGAAGCCCCCCCTCCTTCAGGCCTGCACCCCTCCTGGGGACCGGGTGCTGCTGCTCCTCAGCCTCCCAGGTCCTGCCCTCCCGTGCTCACAACAAGACATCTTGGGGCAAGACAAGGTGGCGAAACTGGGCAGGGAGCCTCTTGCCCTGCAGGTGTGTGAGAAGAGCTGCAGTGTCCAGAAATGAACCCCTCAACTCCAGGCCAGTGAGCCAGGTGGCCAGAGCGGCCTAAACTCCCTGGATGTGGCAGCTTCCGGGTGCCTTTCCAGGGGCTCAGGACCCCCGCAGCCAGTCTGGGCAGTCTGCTGAGAACCAAAGCTAAAGCCAGACCAGGGACACTTACAGGCCTGCCGGGGCCCGGAGCCCAGCAGAGGTGGGCAGCGAGCGTGAGGCCGGGTACTTTCACGCCGAAGAAGCCTCTGCCGGCAGGAAGCATGGGCGGCCCTGCCTACAGAGGAGCATTAACAACCACTCATGAACTGCGGAGGGAGGTGTGGTTCCCGGCACGAGGCCCAGACCCTGGGACCACCGTGTGCAGACAGAGCAGCACACCGACCGCCCAACCCAGGGACCAGCCAGTTCTAGGTGAGGACGACCTGCAGCGGGATCCTTGCCATAATTTACTCTTGCTTTTTGCTGAAAGGTTGGCAGCTCTTCTCTTCCAACTGGACACGAGTCACGTTGATTTCATAGCAGTACCCAGCACGCTCTTAAATACATTTATCTGCAGCAAGTAGTTATATTGATTTAAAGAAAATGTATTTCTTTTTAGTAAACTAGTGAGTCCAAAGGCTGTGAGACCACTTCGCACCACACATATTCACTAAGAGCTCCTTCATCTTTTTGGGGGAAAAACACCCCAGCCAGCAAGTCAGGATCCACAAAGCTCACATGAAACTGTTAACGGCATCTTCTGAGAGAAGCCAGTTGTTTCAGAAGGGAGAGCAGGTGTGGACGCAGTCAGAGTGACTCGTGGGGAGTCAGGACCCTGGGCACGGCGCAGAGCTGAAATGCCGGCCTTCCCCCTCTCCACCACCCGCTGGCCCCGGGAACTGCCGCGGAAGCACGCGTCTTTGCTCTCTCGTTCTGTTCTCGCACAGCGTGTTAACACAGGACACGCGCCCACTCCCGCGCCACACAGAACACGAGCGTCCACCAGCACAGGCTACTCTGAGAACACTGCCGTGTGCGCTGCTACACACAAGTGCCTCCGAGGACGCACAGACCTGACTGAACATTCTTACTGAGCAGCTTTGACGAATCACTTTTATGACTCATTTGGAAAAGTGATCATAGAGGCAAAGGGCGGATGGATTAAGGCATTTCTTCTCCATCACTGAACGGCTCTGCTATGATCTGTGGGAACAGTGTCTGCTCCGGAATGCAGCGACGCCAAGCTGTCCCTCCTGTAAACAGACGCACAGCGGCAGGTACATGAAACCACAGGGCACTGTCTGCTGCCGAAGGGCTCTCCGGCCGCGGAGCTGTGCGGCACACATGCTCTCAGCATCTCACTAACCATGTGACAATAAAGACACTCAGCATCCTTCACAGAAGCCAAGGAATGACTCTAGAAAGCGAGCTACCCAGAGCACCAAGCTTACCTGGAGTCCTCAGAACAGAGGCAAAGCAAGAGCTTTAGACGGTGAGGGAGAACAGGCGTCCGTCCAGACACAGGCGCAGGAGAGCGTGGGATCCCAGCGAGGCCCTGCGGAGGAGGGCGGCAGGCCCGGGGCCACGGCGGGCACCGCACCGCCCACGCTGCGTCCTCTGCTCTGCAAAGGGCAGGTCTCAGCAAGAGGCGCTGACAAACAATGGGCATTAATAATTCTTAAATCCTTTGACATGGGGTTATTATTACCCAGAAGGACAGTCTGAGTACACTGCAGGAACTATCTTTGCCCAAATCCTTGGTTTGAAAAGGCTCCCTGCTTCGTATTATTACTTTCTATTGAGAACTGTGACTCTGAACATGCTCACAGAGAACACTTTAAATTAAGGACAGAAGAGACCTCATAGATCAAAGATCACAGCCAACGTTAGGTTCTGCTGGACCACGTCAGCACCCACTGCCTGGTACTCATGGCCCCTGTGTGCCCTGCACTAACGCTCCTGTGTGCTGACCACCTTGCAGGCTGCTTCTCCCTCAGCACCACTCCAAGTCCACCAGCGTAGCCATAAGCAGCATTTGCAGGTCACCGGATAGGAGAAACACCGGCCAGGGGTCTGCCCGTCACACATCTGCAAAGGAGAGGAGCCCACTGCTTCGTGGCAGTGGGAAACCAGGAAGGGCCTCCCGGCCAGGTCCGCCATACAGACCCACTGCCTGTCAGAAGCCGTTTCTACGAGTGGGGGGCCAGCCGACACAAGCGCACACCGTGTGTGATCTGCTGAGGACAGCATCGCCCCCACATCGCTGCCAAGGGGAGCTGCTCACGGGCTGGGCTTTCTGACCCCGGAGATTCCCATCCCCTCCCGCCACTGCCCTCAGAGCACCAGCAGGAAAGATGAGACTCGTCCTGTCCTCTGATAACACAGACAAGAACCTAAAGTCCTTCCCACAGGCCAACACTCTCTGAGCCCCACAAGGACAAAAAGCCGCTATAGTACGGAGTCTTGGGGCAGCTCCAGAGATCGGAGTCCTGGCCAGTCTGCCTGGCTCCTTTTCAATCAAGGCGAGACACCATAGAGAAATCTGTTTTAACTGTGCTCATGAAAATTTGTTCTGGTGAAAGTTCAGCTTTGAAGGGATTTGGACACTATAGGTGAACACCAAACGACCGAAGCAGAGTGGGCTTCCGCCCTCATCCCATGAAAACGCCTCGCTGTGCAGCACGAAGATGGCCACCGGGAGGGAGGGGGCAGGGGGAGATCACACACCTGCCTGGGGAACACGAACAGCCTAGGTAACTAACAATCAGAGTTGCTGTCATCAAAACCGTAGTGCCATTTTTCTCACAGATTAGAACACCAAGCCATTTCAACTTGGATTTCCAAGTTTCAGAAAATGTCCTTCTCTAGTGAACAGTGGCCCCACCACGCTGAGGTGATATGGCTGAGACGTCTGTGGTGGCCCCCAGTCCAGGGGAGGCCCCAGACCCTCAGACCCAGGGAAACTGGCCCTGTTCCCCAGGCACGCTCCACGAACCGTGGGGGCTGGGGCTTCCACACTGGCCCCTGGGCAGCACCTGACTGAAGGGAACCAGAGGCCACTCTCCTGAAAACTCAGAGCACCTATTTCCTACCCGAATCTCCCAAACTTAAGAGAACATTGAAGTGTCCATATCATGGATTTCCACCCCCAAATTCGATAAACAAATTTCCATCTCTTCATTCTGCTGCGTGTGCTGAGCCAGGGGTCATCCTCCACCCAGCACGGAGCCTGGGGACAGTGGCCCCTCGGCTTGGGGACGGCAGCACCACGTTCCAGCATGTCGTCGCCCAGCGGAATGACCGTGCAGGAAGCCCTCGCAGCCTGGCCCGGACAGCAGAGGGTCAGTGCCTGGGGATCCGCCAGACACACCTTCCAAGGTGCAGTTCCGCTATGGCCCTTGACTGAAATGATCCCTCAGTCTTCAGGACTCACCTCGGAGAAAAACACTCCCATCAACAAATGTAAACCACAGCGAGCCAACTGCCACACGGAGGTGACATAAACGCCCTGAGTCTCAGCATCCGCCATCACGTCTACAGCTACTGCTGGTGTCTGGGACAAAGGTCATGAGTGATTTTTTGTTGTTTTTCCTCATCTTTCCTGTTCCCATTTGCGAGGTGCTCCAGGGGCACTTAAATTCAGTCTGGGGGCCTGGGGATCTCATCTGCTTTCCACATCCTTGCAGGCTGGCTGGCAACTCACCAGGGCTTCACTGGTGGTTTCCTCTCCCTCCAGCAATATCAATCCCTAAACTAACCACAAAAGTCTAACTAATGGACACCTCCAGTCAGCCCCGCCCCAGCCTTCCCTTCCCTCTAGCTGTGGGTGTAGATTCACAGTATGTTGATTCATGCAAGTTCCTCCCCAAACCAAGGAAAGGGGACAAGACCTTATCTACGAAAAAAGAGTCTGCATCGTGGACCCAGTTGCATGCAAGCTTCCTTGAGTTGCAAGAACATACGGGGGGTTTCCTGCCCTTCAAGGATGCTCTTGGCCACAGAAAACAAAGCACCATCTGGGCCTGGAACAAGTGAGGCACAGTTCGTCTCACGTGACCGAGACCCCACAGGCTACAGGTGTGGCTTCACCCTGCAGATTCTGGCACGGAGCGAGGTGGCCCACAGCTCACGCATCCTTCCAGAGCACCGCTGTCAGCTCATCAACGCTTTCTCCACAGTAAGCCTCTGTCTTGGTGCTTTCATTTCGAGGAATGCAGTATCTCGCTTCCTCTGCATCTCAAGTCCTGTGAGCAAAACCAGGATGGACCAGAGCACCAACCTCGGCCACTTGCTCCATGAAGGGGGGTCTGGAACATTCCACCTGGCATGTACTCCCTGGACTCTCAGCCAGCTGCTCACTCTTTTCTGGGCACCCAGGCAGCCTACATGACCCTAGCTGTGCCTCACTGCCAAGATGAACAAGGGAACTGCAGAGTGAGGGGTGTCCCGACCCTGGCCTCTGTGCCTCTGTGACTGGACAGAGGCCCACACTCCCCATCCCCCACTATCCCACCATTCAGCCAGAGGCGCAGAGATCTGAGCCGTCAGGAACATCCGGGGTCCCAGGCCAAGCTGTGGCTTTCACCGCAGAGCCCAGATGCGTGCAAGCCCTGAAGGGCTGCTGCAGTCACGTCCCTCGTTTTCAGTCCCCCAGCGGGTGGCTCCTCTCACCAATGTGCTCCAGCTCCACTGTCTCCGGTGCAAGGGGGCCCCACCTTCCTCTCTGCCCACTGGGGGCTTCCAGGTCCCCCGAGGCCCACACTCCAGGCGGCCCAGCCGGGACTCCCAGCCCCTCACGAGCCCTGATGGACTCGTCTCTCCCCGCCCTTGGGACATGACGAAGCGCTGCATACCGCTGCGTCCTTCACCGGGTATGTCTTAAGTATCTAAACACACACCTACGGGAAGCTTCCAGAAGCGCAGCCTCAGGATTTCTGCCCGCTGCTAGATACATGGCGTCTTCTCCAACAGCAGTTCTCCAGTTTTCCCAACACTAACAGGTGTCCAACAGTTGACCTCAGTTCTATACCACCTGCCCGGAGTTCACCCAGACCCCACAGGTTAAGGGCTCATTCCCACAGGACCGCCCCCCACTTCAGGAGCCAGCCTAGGTCCCAGGGAACCCACACTTGTGACCAACTGGCTGCCACTTAGGGGTTCCTGCCCCCCTCTCAGGTTCTGTCACTCATCGGCGTGGCCCTCAGAGCCCCAGGGATGCACCACTCACTACCACCGGTGTATCGCAGAGGGCTCAGCTCTGGGCGGCCAGACGGGAGCGTGTGGGGCAGGCACTGCCCTCCCAGCACCACTGGTTCACAGACCTGGGAGCTCTCTGAACCCAGCTGTGTAAAGATTTTTAAACATTTAATGGAGGTTCCCTTCATAGGTATGATTGATTAGAAAATAGCCACTGGTGGCTGAATCGACCTCCACCCGACCCTTCCTACAGATCAGGGTGGACGGAAGTCCCACCCTCCCTCTACTCTTTCCAGGGAGCCCCCTGATCCCAGGCCAGTCACGCTGGGTCTGTCCTCCTGCACCTTGGCTTCTGCAGCTCAGCTCAGCGTCTGCCAAGTGCAAACAGCCTCTGCTCCAGGCTGAGAGTGCCTGGCAGCCCCGGAGAACCAGGAAACATTCTCTAGGATGCTATTCCTCGGAGGTGAGCCTGGGAGGAGGGTCAGTCAGGCTAACCTGCTTCATGGAAAGTGGACTTGCCTTCAAAGACAATGCAAAGCGGGGCCCGGAGCAGGTGTCGCCTCTCCATGGGATGGGGGACGGCCGCCTGGGCCTTCCCTTCTCTATCCCTGCATTATTTGACATAAATTAACCAAAACTCAGGACTTCGGAGCCATTGCACTGAAGCACCCTCATCTGTGAGCACCCTGGGCCCACAGGAGAGGCCACAGGACCCTGCAAGGGTCTGCAGATCAACCCGCCACCTCCCGTGTGGCGCCCGGCCTGCTGGCCACCCCGGGGCACAGCCCCACCACCCTGCAGGACCAGGACCAGGCCACGTCCCCCCACACGTGCAACACCAGGACCAACATGCAAGGTGCTTGTATTAATATTCGAACAAAATGAAGAGGAGAGTGTGAAATAAGGAGGAATGGCCTTTGGGAAACCCCCGGCATCATGCCTGGTATCTCCTCACTTGGCTACACCATGGCTTCCAAATGCCAAGGCCCCGCGGCTGCTAAGTGTCCTTCTATCCATCCGCTTCCGCTGTCACAGCCCCACGGGTGACAGGGTCGCAGTCATCCTGGTCTCACCTGCTTACAAGGGGTCTAGTGCGGTTGCTGACTTCCCAAGCTCAGGCAGACAGCTGCCAATTGCGAGCCACACGGGGCAGCGACTCCTTCCAAGCACCCGGATCCACGGCGGTACTCCCTCACAGAGAGAAGCCTCCACTGCCCAGACGTCAACTTCTGCCGATGACCAGCAGTCCCGGCAGGGGCAGCAGCCTCCAGTTTCTGAAGAAATGCTCCCTCTTCTGGTGGATTTCTTACCACTCCTGAAATGCAGGTGCAGAAACACTTCCCAGCCATGATCTCTGGGCCACCCCTCCTCTGGGTGCTGACTGTTGGGGGCCCCTGGGAGGTGGGCTAGCTCCGGGGGGCTCTTCCTAGAGTTTGAAATCACTGTAACAGGGGATAAACATCCAACCACCCCAAGCAGAAGCAGTCTTTTGACACCTTCCCACTAAATAAGGAAGGAATGGTCCTTGCAGCGGCTCCCTGAACCCCTCAAGGGAACCATGGCTGTGTCCTTATTTGGGCCAGAAAGGAGCCAGGGTTAGAGAGAACAGACAGCTTGGAAACACTCAAACCCACAGTGTTTACCATCATCCCTGTCCCCCAACCTCAGGGGCTTCTTTAGTCAAAAATCCTGAGTTTGAAAATCCTGCAAACATCCAAGACTTTGAATGCTGTGAAACCCAAGGCTGAGCTCAGGGCAGGAGGGAAGGCAGAGGGTGGTGGGCAGGGGGCTTCCCCCCACCTGACTCTCACTAGACCTGAAGCCTCAGCATCCAAAGCAGCCCTGGACGGCACGCGCAGCGCCTCCCACGGGCTGGACAGAGCAGGGACACAGTCAGACTGCGACAACAGCTGGATGTGGGTCTCCACCCAGAGCAGCCAGGACCCGGTCAACAGCCCAGCTTCTCGCATCACGTGCCTGCTGCCAAAGCCAAACCCACGCCCCTAACCAACCACACGGACGGGGCTCCAAGCCAGCCCAGCAGCCCCCAGACCAGCCACCCACATCAGGCCCACTGGTGCCTCCCCTTTCCCTCCTCCCAGACGCGGCCCCACTACAGCCGGCTCAGAGGAAGTGGCCTCTGTTTTCATCTGGGTGGTCCCTGCTTACTTCCACTCCACACCCAGGGGCGACAGTCGATGTAATTCTGCTTCCTGGGCTCCGGGAAGGATGGGAGGCACCATACCACACAAGGCCACAAGATGGCGCTGAGGAAAGGCCCTTGGGCCCCCAACCCCAAGCAGCCCACCAGCCCCCAGGAGGGGTGGGCAAGGCCCTGAGCCCTGGACCCAGGTAACTCTGCCCCTCGGGCCACTCCTTCAGCAAAGTGTGTGGGACCACAGGGGAGCCGCTCCCTCCAGGGCCCAGCCGTAGGGGTGCAGGTGGACGGGGGTTCAGCCCCCAGCTCCGGCCCTTCACAGCGGGGGTGCGGGTCCCATCTCTGGCCCACCCAGACCACCAGACGCCCATGAAGGGCCCAGGAGGAGATCGTTTCAAGCTGCCCAGGTGGTTCCAGTAAGTGCAGGTGAGCATCACGGGCAGCTGACCGCCTCCCAGACCCCTTCACACTCAGACTGGCCATGGCCTCAAGCACCAGGACCCAGGTGCTCAAGCCTCAGGCAGAAGAGGAGGCCGGACCCTGCCCCTGGGGAGCCTGGAGACAGCCCAGAGGTGCTACTCTGGGGACAGCGTGGGGAGAGCCCAGCAACGCTGCTCTGGGGCCCAAGGCATTCGCCAGGGCCCGTAGGGCTGAGGGCGCCCCCGGGATGCTCTCACCATCAGTGTCAAAGGCCTTTTGAGCATTTTCATGAAAAAAACAAGTTGTCTGGAACATCAAATAAGTACCGTGTTGGGGTAATGATTACGGTACATATTTTCTTTCAAATATGCAAAATAGTCCAAAACAGAAAGCCTTTTAGGAATGCTCCTAGGAAGGATGTCACCAGCACTGAGATTTGCCATATGTGAGCCGTCCCCTGCAGCTCTCTCTCCAACGTCAGATGCAAGGTTCTGTGGTCACAGCAGTGGTGAACACTGGACAGTGCAGAGAAGCTCCCTACACTAGATGTCAAGAGCCCAAAAGTAGACCCAAAGCACTGACACCCCCAGAAAAGGCGGGAGAGCAAGGCAGGTGAGCTGGTCTCAGAAGGCCCCACCTGTGCAGGGTTTGGGGGTGCCAGCATCCTCCCTGAACGACTGCCTGTCAGTCGCTGGTGCCCTCGCGGCTCACTGGCGACTCACGAGACCAGCGCTCCAAGGCCTTCTGCGCTCCCCTCTGCTCTCCCCATCCCTGCAAGATCCTCAGGCCCTACAAGAGTCATCAGAGACTCGTGCCTGCCTCATGGGCAGAGAATCTGCCCCACACTTGGAGATGGAGTCAGGACTCAGCTGGGCCCTGCAGAGACACCGCTGTGAGCTCAGCCACCACCCAGCGCTGCTGAGGCCCTCCTGAAGACATCGTGGGACTGGACCTGAAGCTCACGAGGGCTGCCGTGACATAAGCAGGGTCAGCAGCAGGTCCCGGCTGCATCCCCCCCAGACCTGCCCTTGGAGCAGGTGGCCCACAGAGGCCCAACGGTGAGGAGGTCCAGGTCAGAACAGGCTCCCACAGCCCTGAGGTCTCAGTCCACCCAGCACCCCCACCCTCCTTCCAGAGACACAACTTGTCACACACCAGGTTAGAATGAGTGATGAAACAGGATTCTGCCCAGGAAAGCTGGGACCACAGGCCACACTATCTGACCTTTCACTCCTGGTGGCAGTTTGCTACCGGGTCTCCCAGAAGTAAAGAGGGAAAGAGGGAGGCGGCCAACACTGGCCTTAGGGCCCCAGAGCAGGGCACGACCTCAGCTCTGCCCCTCGCGAGTTCACAGCCGCTGCATCAGGCCTGGGTCTCACCCCTCCCAAGAAAAGAAAAGCCTTTCAAGGCATTTCAACTGAAACAAATACAGAATAAAAGCAGCTACATATACAGATAAACATGCAAAACAGACCAAAGCACACCTAAAAGGCACAAGGATAGTCCGGGTAATGAGACGCTCTGTGCAGCACGAGGCGGTGTGTGCACAGAGCCAGAGGGCACTGAGAGGGGAGACAAAGGCTGAGAAACAGGACGGACGAGGAGACCTGCCTTCGGAGACCCGTCCGATTTTGACGAGGGGAATGCAGCACTTCAGGGACCCTTCACGCGAATGTTCTTATACATTCCCATGATCCTGAGCAACAGTGGTCAGACTCACAAACCTCTCTGTAAATGTTCAATCAGACTAGCAAAATAGCTGTCACTGTGCATAAACCACCCCAAATTCACATTACACTCAGGTGTTCCCTATGTATCCATCACACAGAACAAATCTGCTTTCAAAACAAATGAAACAGCAAAAATGAACATGTACAACAAACACTCGACAGTATTATCCTATCAGAATTAGAAAATATGCCCGTGACTAGGCTGTGCTGACCCAAACAGCCTCATGAGGTGGACCTGAGGACCGCGACCCAGCTCCCAAGGCACAGCCCCTACTGCGCAGCACCAGGACCACGGCTGGTGCTGGCATGGTGGCCATTACTTTTGTGGGTAGAGGCTGATAAACACATTATCAAAGAACAAGGAGAATGTACATCAATTGTATTTCGATTCCGTTAATTGACTCTTTGGTTTTCATCCCCCTGTCTCTGAATGGCGTGCTTGCATTGCTGCTTCTCAATTCTTCAGACCACGGCATCGTCTGTCGGCTGCCCACTAAGGAAGACGGGAACCCACCTCTCTGCCGCACGCCGCTGCACCCTGCCCACACTCCTCCCTCTCACACACACACTCAGTCCCTGTCTGTTGTCCCAGTTTAGTTACATTATAATTTTCATCATGTCAATATACACGGAACAATACTGTGCCTTTGGAAATGCTATTCTCGGTTAGGTCTTGTAGTACACTGTGATTAGTATTCCTTTCTTATACAACTTTTTGTTGTTCCTGGAGTTATAAATGTCCTATTTGTCTAGTTTCCATGGTCTCTCTTTGTTTCCCGTTGTCTTGTGTGTGTGTGTGTGTGTGTGTGTGACCTCCTGTCTTTTACTACAGTCTTTCTGTAAGTGTCTGGTGGTCCTGGGCTGCCTGCTCATATTTAACAAGGAAGCAATAAGAAGATGGCTGGTAGCTGTGCCCCTGAAGAGCCACAGGCAGTGTCGGCAACCCCGCTGGGACATCCACGGAGCAGACCCCCTTGCCTCCATTCCCCAGAAGCAGACCCTGGAATAAGGAATACCCATCCTGGGGAGGAAGGTCAGGCTTCCAATCACGGGTGCACTGTTGTGCCAGCTGTCCCTGCGGGTGCCTGGAGCTTAACTCCATGGGGAAGCTCTGGGCACCAGAATGACCACATATTTCAGAACCATCCCACCCACAGGGTGGGGTAACTGGGTAGTTCTGCCCTCCCTCCCTTGGCCATCAGTTGGGGCTCCTGGGGCAAGGGGGACAGGAGGCAGGCACTTAGTGCCCTGCACATTCAGTCCCACCAGGGAGCAACACCAGATGGCTGGGTGGGGCACCCCCTGACGGGCCGGGGCCGGGGCACCCCCATCTGCTGGGCAACTACCCTCAGTACTAAAAATCTGCTTGGATTGTGACATAAAGTTGAACTGTGCATTGCTCCTGTTCTGCCTTTCATGTCAGGGGCTAAACAGAGTAAGAACTTTTCATGTGACAGATGCTTCTAAGTAAATAAAATGTAAATAATCCAGGCGGCTGGCGGGGAGGGGGAAGGAGACTGTTGAACCACTGCAATGTACATTTGATAAAATTAAAAGAATAAAAAATAAATAAATAATTCAGGAAAGAAAGGGCCAGACAGGGAAAAAAACATCTAAAAACGTATCCAGTGCTCTTTCTTACAGCCTGAAATGTAATCTTTAGACATTCTACTTAATACAAACAAACTTAGTAGATCCACAGATTTCATGAATAATGCCCAAAGAAAAGGCATAACTGATCCATATTTCTTTTGAAGCCGATATCTTGATCACATTTGGACCAACCTGGTCACATTTCTGACAGAAGCGTGAACCCAACCACTACTCTGTATGGACAGAACAGGCGTTTGCAGACAACATCCGTGTTTTCCTGTTATCTCACTTCAGGTCCGTGCAGACTTCCGGTTTTGTTTTTATTTTGCTATATATATGTATCAGACATACTGTTCCTCAAAAACCCGACAGAAAAATCTCTTTATATCACAACAAAATAACAATCGGAAAAATCAATGGGCTCACTGTATGATCATTCGAGTCAATTTCTGAGACTCAAAGGCACCTTGACACCATAATGTTCCATGGATCAAGTCAATGCAAATCTCATAAAAACAATGAAGCTGCACTAATCTCTGGCATCTGGTCTCAATTCAGACCAAGGTGAAGAATGGTCAGAAATCAGGTCCTCGGACGTCCCCAGCTCCCACCGTGTCACCATCTCTCCAGCAGCGGAGACCCACCTTGTCAGCCACTGGACTCAATGGCCACCCCTCCAGTGCCGTGCAGACAAGATGTGTTTGCACAGGACCCCAAACTTCATCAGAGTCAGGCTTGAAGTTCCACAGAGTTTCACACCACAAAGTCCTGCCCGTCCCACCGCTACACTGGCCAGCACCCCTCCCTGGGGCGCTAGTTCTGGGCGAGCTGCTCAAATAGCACCCGCAGCTCACCCTGCCCTCCCTCAGATCCTGCGGAGGCGTCCTGGATCGAGTCTCCCTGTGAGTCAAAGCTGAGTAGGCTGGAGACCCGGATTCCCTCCAGGCCGCACCTGGGTCCCATCGGCCTCTGCTGACCCAAAGGAAGGCCCTCAAAGGCTGGCCTTTGGATGTGCTTCAGAAAGGGGACAAGAGGAGAAGGCAAGGACCCTTCCATGAGGAGGGACGGGGGCAGCTGGGGCCGGAGCCGGCGCTGCAGATGACAGCGGTGATTTGAAGGTGGCCTGGAGGTTCAGGACCTCACGAGGCTCTGACGGTCGCTCAGAAATGTGGACCAAAGACAGGCAAAGCCGGGGTGAGGGTGACTGGTGAGGTCAGGAAAGTGGGGGGCAGGCACCCCATCCATCATTTCTACTCTGCTGGCCCCCTTTTCTGATAGCAAAGTCTTTCCAAGGTCTCCGGAGAGGAGAAAACAAGCTGGGAGCCCACTTCCTGTGCAGCTGGCACACGGGCACAACTGGGCCCTGGTGAGCGGCAGGCAAGCAGACAGTGACGGTGACGGGAGGGGGCGAGGCTCAAAGACGGGCCGGGGCCCAGGGGCGCCCCCAGACATTGCCGCTCCCCTACTGCGAACTCTGTGCGACGTCCGTTCTGCTTCCTCGGCAGAGCACAGACTGCCGGGGTGGGTGAGGCCCCGGCGAGCCTCTGCGGCCGAGAGGCCCTCCTCCCGGCTCGCCCACAAGGTCTCAGGACCTCCCACCTCCTGCCTGGGGCAGAGACCAGCTGTTGTCTAAATGACTTAGCCACCATCTGACTTTTTCAACTTAGACATCCTAATGGCGCACAACTAGGCATATCAGAGGACACCTCCCAGTGCCAGTAGCAAACACACACACGAAATGGTTCAAACAAGCATATCCTCACTCACACAGCGAGAGGTCCGTGAGAGAGTGAGGGCCCAGGGCACCCACCTGCTCCGCTCCAGAGCTGCCTGCTTCCTGGGCTGCGCCGCGGCGGCCCACAGGATGCCCCGTGCATGTGTGGGTGTAATGTGCATAGTGTGCACGTGTGTGTGTGGGTGTGTGTGTGGCTTGTTGCCTTTGCTTCAGAGATAACTGGAACTGAAGCTCAAGCAGGCCTCATGCCATCACTAAAGATCCGTTTAGTGACTCCTTCTTACCAACAAGGAGGCAACGTGTACCGGCTCTCACGTCAGAGCCAATCAGCACCTTCAAATAAATCACCCCAAGCCCTAAGTACAAAGCTTTATCCTCCTGGAAGAGAGGGGTAGTGCGGCAGGGCCTGGAGGGACAGCGTGGGCATGGAGGGGGACGGCATGACAGGCGTGGAGGGGGACAGTGTGGCAGGGTGTGGAGGGGGACAGCGTGGCTGGCGTGATACCTGATGGCACACTCCTTATTGGGCAATCCAGCTGGGCCACTGCGTCACTGGAACCAAGCAGATCTGCTCACTCATGCTTGCCCTTCGTCTCTCTGTCCCTACCTCTTTGCTCATGAATGACAAGTCACTTAAAGCTATTTAACACTATTTAGCCATGATTCTTATATCAGATTAAGCGGAATAAACCAGTTCCTCCCTAGTGGTTTTGTTGCCTTTGCAATTCATCAAAATCTTTCCTCAAAACCTGAATATCTCAGCACCTGATAAAGGAATCAGTGACTTTGTAGTTTTTCTTTCTTATTGCAGCAAAATACACATACATTTACCACTTTAACCACTTTTAAGTGGATAGATCAGTCATATTAAACATATTCACACTGTTGCACAGCCATCACCACCAACCATCCCGATGCCTTCCACCTTGTAAAACTGAACCTCTGTACCTAGTAGGCAATGATTCCCATTCTTCGTCCCCAGCCCTGTCAACTAGCATTCTACTTGCTGTCTTTATGATTTTGACTACCCTACCTAGAATAGTGAGCTATAGTATTTCCCTTTTGTGACTGGTTTATTTCACTGAGCATAATGTCCCTAAAGTTCATTCATGCTGAAGCATATTACAGAATATCATTCATTTTTAAGGCTTGATAATATTCCGTTGTATAGGTCACTACATTTTGCTTGAATTCACCTATCAATTGACACCCAAGTTGTTTCCACACTTTAGCTATTGTGAATAATGCTGTTATGAACACAGGTAGAAAAAGATCTGTGCAAGACCCTGCTTTCAATTCCTTTGGGTATATACACCCCCAGAAGTGGGACCGCTGGGTCCTACGCTAATTTTAATTTTTTGAGGAATTGCCACATTGCATATTGTTTTCCACAGTGGTTGCACCATTTTAATTTCTACCAATACAGGACAATTTCTTCATATCCAATTTCTTCTCATTCTCACCAACACTTGTTCTGTCCTGGGCCTTTTTCTTTTTTTAATAGTATCCATGTGTGGGGAGTGAGGTGGCATCACTGTAGTTTTGATTTGTCCTTCCTAATGATTAGTGATGTTGACCATCTTCTCCTGTGCTTAGGAGCCATTCATGTATGTTCTCTGGAGAAATGTCCTTTCAATTCCTCTGCCCATTATTGAATTGGGTTGTTTTGTTGTTGAGTTTTAAGAGATCTTTATACATTCTGGATGCTCATCCCTTATCAGATACATAATTTGCAAATAGATTCTCCCATTCCATGGGTTGCCTTTTTACTCTGTGGAATGTGTCTTTTGATGCACAACTTTTTAAAATTTTCATGAATCCAATTTGTCTACTTTTTCTTTTGTTGCCTGTGCTTTTGGTGTCATAGCCAAGAAATCACACCAAGTCTAATGTTGTGAAGCTTTTGTCCTATGTTGTCTTCCAAGAGTTTTATTGTTTTAGGTCTTATATTTAGGTCCTTGATCCATTTAGAATTACTTTTTGTATGTGGCTTTAGGTATGGGTCTGACTTCATTCTTTTGTATGTGGATATCCAGTTTTCCCAGCACCGTTTGTTGAAAAGATTATCCTTTCTCCCATTAAATGTTGTTAAAAACTATTTGACCATATATGCAAGAGCTTATTTCTGGGCCCCCATCCTGTTCCACCGGCCTATGTGCCTGTCTTTACGCCAGAACTACACCACTTATGATGACTACAGCTTTGCAGTAAGTTTTGAAATCAGGAAGTGGGAGCCCCTCAGCTCTGTTCCTCTTTTTCAGGATTCTTTTAGCTAGTCAGTGTCCCTTGATATTCCATATAATTTTAGGATGGGTTTTTCTATCTCTGCAAAAAAAAAAAAAAGTCATCAAGGTTTTGATAGGAACTGATAGGATATGTTTGCATTTATTTATGTCTTAATTCCTTTCAGTAATGTTTTGTAGTTTCCCTTGTATAAGTCTTTGGCCTCCTTGATTATTAACTTTTAGTCTTCTTGATACTATTAAAAATGGAATATTTTTATAATTTCCTTTTCAGATAGTTCACTGCTTATATATAGAAACACAAATTGCTTTTGTGAGTCCTGTATCCTGCTACTTTGCTGAATTCATTTATTAGCTCTAACAGCTTTGTGTGTGTGTGCTGTCCTTAGGATTTTCTACTTATAAGATCATGTCATCTGCTAACGGAGGTAATTTTACTTCTTCCTTTCTACTTTGGAAGCCTTTTATTTCTTTCTCTGGACTAACTGCTCTGGGTAGAACTTCTAGTACTATGTTCGACAGAAGTGGTGAAGGCAGGTATCCTTGCCTTGTTCCTAATCTTAGAGGAAAAGCATTCAGTCTTTCACCACTGAGAACCAAGGTCACTATGGGTTTTGATATATGTTTTTTATTATGTGGAGGTAGTTAACTTTTACTCTTATTTTTTGAGTGTTTTTATTATGAAAAGGTTGAATTTTGTGAAATGCTTTTTCTGCATCAATTGAGCTGATCATGTGTTTTCTTTCCTTCATTCTGTTAATGTGGCATATTACCTTGAACAATTTTTCCTATGTTGAACCATCCTTGCATTGCAGGAATAAATCCCACATGGTCATGGTGCATAATCCTTTTCCTATGCTATGGAATTCAGTTTGCTAGCATTCTGTTGAGGATTTTTGCAGCATGTCCATAAGGGATATGGTTTATAGTTCTCTTGTACTCTTTGGCTTCGGTGTCAGGGTTATGCTGGCCTGACTGAATGAGGTAGGAAATGTTCCCTACTTTTCAATTTACTGGAAAACTTTGAGATTATATTGGTTTTTCTTTAAATGTTTGACAGAATTCACCTTTGAAGCCATCGCTTCCATGGCTTTTCTTTTTTGGGAGTTTTTTAAATTACTGATGCCATCTTACTACTTTCTATAGGTCTATTCAGATTTTCTATTTCTTTATGATTTAGTCTTGGTAGGTTTTATTGTTTCTAGGAATTTGTCCATTTCATCTGGGTTACCCAATATTTTGGCATAAAATTGTTCACAGTACTCTCTTATAACCTTTTTTTACTGCAGAATTGGTAGAAATATCCCCACTTTCATTTCTGATTTGAGTAATTTGAGTCTTCTCTCTTTTGTTCTTAGTCCATCTAGCTAAAGGTTTGTTAATTTTTATCTTTTTTAAGAACAAACTTGTGATTTCATTGATTCTATTGTTTTTTCTGTTTTCTATTTCATTTATCTCTGCTCAAATCTTTACTATTTCTATCATTCTGTGGGTTTTAGTTTGTTCACCTCTTCTAGTTCATTAAGTTGTAAAGTTAGGTTGTTGATTTGAACTCTTGCATGTGTTTTAATGTAAGCATTTGTAACTATAAATTTCCCCCATCACCACTTTTGCTGCATCCTGTAATTTTGATGTTATGTCTCCTTTTCATTCATCTCTGCTCTCTAATTTCCCTTGTGATTTCCTCTTTGACCCATTGGCTGTTTAAAAGTATATTGTTCAATTTCCATAATATTGTGAATGTTCTAGTTTTCTTTATGTTATTGATTTCTAACTTCATCCTGTTGTGGTTGAAGATATCTTGTATATTTTTAAATCTATTGAGATTTAGTTTGTGCTCTGACTTATGGTCTATCCTGGAAAATGTCCCACATGCACTTGAGAAAAATGTGTACACTCTTGTTGGGTAGGGTGTTCTGTACATGTCTGTTAGGTCTAGTTGCTTATTGTGTTTGTGTTACTCCCACTTACCCTCCATCTGGTTGGTCTACTCCTCCTTGTAAGTGGGGTACTGAGGTCTCTGGCCATAATTGTAGAAGTGCCTATTTTATCTCTTCAATTCTATCAGTTCTTTGCTTCAAATATTTTGACAGTCTGTCACTAGATGCATGTTTATAATTGTTCTATCTTCTTGATGGATTGAAAGTTTTATTTATATATAATTTCCTTTGTCTCTTGTAAATTTTCTTAATTTAAAGTCTTTTTTTTTGGTATCATTAATCTACAATTACATAAGGAACATTATGTTACTAGACTCCCCCCATCACCAAGTCCCCTCCACACACCCCATTACAGTCACTGTCCATCACTGTAGTAAGATGCTGTAGAGTCACTGCTTGTCTTCTCTGTGTTGTACTGCTTTCCCCGTGCCCCTCACCCCCTACATTGTGTGTACGAATCGTATGCCCCTTCTTCCCCCTTATCCCTCCCTTCTCACCCATCCTCCCAGGTCCCTTTCCCTTTGGTAACTGTTAGTCCATTCTTGGGTTCTGTGAGTCTGCTGCTGTTTTGTTCCTTCAGTTTTCCTTTGTTCTTATACTCCACAGATGAGTGAAATCATTTGGTACTTGTCTTTCTCCACCTGGCTTATTTCACTGAGCATAATATCCTCTAGCTCCCCATGTTGTTGCAAATGGTAGGATTTGTTTTCTTCTTATGGCTGAATAGTATTCCATTGTGTATATGTACCACCTCTTCTTTATCCATTCATCTACTGATGGACACTTAGGTTGCTTCCATATCTTGGCTATTGTAAATAGTGCTGTGATAAACATAGGGGTGCATATATCTTTTTCAAACTGGGCTCCTGCATTCTTAGGGTAAATTCCTAGGAGTGGAATTCCTGGGTCAAATGGTATTTCTATTTTGAGTTTTTTGCGGAACCTCCATACTGCTTTCCACAATGGTTGAACTATTTTACATTCCCACCAGCAGTGTAGGAGGGTTCCCCTTGCTCCACATCCTCACCAACATTTGTTGTTGTTTGTCTTTTGGATGGTGGCCATCCTAACTGGTGTGAGGTGATATCTCATTGTGGTTTTAATGTGCAATTCTCTGATGATTAGCGATGTGGAGCATCTTTTCATGTGTCTGTTGGTGATTTAAAGTCTTTTTTTCCTGGTATTAGTGTAGTCAACTCTGCTCCCTTTTGTTTACTATTTGCATGTAATACCATTTTCCATTCAACCTGTTTGTGTCTTTGGATCTAACATGAGTCTCCTGCAGACAGCATAGAGGTTGAGCATGTGTTTTTATTTATTCTGGCAAACTCTGCCTTTTGACTGGAGAGTTTCATTCACTTACATATAAAATAATTACTGATACGAAGGGTCTTACTTCTGTCATTGTGTTATTTATTGTCTATATGCTCTGTAGCTTCTTTGTCCCTCATTTTCTGCATTCCTGTCTTCTTCTGTGTGTAGCTGATTCTTTGTAGTCAAATATTTAAATTTCTTCTTAATTTCCTTTTGTGTATATTCTATAGCTATTTTCTTTGTGGTTATCATGGGGATCACACTTAACATCCTAAAATTACAACATTCTAATTTGAGTTTTTAGCAGCTTGACTTCAATAACATACAAAACCTCTGCTCATTTTTAGTTCCATCCCCACTTCTTTTGGTAGTTGTCATAAAATCACATATTTATACATTATCCACCCAAAAACATAAATTAGGAATCTTTGTTAATGCATTCATTTCCTTAATTTTGAAAAAAACAAGATTTAGATTTATAAACCAAAGTTGTAATTCTAGTTTTTACACTAAATCGTTTTTCTCTTTAAAATGTATTAGTTTCTTAAGTCATGTAGAAACAGGAACTACAGTCACAAACCATTGTTACAATAAACTAGCTTTTATTTTACCCATGTATTTACCTTAATTGAGAAGTAATGGTAGATTCCTCCATACAGTTCAGGTAATGTCGAGTGTCATTCTCTTCACCTTGTAAGACTCCCTGGAGCACTTCTTACAAGATGGGTCTAGTGCTCGTGAACCTCCTCAGCTTCTGTTTATCCAGAAATGTCTTAATTTCTCTCTCACCTTCAAAAGACAGTTTTGCAGGATACAGGGTTCTTAGCTGATGGCTTTTTTTTAGCACTTTGAATGAATCTGCCCACTGACTTCTGGTCTCTGAAGTTCCAGATGAGAAACTGGCTGATACTCTTACTGAGGATCAAGATGTACCCCTGGTCTTTGTCTTTGGAAAGCTGGACTATAATGTCCTTGTGGGGGCCTCTTTTGAGTTCATCTTGATTGTAGTTCATTGAGCTTCATGGATATTTATATTCATGAATTTCATCAAATTTGAGATGTTTTCAACCATTGTTTCTTCATATATTCTTTCCTGCCACTCCGGGGCGGCCACAGTGTGTGTGCTGGACAGTGTCCCGCAGGCCCCTAGCTTCTGGGTACTTTTCCTGGTCTGTCTTCTGTTCCTCAGACTCAATATTCTCCGCTGTCCTATCTTCAAGCTCACTTTCTTCTTTCTTCTGCCTACGCAGATCTGACTTTGACTCCCAGTAGTGAATTTTTCATTGTATTTATTGTACTTTTCAGCTCTGGAATTTTTTGGTCTCTTTTTGTGTTTTCTATCTCTTTATTGACATTTTTTTCATACATTACATTCTTGATTTTCTTCCCATCTTCCTTTAGTTCCTGAGCACCTTTAAGAGAGTATTTTAACATCTTTACCTAACCAATCTTCTACCAGGTCTTTTTCTGGGACAATTTCTATTGACTTATTTTTTCCTTTGAATGAGCCACATTCTCCTGTTTTGTGTGTGTGCTCTGTGATTTTTTTGTTGAGCACAGGACATCTGGAAAACAGATTCTCCCCCTTTCCTAGGGTTTGCTGTGATTTGTTATTGCTTTTTTTTTTAATTGTTGTAGGCTCTGTGTCAAGGCTCAGCCTGAGGTCTTCTGTCTTCTCAAGTCTTTTCTGAGTCTTTCCTTTGGCATAAACAGTCACATTATAATTTTCCCCCAATACACAGTTGTTTATGAATGCTCTGGCTTCCAAAAGGTGAAAAATGAAAAACGAAGGAGTAAACATAGGGCACCAGTCTTTTAAATCGCCTGAAGTCACCTGAGCGGGAGGGTGAGGGGTGTGCCGCAGTGTGGGTGGGGGCAGATACGACGGTGCTGCTTCTGCGTCCGCACCGCCGCGGTCAGAAGCAGCGACCAGTGATCAGAACACAGAGCCCCGGTATTTGGAGGACGGGGTCCTTTCTGCCCACCTGGCTCCCACATGCTTCGTGCAAGCTGCCCTAAGATCAGCTGCCTGTTGAGGGGCTGGGGAGGAGAAGGGGGAGCTGCACCTGGGCTAAGAGCTGAAATTGACCAAAATTCACCCCTATTTACAGTTCAAGCCTTCCACAGACTCCAGAATTCGAAAACCGTTCCAGCAAACAGATTCTGCCCATGCAGTTTTTGTCCAAGTGGAGGGCAGATTCCTGGGGCTTCCTGCTCTGTCATCTCCCAGAATCCTCCTGTTTGGTTTTTATAAAACTTATCCCCTCAACTGAACTTGGAATTCTCTATGAATTCTCAAACTTGAGTTACTATTGAATGGCCCCAGATGATTTCTGCATATGTTAGAAATAATCTGGTTTAGCCTTTTGTGGATAGACATCACGTCAATGACCCTCCGTTGGTCCTGCAAAGACTCTAATCTCCTGTCACCTGGACTTAACTACCACCCCCTCTGCGTGACTGGGGGTGGGGGCACAAACAAGGAATAACTACATGCCTGAACTTCCCACACACTTGTGTCTTTGCATCAACATTTTGGGAGCAGGGCTGCATATATCAGTCAGCATTTTCACATCCCTTGCAGATGTATTTATAATACGGGGTCCCTCCTGAGATAAGTAATTGTCCTTCACAAAAGATACAAAATAGGACCCCTCAGGCGCCCACCTGCCATTAATGCCATTCCTACAACACACATTTACTCCCTCACAGCCAAACCCAAGTTGGCTGTTAAGTGTACAGAAGACAACGTTCCTTTCTAAAGCCTTCTCTGACACACAGGGTCCCCTACAGCCCACTTGGGCAGATGGCCTGGCCCCCAGTCTGACAGCTCGGCCCGCTGTGGTTGGTTATCTCTCAGGCTGCGTAGGGCATGGCACGCCACAGTTCCCATTCTTCCTCCCACAACTTTGAAGTCATTTGAGTGAATCTACAATCAAGAGCGCAGGTAAGTTTATCCACCCCTGCTCCTTCCTCATCTGATTACTTCCACAGCTACGGCAAACAGGCGGAAAACCAGCTGTTCCCCTGCACTCCAGTTACCTGGGGTGGTCTCCGTCCCATCAGACTTCCCATGAGGTTATCATAAGGGTGCCTTTTTCATTTCAATCTCCTTCAACTCCCCAAGTGCATTCAGCATGCACAGCACTAGTGCCCCGGTGCCATCTGAAGCAGAAAGACAATCACAGGTAGAAAGAGGGAACTTAGCCCTTCCACCCCACATGTCCATCAAGCAGACATGTGTGCACATGAACATTCTGTTACTAATAGCACCACATCCATCATGCATGGGCCACAGGAGGGATAAAATACAGGATGTGTCCAAGCTCCATTTGCATACGTATGTGCAAGAGGAAGCGCTCCTGCCACTGAATCACGGCCACTAGTGCTTTCTCCTGAGGCTGCATATCCGAGATCCGTCTCAGGGTTGCAGTAACTGAAGAGAAGAAAGTACTGGGAATCCTGCACCAAACTGGAGACAAGCAAGCTGGGGGTGGTTCTCAAAGCCTGGAGTTGAAGCTGAAGATTGTCCACGGTTCTCCCCTCCGGGGCCTGGAAAGAGGGCGTCCGTTCTTCACCAAGGTTATAGGTACTAGGACACAGTCGGCTGCTGCCTCTTCCTGGTGTTATGCCACATCCTGTGACTTGACATAAAAGCCAGCCTGTCCCACCTCTGTCTTTCCTCAGCCTGCACACCCTCACATTCAATGTCAAAGGGCACGGGGGAGACCCCAGGGCTGACCCAGCCGCCTCATCTGCAACTTCTCCTCCCAAGATGCATGACTCTCTATGCACCTACTTAAAAATACTCCAGAGATTAGCCCCCATCACACCAGGATGGAAACAGCCGCCGTGGGAAAACATCATTTCTGCTTCAGAGACAGGTTCACGGGTACTACCTGTTTGTGTCACTCAAGAGTGACTACACAGACTTTCAAGGAAAAAAAAGAGACTGTTTTTGGGCAAAAACCAAATGAGCATTTCTTTCCCCCAGTGCTCAAAGGAAAGCTGAGTTTTTCTGGTTGTGGGGCAGCAAGGCAGAGAGCTAGTGGATGGCAGAGGTGCCAGTCTGGGTCAGAGACCAGAGGCTCGAGGGGACTGGCCAACTCCAGGGGAGCAAGAAGGTGGGGCAGCAACACCGCCACGCGGACCAGGGGCTGGATCCCGGCTCCCACAGGCTCCTGCGTCGGTCTGCGGGGGCTGCCGTAACGAGGTCCCCCACACTGTGAGGTTTTGAGCAACTGGTGTTATTTCTCCGGCTCCTGGAATGCTGGAAGCCCCAATCCGAGGTGCCTCTCAGCAGGGCTGCATTCTGCTGAGGCCTCCCCACCCACCCACCCCCGGCACGTGGTCGCCCCTCTGTGCCTGTCTGTCCTGATCTTCTCTTCCTGTAAGGATACCGGTCAGACTGGATTGGGTCCCACCCTAGTGACCTCATCTTAAATAATTACACTGCAACAAGCCTATTTCCAAATAAGATCACATTCTGAGGTACTAGGGGCTAGGGCTCCAACATACAGATTTGGGAGAAGACAGAATTCACCCCCTACCAGAGCACAGCCCAGAAAAGCTAAAAAGCAGTCAAATTACTAGGCCTATTTATTCTTTACCACCACACCTGCTTTCACGCTTCCCTGCCAAATATGTGGGACCCTCAGGATTCCCTGGTACTCTGTCCCCCCCATGCTTCCCACATCCCAGAGTTCTACACGGCCCCTGCCCCAAGCAGCCAGGAGGGGCATTCTCTTCCCTTCTGGCAAGGCTGTTTGGAGGCAATTCCAGGTTCTGGAAAAACTTCCCCCATGAAGGCACTGTGATGCCCAGACAATGAGCAGCTGAAGGCAAAGGAGGGCAAAATTCACGTTCAGGCCTGTGCCCATGCAAAGGTGCAAGCAGCAGCACTGTGGCGGAGAGGGCCTCCATTAACAGTAAGCCAAGCAAAGCAACATCTTAAACTACAGAAGCAAATCACACAAAAGCACATGTCAGGGAATCTCCCTTCCTGTGCATGTAACTCCAGGGCCTGGCCTGGAGCGGCAGCTCTCCACCCCGGCTGTACATGAGAATGTGGTGATGTGCAGACCCATCGGTCCTGGACCGGGGCTCCCGCCGCAGGCGATCAGGCAGCGGGTTTGAGCACCAGGGCCCTCCTGTGAACTCCCCAGAGTGAGAATGTGTTCATCACACAGAGTCCTTGAGATGGGCTACCTGAGTGAGGGCGGTGGACAGCAGACGGGCTGCGGGTCAGACTAGCTCGGGGCCGCGCACCCCCTCCAACAGCTCAGGCTCCGGAGGCCACAGAGGTGAGACCTCATTTGGGTTTCCTGCAGTTCTGAAATTCTGAATCTAGGAATAATACGCTTCGGAAAAATCAACAATGACTGAAAGGGGGAAATGGATATTTGCTTTACCACTTAGGTTTGCATAAAAATCCAACTAATCGTGACAACAACATTCAAAGTACAGGTTAAAAGTCACAAAGGTCATAAGATTTCATGTATATGAACACTCACGCACCTGACAAAGAAAAGAAATGCTGACGGGACATACAGAGAAATAGTAAAATACTGGGGTGGCAAAATCAGTGACTGACACCTTGATGACTGTCCTCTGAACTTTCTATAATAAAAGGTGTCACTGTAAACATGACACCCTGATGCAGGGGCAGAGAGAGTAGTAGGTACTGACCACCCTGGTAACAGCAAAAACAAGAGCTTCTACAAGGCAGTCCAAGATGACCAGTGAGCACGTTAGAGAGAAGCACCATGAGCTCCTAGGTAAAAGCAGAAGTCACCACCCCGAGGTGCTTGTGTCCATTAGGGTGGCAGCCCACAGCAGGCCTGAACACACAGCACAACTGCCAACCTTTCATTTCCTGTCTGCAGCTCACAAGCACAGAGGTCCCATCCTGCACGTGCAGGGTCGTGGCCCACCTCGCTGGTCGTCTCTGGAACAGGAGATGGTTCTGAGGTGTCTGAGGTCACCTCTGGGGCTGGGCAAGCACAGGAGGCCCAGGGGACCATAAGTCAGGGTGTCCGCTATGGGGCACTCAATGGCCCAGCGAGACACTGCCCCCTCCTCAGGAGGCCTGGCTCAGGAAGGCAGGCAGTGCCCTGGGCCCCGGGGTGTGGATGCACCACCAGGGAACTGCGCTGCTGCCCTGCCTTTCTCTGCCCAGAACACAGCCCTGGGAACCCCCACGATATGTCCCACATCCCCCCAGGATTCCTGGGTCCCAGCAATGCAGATGCTAGGAGCTAAGGTGGGACGTGGCCACACAGGTTGTACTGACTAAAGGAAAACCTCCCCAAAACCTTTCATTTTGGCTGCAAACCAAGGCTTGGTCCAGAGGGACTGAGGTCTTCCTAATTAAAACCTCTGAAAAGCTCACCTCTCCAGAACAAGCCTTGGGGGAAATGCTTTCTCAGCATTATGCCTGATAGGGACACAGAATGAACTGCAGGCATCTAGCCTTCCTCCCAATCAGCAAACAACAAACCTCAAGAGCTTTCCTAATAAATGATGTCTTACCTCCACAGCTCTCCCTGCCACAGTGTATGATTTATCCAGTTACCTGGTAGCCAATATTTTCTGAACGTATCCAGAATGTATTTTTCTGAGCTCAACCAAATTTGTGCTCTTTTCATACTTTAAGAAGTGAAAACATCTGACTGTGGGGCCTGTCCTTAACAAACCTTTCCAGTGCACACTTACATTCATTCCTGCACTATTTACAGTAGCAAAGACACGAAAGCAGCCCAAGTGCCCACTGATAGATGAATGGATAAACATGTGGTGCATACACACAGTGGAGTATTACACAGCCTCAAAAAGGAAGAAATCCTGCCATTTGTGACAATATGGACGGACCTGGAAGGTGTCATGCTAAGTGAAATAATCCAGGCAGAGAAAGACAAATATCATGATTTCGCTTATTTGTGGACTCTAAAAACAAATCAAAACAAACAAACAAAAAAGAGAAACAGACTCAAAAATACAGACAGCAGACTGTTGGTTACCATAGGGAGGAGGGTGGGGGGTGGGTGAAGTAGGTGAAGAGGATAAAGAGGGAGGCGAGCTGTAAGTAAGTAGGTCACAGGGACAGAAGCGCAGCAGCTAACTAACCAATGATACTGCAGCGCCTCGGTACGGTAACGGGGTGACTGCACTTTCAGTGGTGAGCACCTAGTGATGTACACAATCATTGACTATGTTGTACATCTGAAACCAACATAACGTTGCACATCAACTTTATTCCAATAAAAAAAAGGCAAAAAGAAAAGAAAATCTTTCCAGCAGCCAAGTGGGCAGGCTGTGTGCCAAGCCCGTAAGAGAGGAGGCCCGTGGGATGTTTGGGATCCGAGAGGTACAGTTACCACATGAAGAAAGGGCTGGCACCCCGAGGGGCTATGACCACCCCTTCCCCAGGGACCAAGGGGTCAGCTCCCCAGCGGACCTCTGACATCTCCCGGGCTTGGGTCCCATTCAGCTACCCTGTGTGTGGGACTGACAGCCACAGTCCCTGGGCCTGGGGCCCTTCCCAGTGCCTATGCTGTCCACACACCTTGAGAAGGCCACTTTGTCGCCCCCAGTCCTGCTGGACAAGCAGCCGGCTACTTCTAACCTCAGTCCCCATGAATACCTTCCATACTCAAAAAATGCTCCTGAATTTGAAACCATCTCATTTTGTTTCTCTCACCTTGTATCAAACAGAGCTTCAGAAACAGACAGACCAGTGACAGTAGGGAAATAAGCTGCCTCCCCACAAGTAGGGGATGGAGAAGATGTTACAGAAATGGAATGGACACAGCACATCCCGCACTGGGCCTTGAATGCAGTCAGCTCAGCTGCTGGTCCCGAAAGGAAGACGAGGCTGTGATCCTCAGGCTGTGAGCAGGGGGTCCTGGACTGAAGACACCCCACCTCGGAGGGGGCTAGCTTTGCCCAAGGGCAGCCCACCGGATGCTGGGTCCCCAGTTAAGACAAAGACCAGAGACCCCAGACAGAAAGCACCGCGGCCCTGACCTGGAAGCCTGTGCTTGTGACTCAGCAACACTGAGGGGTCGTGTCGCTGCGCAGAACTGAGAGTGAATTAGCAACATGTTTATGTGGAAACCTTCAGAGAGGGAAAGCAAAGAGGTCTCGGGTAATACTTAACAACTCCAGTCTTTGAGGGGCACGTGTGCGTGATCACTAACGTCCTGGTCTTAGAAGTCGGAACAGCGGAGAAGCCCCGGCCCCACCTCCGTGGCAGAGGCCCTGACGGGGAGTCAGACTTTACCCATTAAGTCACGCTGACACCTGGTGGTCTTTCGTGTCAGAAAGGAAATACTCTTAATTCTGTAATCTATACACACGTATAATCAAAACACATCTTTTTCTTTTCTTTGGGATTGAAAGCAAACACCACCAGAAGCAGCATAAAATGTTAATAAAATAGTAAAGAAATTATGAAAACATCTCCATGCACATTTTTAATCCTAATAAACCAGAAAATAAAGTATATTTTCCTTCTTCCTAGGCCACACCTTCTTAAGGGGCAGATTCAAGGAGCCCCCTGCCCAGCGGATGTTCAGAGCACCAGCCGGGCGCCCTGTCCTGCGAGAGCCCGGTGGGGGGACACGCTGATCAGTCGCCAGCATCTTGGAGAAGCTCTTCTACCCCTTTTGCAGTGAAATTAGGAAAAAGTACACATTCGTTACTTGTTTCTGCAAAATGATATTTATTATTATGTCACAATTAAATCAATAAGATGGGTAATTCAATGGCTCAGAAAAAGTCCAAATGATAAGAACTGGTAATTGCATAACATAAATTTTTCTCCTGTGTCTGCAGAACAACACTTGACACGTGGCTGCCACTCTGTAACTGGGCTGAGGTGACAACCGTAAGCCCAGAGGGGGAGGCTCAGATCAGAATTCCAAGTTTTGATCAAAGGTCAAATACGCTGTATAAAAAACTGCTAACATAAACACTGGACTTCCCCAGTAACAATGTATTTGTTTGCTTATCTATTCCTATAGATACCAAACACAGTTTGAGACTGTTACTTCAAATATTTTAAAAGATACAAGGTTAATCCCCAAACTTGCCACCCATTCTAGTATTCACTTCATTCTAATTTAAAAAGCATCAAAAGGGAGAAGATGGCGGCGTGAGTAGAGCAGCGGAAATCTCCTCCCAAAACGACATATATCTATGAAAATATAACAAAGACAACCCTTCCTAGAATAAAGACCAGAGGACAC